>NC_087514.1:75453939-75826439 GCF_963921805.1 Phalacrocorax carbo | reverse complement strand
GTCCAGTATTTACCTTTGCATCCTTCTCCACAGTCCATTCAAATGAAAGTCAAAGCACTGACACCGGGCGATGTTAGGTCCTCACACCTCAGGGGACCTTACTGGAACTTGTGGTCTAAATCAGGGTATGGATTAAATCCCTCTAGGATTTCAGTGTTACATTACAGATACAGAAGTAGACAATAATCAAGCTGTATATCTAAGTTTACCTGAGCTTTGAAGTAAGTCTCATCTAGGATTAGATACTCTCTACATCTTAGCCATCTATTTTTTGTCATCTAAGACTTGCTCATTCCAAAATGTAGTATCCAAAGAACAGTGATCATTCTAGAAGTTTTGTATCTGCATCCAGATACAGATCAGACTCATTCTCAGAATTAATGTTTTTTAAAAATAGCTTTGACTATCATTTGGAGAAATTCAAGTGTACTTTCAGAGACAGCTGAAAACTCATGCAAGCTTCTCAGTGATCAGAGATCAGAGAGTCAGTCTTAAAGGTCAGCACATTTTACTTGGATATTTAGACTCCTATGTAGGGTTATTGATTTCAGTAGAGGTATGAAAATAAGGACCCAATGTGGATCTGGCATTCACTCTTTCCTTTAATCAGTATTTCTAACAGATGATCTGTTAACAGAATATTATTAAACATTAGTCTTTTCAAGTACTCATTACCTTTCTACCAGAAAGAGGACTTTTCATAGCACAATGAATAATACACCTGCTTTTAGCAGTAATTGCTTTGGTGCTGTGTGCATATGAGAATGAGGTGCACCAGCCTGCCAGAATATAAATGGGGTGAGATGCATGGGGCACCTGCTATATTGTGGAGTTGTAATTAATAACCAGCAAACTATTGCTGAGCATTAGGTTGGGCAAGGTGAGCACTAAACTAGGTCCATGATTGAGAGCAGACAACTACCTAAATAAATTCTTAGCAAGACTGCCATTGAAAATGTATCTGAAATGAAAGTAGTCTGATTGTTTCATTAACCTAATTCTTACAGATTATAAATGAATTTAAATGAGTATGCAGTTTAGGTAAACTAAAAACTGGAGGCACCTTACCAGCAAGTGAAACTTGCAGAACATCACCCTGGATCTGACTGAGTGTACATCATCAGCTAATGGATTGTGTCCTGAGATTATCTTTTTTTCTTTCTTCCCCTAGAAGTACTCTACAAGGTGCTAGTAACTACTTCAGGCAGATTACAGAACAAGATGGATGAGTTGCCAGATTTAGTTTGGAAAATCCTATATAGCAATCAGTCCTTCTTCCTTCTCAATACCAACTCTCCTTTTAAGCTTAGTTATTTAAGAAAAAAAGTCTGTTTACCTTTTGAGAAACTGTAAATCATACGTTTTTCTATTTAAATTATTTTAAAAATTATTAGAATATTGAATTGTTAAGTTTTCCAAGCAGGTGTGAACTACTTCAGTAACTACTCACTAACACATATACGGTGTAGGGGAATAGACAGGGATCGGCGACCGGAAGATTACGGGATGTGATGGAAAGATAGACTCCTCCCCATAGGAGTGGCAGGAACAGGAAGCGCAAGAGCTATATAAGTGTGTGACGCAGCTAAATAGATGGACATTTTGCATCCATCATATTGATGTCTGTGCATCACTGTCCCCAGGGTGGGTAGAGCCCTGTGTCCCGGAGGAATGCGGCCCAAGATAAGTTCTCCCGTAGAAGCGTACAGCTACAAGTGGTGACCCCGACGTGATTAGCGGGGAGGCTTGGCAGGTTCGCCAGGGGGAAAAGAGAGCTTGGGGCAGGCAGGGGCGGGACGGGGAGCCGCAGGTCAGCGGGCGCGCCATGGATTCAGTCGTAAAGGTACTGAAGGGACTGGGGAAGGAATATGGTACTTCGATATCGAAGATGCCTACCTCAAAGGCCATCCAATGGATGATTATGCAGGGGCTCATACGAAGTCCCGCAGACATATTTAATAAGGATAAGTGGGTGAGGATTAAAGAGGAGTTAGCCGAAAGGGCTATGATGGGAAAACCCCAGTACATACAGCTCTGGGGAAAGATACACCGATTACTATTGAAAGCTCGGGATGATCAGGAGACGTGGCGGCAGGCGCAGCGGTGCCTGCATGGTGCTACAGGCGACAGTAGCCCGGAAAGAGACCCAGGAGGGGCAGTGGGGACGCAGACAGGGGCAAGCATCGCGGGGGATGGGAAAGAAAGGGAGAGTTCGGACGGAGTAGCCTGGCCAGCGACTCAGTCTGAGGCTCCCAAGGAGGTGGATCGGGAAGCGGCGGTGTTCCCTGTTGAGCCAGCAGGGCCTTTAGAGTGCCCCCCCCTGCATACCCCTGGGATGATTTGGCACGGGTGCGGGTGCCCGCGCGCGGGGAGAGTGACGTGGCAGCGGACGCAGCGGGAGTGACGGAGCGGAAGGAGAAAGATGAGCAGCGCCGGAAGCAGCGCCGGCAGCGGCACCGCCCTCTGCCCGACCCTCGAGACTGGCTCCCGGGGCAACCCTTGAGATGGGAGTCGGATGAGGAGGGGGATTGGGGTGCCTGGAGGGGAGGACAGGGGGAGTATAGAACAACTTCGAGTAGCAGCGAATCAGAAGTTGGGGGAGAAACCGATGCCCACATGTGGGAAGACGGGGCAGCTTGCCTGCGGTGCGCAAAAAAGAGGCACAAAACAGCAGAGACTCGGAGGACCAGTCAGAAGGAGGGAGGAAAGGGACCGTCAAAAGGGGAGGTCCGGGGCGCTGCAGCTCTGGAGGGGTCCGCGGAGGACGTGCTGCGGCAGCTGCAGCAGGTTATGTGCGCACTAGGGGAAGTAACTTGGCAGCAGACAGGACTTTTAACGAAGGGTGCACCCCAGCGACAGTCGGTTGAGTTACCTAACTGGCAGCTGATAGCTAGAGATTGTAGCCTCGATGGAGTAAGGATAGAGATGCCCGGGATCTTCCCTGTCCGATTAGCTCCAGGAGGAGGAGTGGAGTGGACGCTGATAGATGCCAAACTAGTGCGAACTTTATGGCGAGAAATTAAAGAAAAGGGGCTGAAAGACGAAGGAGTAGGATTGCTGCTGGACGCTGCGCATGCAGCGCCATTGACCCCCTCTGATGCTAAGCAGTTGGCGAAAGCAATATTAGCTCCCACAATGTACATACTTTGGAAGGAGGCAATGCACAGTGCCTGCCATGCCCTTGTACAGCAAGTGGCGGCAGTTCCGGGCCACCCGCTGAGGGGGACCACCCTTGACTGGCTCACTGGCAGAAATCAAGGACTGGAAACCCCGCAGTTGCAAGCAGCAGAATTAAGGGGCAGGGAGCTGCAAGCGGTAACGGAGAGTTCCCGCAAAGCGTATAGTGAAGTGGGCAGGTATGAGAAAAAAGCAGGACCTTGGCAAAAGATACAGCAAGGACTAGCAGAGCCATTTACAACGTTTTGTGATAGGTTGCAAAAGGCTATTATAGAATCAGAATTGCCACCAGCAGCCAAGGATGCAGTCCTTATGGATTGCCTCCGAAATCAAGCAAATCCGCAAACACAAGATATCCTCCGCACCCTGGCGGTAGGGGCGCCATTGGGTGAAACCATCAGGCATGTCTTGCGCCAGGAAGCATTGAACCAGCATGGCGGTGCGGGAGCGCACGTCTGCCAGAACACTCACTGTGGAAGCGAAGAAAGGGTGATGGTACAAGCAGCCGGGGTGGGGCCGATATGTCACTTGTGTGGCCGGCGAGGGCACTTTAGAGCTGGGTGCCCGCTAGCGGAAAGGGGAGGACGTAATGGAGGAGGAGTCCGCCCAGTAGGGAGGTGCTGGGTGTGTGGGAAGCCAGGACACCTGGCAAGAGATTGTCCAACTACGAGGCCGGGAAACGGCCAAGGGAGGGCGAAGCGAGGGGGATTCAGGCCTCCTATGAGTCAAATGACCCCCATCACAGTGCCAACGCCAGGAGCTTGGCCCACCGTAGCGAGCCAAGGGGGAGTGAACCGTCACGCAGGGGGGGCAAGATTTGCAGGTTACAGCCCCCGTGTGGCCTTGGTCATAGGCTGTGATGAGAGACCCATGGCAGCAGTGATGATTACCCCACAAGAACCGAGTTACCCGGCACGGATATGCCTGGGAATGTTAGTGGATACCGGGGCAGATGTCACAATAATGCCACTCGAACAGTGGCCACCAACTTGGCCCCTTGCCATGGGAAAATGTATAATCGGGGTAGGAGAAGAACAACAGACGAGGACTAGTACTTGCCCTGTGAAACTCGAAGTCATGGACGAGGACGCAGGGAAGCTCCTCACGGCCGTAGTGACCATACTAGTAGCAGATGGGGTAGCAAGCCCCTTGTTAGGGCGAGACGCCCTTGCCCAGATGGGGATCGGGTTGAAAAATTTAGCATAAGGGCCACTGCCTCAGAGGGGCTTCATCAGCACAAGTTAGTGTGGAAAACCAAACAGCCCGTCTGGGTGGAGCAGTGGCCCCTGACAACAGAGAAAACAGAGGCTGTAAGAGCTATAGTAAAACGAGAGCACGAAGTGGGGCACCTAGAGCCCTCAATGAGCCCCTGGAACACCCCTATATTTGCTATAAAAAAGAAAGATAAAAACCAATGGAGGATGCTGCATGACCTTAGAGCAGTAAATCAGCAAATGGAGGACATGGGGCCTCTCCAACCTGGCCTACCAGATCTGAGTGCTGTCCCGAAAGGATGGTAAGCCATTGTTTTAGATATCAAAGACCGCTTCTTCAGCATTCCGCTACATCCAGATGATAGAAAGAGATTTGCCTTTACTCTGCCTGCAGTGAACCGCACAGAACCAGGTAGTAGATGGCAGTGGACAGTACTTCCGCAGGGGATGAAAAATTCTCCAGCGATCTGCCAGAGGTATGTGGCTTCTGCATTGCGGCAAGTAAGGCAGCAGTATCAGGAGAAAATCTACATGATCCACTACATGGATGACGTCCTCATAGCTGCGCCCACCGAGGCGTTGTGTGAACAAGTCTTTTCAGACACCCAAAGGGGCCTTGCGGGACAGGGCCTCAAGGTAGCTGAGGCAAAGGTACAGCGAGGACCAGTGTGTGGATTTCTGGGTGCTAGAATAGAAGGGGACTGCATACAAGCTCAGCCTATTAAACTTACACCTAAGGTTAAAAATTTACACGATGTCCAGAAGCTGGTAGGAGCACTGCAGTGGTTGCGGACATTCGTGCGCGTCACCGGTGAGGAGATGCAACCTTTCTATGCATTGCTGAAAGGGACCAACCCATGGGAGCCCAGGAGTTTAGACGCTGAGGCAGTCCAGCAATTGCAGATGATAGAACATCGAATGCAAAAGGAAAGAATATGGCGGGGGGACCCCCAGGAGAAATTAACTGCAGGTTGGATTCTGACCGCCAGTGGAGGGTTAGGATTGCTATATCAAATACGAGCAGGGGAAGAAAAACCACTGCGATGGGTATATCAGAAGGTTCCCAAGGATGCATTCTCCACAAAAGTCAAAGTAGCCGGGGGAATGATTTGGTGGCTGCGACAGGAAAGCAAGGTAACTTTTGGGAAAGAGCCAGATAAGCTGACAGTGCAGTGGAATGGGGAGAAATGGCAGAAGGTGGTAGAGAGTGAAGAGGATATACAATTGGCAGTATACTCATACCCAGGGAAAATCGTCACAGGAACAACTGCACCTGGGTGCTAAAGCCTTGGCAAAGGAGTGTAGCATCTCAATAAGAGCAGCAAGAGAAGTAGTAGCCACCTGTCCTTACTGTCAGCACTCGCCATTGTGGGAGGCAGGAGTCAACCCTCGAGGACTGGAAGCAAATTCTATCTGGCAGACTGACTTTACTGAATGTCCACAGTTGGCCCCCGGACGGCACCTGGCAATTACAGTTGATACATACAGTGGAGTCATCATGGCTACTCAACATCGGAAGCAGACCGCAACGCACTTGACTACGCATTGGACCACGGTGATGGCGTGGCTTGGAAAGCCTACCGAGATAAAAACAGACGATGGACCATGCTTTCGGGCTCGAAGTACCCAAGAATGGTGTAAAGCTTGGAATATTGTATTAAAACACGGCATTGCTTACAATAGCACAGGGCAGGCTATAGTAGAATGCGCTCATTGCACCTTGAAAGCAAAAATAATACAGCTTGGGGAGGGGGAGGGGTATAAGGGAACTATACCCATAGCAGCTCAGCAAACTATTTTAATGCGTGCATTATATTCGCTTAATCATTTTATACGCGGGCAGGAGCAAGTAACAGCAGTGGAGAAGCACTTTGGCAAAGCTCAAGCAGGCGAGCGCTATCCGCAGGTACGAGTAAGGTTCCCAGGCAGTGAGCAATGGGAGAGAGGATGGAAACTGAGATGCCTGGGGAGGGGCTACGCCGCGGTTGAGAATGAAGGGCGCATAGAATGGGTGCCTGCAAAGTGTGTGAAAGCAGAACTGTGCAAGGATGTACAATAAATAATCCCTTTCTGAGTTGTCTCTTTGCAGGGTCTGCTGACATGGATCCTCATGCTAGCCGTACCATTGGGAAAAGAAATGAGCTCCTTGACAAGATCGCAAGCAATATTACAACGAGAGCGACACTGGGAAAGGGCAGCAAAAGAGAGATATAAACTGGAACTGGA
This sequence comes from Phalacrocorax carbo, assembly GCF_963921805.1. Taxonomy (NCBI): domain Eukaryota; kingdom Metazoa; phylum Chordata; class Aves; order Suliformes; family Phalacrocoracidae; genus Phalacrocorax; species Phalacrocorax carbo. The sequence goes on along the minus strand of NC_087514.1, from coordinate 75,819,822 downwards.
TAGTAATAATTGGGGGGATCTTGTTGTGTGTAGTAACCATGGTTACTTGTGGGCTACCATTGTTATGCTGTGTTATAAGACAAATCAAAGAGCGCCTGCGAGCGTTACATGAATATCGACCTGACCGCAATATATATCCACTTCCGCAAGTAGCTTTGTAGAATTTTAGTAGCATGGGGAGGGGGAGATGTAGGGGAATAGACAGGGATCGGCGACCGGAAGATTACGGGATGTGACGGAAAGATAGACTCCTCCCCATAGGAGTGGCAGGAACAGGAAGCGCAAGAGCTATATAAGCGTGTGATGCAGCTAAATAAACGGACATTTTGTATCCATCATATTGATGTCTGTGCATCGCTGTCCCCAGGGTGGGTAGAGCCCTGTATGCGGCCCAAGATAAGTTCTCCCGTAGAAGGGTACAGCTACATACGGCATTCAGCTATTACATATACCTTCAGTGTGTATTTTATATTAAACCTGTATCAGTGAGTTTATGTTGCTTTCTATTATTATCTTAATCTGTGCAACAGTGATGCAGCAGATTTTAGCTTAAAACTGTTATATTTTGCCTGCCTGCAAGAAAAAATTCTAATTCTGCCATCAAAATCAAAGTTGATTTAGTAATTTTTTCAGTATTAGAAATTGAGTATTCTCATCCTATACCATACAAAATGCTTTAGAAGTAGTTAGTGAATAAACAGACTAGGCTATCTAATAGCCTAGACTTTATAACGTGATTATTATATGTATTAGTACTGAAAAGTATAAACTATGTACAAGAATATAGTGAATGAAAATAATTCTCGTAAAACATGCAACAACTCTCCCAAATTCATGGCCACAGACTATAGTACAGGGTTAAAAACTGTAACTAAGAATGACCAGTTATGTTTAGAATATATAATCAAATGTTTTTCAAAAACAAGGAGCTCTGCAAAGGAACCAAAGCTTCAAGTTTTAGAGCATAAATCATTGTCTGACTTTAGTTACTAGGAAAGAACGTGCTACTTAGCTGTTCCTGATTACTTCCTGGGAAATAACCAGTGTTCATTTTCAGGTGCAGTTCCTGTACAAAATGAATCTTCAGCTGACAAGAAACACCAATACCTTTTGTCTTAAACACACAGAAATTGGAGGAACGTTTCAAGTTACTGAGTCCATTCTCCTTGCTTTTGTTGTCAACCCGTGTACATGATTTCTTTCAGAACTTTATTATTTATATTAAGAAAACTTTCCTGTCCTCCTGTATTTGAATCTTGAAATCTCTTGATATCTGAGCAAGATAAATATATGCACCAGTAAGAGGAGCACCATGTAGGGTTACGTTGGAGGTCAGCTAGAGCTATATTCATCATAACCCTCAGCCAGCCAGTTGTCTGATAGCTTCTAGCAATTAGCACATACTACCAGAGAAAAGTCCTATAGTTACCATCTGTTTCACACAGTATTTATCCTCACAAATTGCTAACTGAGCAGCACTCAAACACAGCACAGTTCGCTGTTGTGAGACATCACAATCCATTCCTTCTTGACCAGAGATTTTCCTCTACAGCTCAACCTGTTAAAGCTGAAGAGGAATAAAAATAACACCTCACATATTTTTGCATGTATTACATCAACAATATTATATATCCAATTGCCCCTACTGTATATTTTGAATACTGGTCTATCCTCTGGCTTTTTAACAAGCAAAGTTATGGCGAAATACATGGGTTTATTCTGATAATGGCTATCCAGTGGATGAAGTTAGATGAGCAAGTTTTAGACTGCCTAACAGCTTGGTGCTACACCCAAATATCCCATCATTTCCTCTCCTCTCCCAGTTATATCCTCCATCACTATCTTCCCATTGGTTTAACCACATTAACTCACTAGCCTAGAAAAAATAATTGTTTCTTAAGTTCCAGTGGGTTGGGAGGTTTTATCAGCCTGCAGATTGTTGTGATGAATGGTGACACCTGAACATGTACAGAAAACAGGGTTGAAATTGCTGGACAACCGGTGAAGGAGGTCTAAAGAAAATGTGGGGAACTGCTCCTGAACTGTTAGATTTGCTCAGCAGTATCCCAAAAGTTCACCCTGAGAGGAGGGAGACTCAAATGTCTGCTGTGCTATGTGACATGGAAAAACATATCCAGGGAGCTGAAAACCAGCATCAGACTCAAAATGGTGACTATGGCTCTGTGTAACCAAGAAATATTGTAGCACCTGTTAGTCTACCTTGCTAATCATATCATATCATATCATATCATATCATATCATATCATATCATATCATATCATATCATATCATATCATATCATATCATATCATATCATATCATATCATATCATATCATATCATATCATATCATATCATATCATATCATATCATATCATATCATATCATCATATATCGTATCGTATTGTATCATATCATATCATATCATATCATGTCATATCATATCACAAGAGTATTTTTCCTCTGTTACACAGAAAAAGGAATATATGCTTAGAAAAAAAAATCCAACCTTCAAAAGATTTTAATTTTTTAAATTGAAATTTTGGAAATTTATGTAATATGCATAGAAATTTTATACAATTTTAAATATATTTCATCACTAATTTCCTCTCACCTGTTTTTCTTTGCTATTAAGACAATACTTCAAGGCTGAAATTAGATAACTTTTGATTTGTTTCCTTGGGAAAATGTTTATTTCCTGTTTAGCTGAAATTCTAAATTTGGAGCCCATGACTTTATGCAATTGTATAGACAATAAATACAGCAAGTGGTTTGCTCAGTTAGGAACTCCTCTGCTTTTCTGTGCCTTTCTTTCTATTGCCTGTAGCAGCATCTTAGATTCCTCCCTTGGGCACTTCACTTACATGCCTAACATTAGGTGAGATACAGGTAGACCTTTGTATTCAACCTGTGTTTTAACTACCAATTATAGTTATTGAGCTCATGTCTTTGAGACACACCTGTCACTTTTCCCTTGATTACATCCTCTGGCAATCATTTAAAACAGTTTTATTAAAGCTGTGTTCATATATACATATACCCATGGATAAATTTGCTTGAACACACATGCAGTATCATTTTTATAATCCTGCTGTAATAGAGTGTAGAAGAGCTATTAAACTCTGTTGTGGACTGAAATGTACATCTCAGCTTGAGAGGGAATTTATTTACTTTGACAATAAAAGTTTTATAATACAGGTATAATACAAGGAGGTTTTGGAAACAAAAGATAGCAAAGTAAAACACAGTTCAGCTTCCTGGGCATATAAAAAGGAGTTGAGAAGATCTAAAGCATTTAAATGTTCCAGTATGTTGGCAGAGCCTGGTTATAGCTTTGGCAAACAACAGGAGACAAAAGCAGATATCCAGTAGTTATCCAGTAGTTAACTAGGGTCACATGGATTTTCTGAGATTCACTAGATTGTTACACAGTTCTTGTACCTCCTGCTTGGTCCTTTGAGTAGAATTAGGCTGGAGGCATGTTCCTGTGGTAACTAAACAGTACAGGTGGGAAATTAAGGACCTCAAAAAGGAAGTCACATCAGGAAACCACTATATGATAAACAAAAAGAAGTACTGAAAATAGGGATATGCATTAAATGCAAACTTCTTTTCCAGGTTTAGGGACCTGTCAGTGTTCTTGTCCATAGCCACTATTTGGAATTAAATTACTGAATCATTTCAAAACACAGAGGTAAATAAAATGAGGAAACATGGAATAAAGCAACATTGGCATATGATGTTGCCTTCCTCTCCATTTTATGCAAGAGCACGGCATGAATCCTCTGCCCAGCCTGAAGGACTTCCAGTGCATTTCTTCCAGCATTAAATTCTTGTAAAACAGCTGAATTAAGTTATTCTCCTTTATACAAAATAGCTGAATATTCATTGAGCCCAAAAGAGCAAAAGTCTGCAGTTCAGTAAGTCTGGGCAATGCCTTAGGAAGGGAAAAGGTCCTAGAGACAAGGATTACATAAGTTTTTGGTCTGTCATTATTAAGTGAATGGCGCAGTTCTTGAGCTAGTCAACTGTGCAGGTGCTTGCTTAACCCTTCTGACCCTGTTAACATTTAAGTCTTCCATAAAATATCGTGACACCACCACTCTCTTCCCCTTGATTTTTGTTTCCTAAGTAGCCCACAGATTGCTGGCTAGGCCTTTCTCCTGGGCTGTTCGGCTCCTGTGTCTCCTAGGTATCTGCTTCCCACCATCAAGCACCTTATAATTAACCTAGGGTTACTGGATCAGCTATCCAGAAAATTGCATTTTATGCCATCTTTGGGATGATGAAATTCAAATTCTGTGTTTCCCTCCTAAAAATGTCCTAACCACAAACCTATAAACCAAATTAGTGTAGGAATATTTCTCACTTTCGCTGACAAAGTTTGACACTTTACTGAAAGGACCAGTACATTGCTGAAAAGGCATAGGATAAGAAAAAGATATTTTATTTTGGTTTTGGACACAAAATCAAGGGTAGTTAGGTATTCAACACCTAGGTTTTGATTTCAGCTTATCATTGAGTATAACTTAAATAGAACAGAGTAGATCTTTGCTAATTCCTTCACTATTCAGATTTTATGACTGATTATGATCAAAAAATCTTCTGGTGTTAATGTTTTTGTAATGAATGTATCCATGGAAATATCGTAGTAACTTAGCAATCAGAAATATCCAGCTCTTTATTTTTCATGATGAGGTTCTTTTTATTTTAGAAATGCAGACCGCACAAAAGAAAGCTGAAAGGTAAGGACAAATCTAGATGAGAAGAAAGATGAGCAGAAGCTTGTTAAGAAGAAATTATAATAATTGCATTGAACAGAATCTAGTTAAGAGTGCAAGTAAAGATGTTGTTCATTGATTTGTATAGTAATAATGTAATAACCATCTACTTGTGATATGTAGTCTTGTTACTTTATGAAATCTGAATGGAGTTCACAGAACCTGTTTGAGCCAGTGCAATATTAGCCATGTCCACTATTAAATTAATTGTTTCGTAATAAATGGCCCCCTTGTTTACAGTAATATTTTAATTCTAATTTATCTTCATAATCTAAAAAAGTGTTTAATTGCTTTAATGATATTAGCTGTCTCAGCCTCTATTACAACACTGGACATAATTACCCTCTTTTAAGGTAATTTATAGACCTCATTAACACTCTCCCCTTTCTGCTGTGATTAAAAATCTCCTAAGAATTGAAATCTCTCTGAACAGTAAGAGAATTATTGTGATTTATTGTTCGCTGTTGCTGCAATGAGCACAAAGCTGATTTATTATGGCTGAGTCTTGCTGAATTGGACTGGGAAGGGGAAGGCAGGAGCTCTTGGTGAAGCAGTTTACTCCTCTCCATCACAGAGCTGCAGTTTAATATGGGTCCTGTCATTTGCTTCTGCAGGAGCATGAAGAAATCTCTGGTGAATAAAACCTACAGCAATAACTAGCTTGAAAAATCTCACCTTTGCCAAATAGACAGGAATTACATTCCTTTATTGGAAATGAACCCCCCTGACAAACTAGCTTAAAGGACTCAACAAGGTGATATTAGTATGGGTTTTACACATAAAATATTTGCAGTCGTGGGAAACCTTGGACTTACTGCTTGGATAGAAAGAGAGTGTTGTTTACATAACATTTACATTTTCCCCGTTTGTAGAAGGGAATTTATAAATTTCATTCATTTAAAAATGCAAATAAAACACTACAAAAAAACCGAATATGTCAAAACTACAGCCATGTAAAATCTACTGCCATCTTTACCTTATCATCTCAGAGACTATGTAATACTGAATATTTTACGGAACAATCTACTCCCAAACAGGAACAAAAATAAAGCTGAGGGAGTTACTATTAATATACTGACAGTTGCACATCAGAGGAGACTCCTATACTGGCTCTTCAGCGTACATGAAGTTTGTGAAGTAAAAGGGAGAGTAGGGCCACCAGCTTACTCCACTCATGGGTGGAGTTGCTTGGGGCCAATACAAGACATTTCTTAGACAAAGTGCAGAGCATCCAGAATAAGAGAAATACAGCCACTGTTTGACCTAGAGGCTTTTCACAGGCCTGAATGCTGCAGATCTGCTGTTTTAAGCAAAATATACATGTTGCATCCCCTAAAATCACTAGGGTATTCTGCTCTTCACAGCTGTGCAAAATGCATGGTTTTAGGAAAGGTTGCTAACTTTCAGTAGGAACTGTATTCAGGAAAGTGTGTTCTCTTTTTCCAGTGTTCTCAACTGACTTAATAAAGGCAGATTATTTCTGCCTAGAAACTGTGTTACAGGTACCCCATCAGAGCCTCTGTTTCTCCGCTGTCACAGCAGTCATGGCTGGGAGGTCTCATAGCCCTTTGGGAAATACAGGCAAGCACTGAATGAGAGATGCTGTTCCCCATAGGGCATCTGCTACTTCCCATACTTGACAGAATTCAGCTCTACATAAAAACGAAGTCAAAGGCTAATTACTCATAAATAACTTCAGCTGAATCTTTGGCTGTTCGGACGAACAAATGCTATTCAGCTATATTTTTTAATATGATATTGCATTGATCTGCTTTATGAAAAATAAGTGTTTAATGTAGTTCTCTGGAGCTATTTAAGAGACTAAACTAATAATTTAAAAATTGTTTTTCAGCAAATGGTTGCCTGGTTTTCCTAACTCTCACTATGAATATGGATATATTTACTCTGCAAAGCAATATACATTGCAAATGAATTATCCAATGGAAAACAGAATTCCAAAGACAGTAAAAATTAAGGTTTTATGGCTGTTGATGAAACAGTAATTTGTTGATGTTGATTAAACTGTCAAGCAATTTATAGTGAGTTCCTATTTTTATGAAACTGATAATTTTAGTGCAATGTAAATACTGACATGGTAGAGCACTGCGTATCTGTGGGTTGCATATATATTTCTAAATAAACCAAGCTTCCAAATAAGAGAAAGAGTAGTTCTGGTTCCATTCCATTAAAACTGTACCAACCCAGTTATACTAGTTTTGTATTATTTTAATAGGTTTATAATAAGTTTAGATGTGTTCTAAATAGTATTACAAAGAGTAATTCCTCCTGGTTTTTACTTGATAGGAACTATATTAATGTAATAATCTTTCACCACAAAGTTGTACAAATCCAAAGGAAGGGTAAGCATTAAAAGCAACACTGAGTTGGTCAACTTTACAGATGTTGAAATGTAGATGAAATTCTGGGATATTTACCATGTACAGTGGGGGGAAAAAAATGTAAATCTACACATTCAGTTAAAAAGCAAAAGGAAAACAGAAAGTCCTTCACACAAGCTGTGTAACTGTGTTAATGAAATTCTAGAGTGCTATTTTTTGAATGACCTTACCACTTGCTGTTTTAATAGTGCAGTCTATATACACTAAGATACTATATACATAGTTATATAGTATAAGTATATATATTTATATACTATAAATCTATATACTTTAAGACATGTTGTTAATATTGGTAGCATCAGTTTACAAGTGAACCTTAGTTTTTAGATTATCATTTCTGAAGAGTGTATATATCTTATACACGGCAAAATGTAGTTTTCTTCTCCATAATTTTAACAAAAGAAAAATAACTGCAGGTGTTTTGTACTTCCATCCTTTAATGGTCACTCTTAGTCTGTGAGATTTTCAGATCAGTAAAACATTTTGGAGGACAGAGAGTTTAAACTTAATAGCTGCTGGCGACTGAAAAGTGTTTTATGAAAAATTCAGTTGTTCAGATGTCAAGTATTGACTTTTGTTGTCATATAAAATATCATTATTTATTGATTCTCCTTTTCCCTCTAAACTTTCCTCCCTGATTTCCTGCATTTGGAAGTTACTATTTACACCTCAAGTATAGGTATCATTCTGAGAACACCATTTTCCCTTGAAATCATTTTTGAGGCCAATAGCATATGCACATAATGTCAGAGGTCTAGGTTTTTCCATTCAAGGACTCCATTTATTAATGACACCAGATGGGTGAGATAGTGCTTCAGCAAAATTTACAGTTGGTAGAGGACTGTGTGACTAGGTAGAGAGACAGCAGCAGAGGCTAAACTCTCTTCAGGATTATGGCAGGAGAATATCCCAGGTGGCAATGTGGTACCTAGTGGATTTTATGAAGTTTTTGCCTTGGGAACTAGTGAAGGAGAATGTGGGAAAAAGATTGGAAGACAGGCGTAGGCCTACTTAAACTGACCACTGGTATGTAATGGCAGTGATTTTATAAATTCCAGATCTGGCCTGGTTAGTGGTATGAATCACATAAACAAGCTGCAACTTAACTGGATATGTATGTAAACCAGCTCCAGATGAGGTATTCATCACAATCCAATTTATAACAACAACAGACTTTTTTGCTCATGTGTGATTTGTATTTATTCCACATGAAGCTTTATCAATTTACTGGGGTCATTTCTGTTGCATTTAGACATACATTTTCTATTGCATTAGCATAAATCTCTTTTAACACCATGAAAGATACTTCATTTACATGTTATTAAAAGTGTAGTGTTTGCTGAATGATTAAATACTTGCTTTGTGACATCCTTTATCTTTTGCTATAGATATAATATTAATCTATAACTATACATATATATAATATTTGTGACATTAGAGAGAACAGTTTAATGTGTATGGAAACTTTTTTAAATTAAATAAATGTATTTAAAGTAAAAAGAGGGAAAAAGGTATGAATTACATAAACCAGGATGGTTTGGGGCACAAATAAGGACTGTGTGTGGGAAGACTGCAATAACTATTCCAATGATCACAATCTAATCTTTCCAAAAGATGACAACTCAAGTACTCAATATGCTGATTACACTGTTTCTCTCAGGAGAAATCTAATTAATTATTTGCTTACAACAATACATAGGCAATGCACAAAGCTAGTGTTACAGCTGTATTCTGCCCTGTGGAGTTTGTGGAGTCTGAAGAGGATAACTACTAGGAATAGAAAGCATTGATATTCTCATATTACTGGGAGGAACTGAAATACTGTTTCCTTGATATAGCTAAGGTCACCAGTGTCAATGCAGAAATCAGAAACTAAAATGTGTTTTCCCAAATTCTCTTTCAGACATTCTAAGCTCAGAAACTACCTTTATTCTTTATTCACAGTCCAGACTAACAATTTCAGGCTTAGGATTCTTCTCTTCAACCACTAAATCCTAATTCCTTTCTTAAACCCCTATGGATAAACGGTGCTGCTGAACAGTCCCAGTTTCTCCTGAAGCTGACAGAAATAACAGCATACAGCCCAACAGAAAACTCATGAAGTGTAAAATTCTCAATCTAATTTCAAAAGACCTTCAGAAGGTACATGTAGTTTAGCAAAGATGCCACGCCTTTGGATGATTATTCAAGTTCTGCCTTCTACCTGATGAAGACCTACCTATTTTTGGTCTTCAATGCAATGCGCCTAATGTGATACACTGAAAGACATAATTTAGGAAAGGAGATAGAAGAGAGACAGATAATGACAGATTTTTTACAACATTTATATAAAGACTACTTTCACTGGGATCAGTATATTTTCTCTAGGTTTAGACGAATCTGAGAAAATAAAACTATTCCAATGTAACTGATATCTATCTGAACTCCTCTCTTGGTCCTAATTCTGATATCGGACTCATATTCTCTAGTTTATCTTAAGACATTCAACACTGTCATCAACTTAAAGTTATAAATTCTTTAAAGGACTTCTTAAACCAATAGAAATAAATGGTTAAAAACGGAAGAAAAACATGACTTTGAACATCTTTAAAATACTTAGCTTTAGCAGACAGAAGAACATGTCACACCATGGTCAGCAGCCAGTTTCCAAGAGGAATACTTTTGTGAAAAGTTCTGCTACACCCTTCTTTTCTTTTGGCTTTGTCAGACTACTTCAAACTACCTCAGGTTAACTCAGGAATATTTTATTCTATAAGCATATTATAGCATTGTAAACTTCACTTAATACTTCAAATCTATGTTTAATATATCTTCTAAGTAGGGAGATTGACAGCAAATAAGTAGGTGTTAATATGTTCATAAATGCTATCAATCAGCATTGGGGACAGGGAAAGAAAAGGAACAGGGGCAACACCATACATTATTTCCCAAGGAGAGTAGTACTTGCTGATAATTTTTTTTTTTTTTGGTCAAGACTATTTTTCAAACTTTTCTTTTTCTTTAAAGGGTATTCTTTAGTTAAAAAGTTTACTTTCTGTAGGTTTGTATTAGCAAAAGAACAAAATACACAACAGCACACAAAAATAAATTTCTGATGACAGACATTTTTTGTGTCACATCAGCATCTGAGCATAAATTAGCCTTCCATCAAAAGTTCTAGTACACTTTTGAATAAGAATGAACTTATACAACCTGCATACTTCAAAATGCACACAGTTATATATATATATATATAAAAACAGTGATTTAATTCAGGAAATGGTAAGTGAAGAGCCTTTTTCTGGCCATTTTCAAAAGTACCTTTATCAATGATCTGGATGAGGGCATCGAGTTCACCCTCAGTAAGTTTGCAGATGACACCAAGTTGGGCAGGAGTGTTGATCTGCCTGATGGTAGGATCACCTCTGTTCATGAAAAAAATGTCCCGCAGAGCACCTTTCCAGGTTGGCTCACTCACCAGCTATGATAGGAAGTTATCTTCCACACACTCCAGGAAGCTCCTAGACTGTTTCTCTGTGATATATTTCAAGCATACATCTGGAAGATTGAAGTCCCCCATGAGGACAAGGGCTAGTGAGCGTCAGGCTTCTCCCCAGCTGCTTGCAGAATAATTCATCTGTCTCTTCATCCTGTTTGGGTGGTCCATAACAGACTCCCACCATGATATCTATCTTGTTGGCCTTTCCCCTGATTCTTACCCATTAACACTCAACCCTATCATCACCATCATTAAGCTCTAGACAATCCAAGCACTCCTTGACATACAGAGCTACCTCACCCATCTCCCTCCTTGCCTATCCCTTCGGAAGTGTTTATAGCCATCCATTGCAGCACTCCAGTTGTGCAACTCATCCTACCATGTTTCTGTGATGGCAGGTATGTCATAGTTCTCTTGCTGCACAATGGCTTCCAGCTCCTCCTGTGTGTTGCCCATGCTGCGTGTATTTGTGTAGAGGCAATTCAGCTGGGCTATTGATCCCACCACCTTTCTCAGGCACTTCTGTGGTTTCTAACACATCAATAACCCTTGCATCTTTGCTGCTGCATGGATCTCTACGCCTCACCTCCACTGAGGCAGCAGACCAAAGGACCCCTTCATTCATTAGTAACAACATGTAAGTCTACTTGTGAGGCCCTGATTGTGTGTTTGTGTTATAGTCACTTAAGTAAAATATCTTAAAAATATAACAGCTAGGTATGTAGGGATGTTGAATTGCTGAAGATAGAAAATACTTTGGGATGCACTAAAAAGGATTAATCCCCAGAACTGTGATTCCAGACGTTCCTTCTATGAGGTATAAATGGTACAGAAGATTAAAGAAAGACAATTGTCTCATCGGGAATTATTTAATAAACTAATGATTCATTACAAACTGCACACTGAAATTATTCCAGATAGCTTTTAAGATATTTTGTTCTTCTTTTTTTTTTTTTAAGAAATAAAATGGATTTCTAGAAACATAAAGGATAAAAAACCCAAACCAATTTCAAAATCCTTAGTGACAACATACCAGAGTGCTATTCAAAATGTTGAAAAATTTATTGTAAGAAATCTACCAATATATTCTATCAGTATCTAGCAGTAACATTTATTTCTACAAGCTGAACATTTTTTAAAAGAAAGCTAATTAAGGTTGTGGGTCTTCAGATGTTTGTCAGGGTATATGACAATGGTTCCCTATTTTTTTCAGTGGTACGATTTCAAGGGAATATTACTGGCCTCTGTTCAGATAATTATGGTGGCTTCCTTTGCCATGTAGGTGGGAAAGCATTCTCCGTTTCAAGTCACAGAGGCCAGGCAGTACATTCCCACTTTCCAAAGATCCTACAAATACAGGAAACATGTCTGCCTGCTTCAGAATGGAACTTTCATTGTTTCATTATACAGACTTCTATTTGCTGTAGAATTATACATGGATATACAGACATATATGCAAAATATGTTGGTTTTGTCAGTGAATAAATAGTAAATTACAATGCCATCAGTATTACTGAATAGTCGATTCAATTCCATTCCTGCTTTACCTTTTAAATTTCTTGTTAGGTATGCTTAGGAGTGTGGAACAACCATGCAATGTTTTATAACTGTGATTAACTTATTCTGACTTTTTTACGTTATTGAGGGAATTAATTGGAACATCTATGGTTCTCTGATGAGGCACAACAGCTTCAGAGTGATGTGTGGGGAGGAAAGTACAATAAATTCTCATTATAGAAAAATGCCCTATAATACACCTGAGCAAAAATAAACTGAAACATAGTTCTACAACAGAAATTGACAGTCTCTATTGGTTTCAATAAGCTTTCAATCTGATGCAAAGATAAAATCTGCAGCATAATTGCAAGTGGAGTTAGGACTTCATCGAGTATGTCACTGCTATTGCTGTGAGTTGTAAGCATGCCCTGATATCATAATATATCCTATGGGAAGGAATGAAAAAGAAGAAAATTTAAGGGGGGAAGAATTCTAATAGAAATAATAACAAAATGCCATGAGGGTTTCCTGCTGCTAACTTTGAGTCTTGAAGGAGGAGGGACCAGGAATACAAATTGTTTTGTGACATGATTGGACTGATAATATATGAAATATCTAAGCTCTTATTTGCCACTTACATGCCAAAAGATGGGATCATTTGTTAAGACAAGCAGTGGAGGTGTCAGTATGAAACTACTTCAAAGGCTTAAAAATAGATGCAGCCTAGTTAGTTTCTTTCCTGTGAAAAATTAAATGGCTATTAGGAATCAATCTGTTTGATAATTCTCTGTGGACTGAAATTTACATTAGTTCCATGAACAAGGAAAGAAAAAGGGTCAGAGAGATTCCAAGTATATTACAAACTAGGGAAAGCTACTGAAAATTCTGTTCATGAAAGTGTTCTTCATGGTGGAACAACATCAAAGATAAGAATAAGGGGCCTTCTGAGGTGGGTGCAGGTTGATGCTGTGAGAGGGAGGAGGCCATCATGTTGTCAGCATGACTAGAGTGAACTTGAGCTGCCAGATAAAGCCCATCTCTCATGGGTGAAACCACAAGATTTTGTGACAACTTTTTCTTTTTTTAATGGTGTTCCAGATAATGATGACCAAAATTTGGAAAAAGAACCAGAAGTCCTTGCAGAACAAATGGACTTTTAGGTTTGTGCAGCTGCCACTTAAGAAATAATAATAAGTAAATCTCAGCAGGCAAGGAAACAAGGGATGGTTGCCAAGCTGAGCTGCAGGAGGTTGATCCAGATGGCAGAATTAAAGCTGATTCCTAAGCTCCTTTTTTTCATTTTACCTCTTTAGCTTTCACTTACTGAGCTCAGCAGGTATTTCCCATTTCTTCTTCACTAACATTACTCCATGTGCTGTCATCTCTCTGCAACAAGCTACAGCCTGGCAGGTGGGAACTTCTGGGAACTTCAAGTGCTGGCAGGAGATGGCAGGGACAGTTAATTGCAACTGGGCTTGGGAGAAGAGGTAATAGAAGTCTATGCCCAGGCACTAGTTTGTCAGATATTTTTGATCATTCTTTACCATTTCTGTGATGATATCTGATATGCTTAACCTTGCCTTGCCATTGCCCTCTCATGAAGAATATATGTTTTTCAGCTGCAAAGACTGATCTCTGTCCTTAGGCCCTACTTTATGCCCTTGGTGCCACCCCCAGAGCAGCGATGGCACTTCTGCACTGACCCCAAGTCATCACTGCTTGATTGAGTTCCTGTTCCTTCTACAACTGATCAATGCATGTACCACATTGATTTAGTTATTTAAAAAATTTTACACAAGACTTTTCTTCTAGATTATAACTTTTTTGTTCTCCTGGGTTTTTTTCGTTTGTTTGTTTTTGAAATATTACTCTAAAGTTGCACATTGACCTTAACAGCCATCATTGTGAAAACCATTGATATTTTTTTTCTTTACATAGACAGCATATAAAAAAAATATCTGCCATCACTAAAATAAATATGTATGAAGGAATGGGAAAGTGGAAATCTCTTATGCTCAGAATTCAGAATATTTTCTGGCCACATAATTTTTCTCTTATTTTTTCTAGAATTGAGTATTGTAACATCTAAACTTTGGTATAAAAGGAAAAAGCCATGAAGGCAACTTTGAAATCATGATTGCAAGTGACTATATAGATACTGTCCCTAGTTTGCTGATGGTGTGAAATAAGAGATAACACAAATTTATTTTATTAAGTTGTTGGTTTGAAAATCTAATGATGACAAACTAAATGCCAGTGGCACTTCTGATTGCACTAATGACTGTTCTAGCAGAAGCATCCATCAATGACAATTATTCCAGTTGCCTCCCATTCTTCCCAGGCATCAGAATCCTCACCTATCTCTTATTTAGGCATCAGTATCTCCAGCTTTTCTGTGACATTTCTGTAACAAAAAACATAGCCTAGTGATGACTATTAGCCTTGTGTCACCATAGGTTTATTTCAAGCCAAAACATAATTATACATAATATAAATGTGAATGAAGTTGATTGAAATTAATTGTCTCTCCTTTAATACAACAGAGTGTGGATCAGGTCCAAGAAAAGTATACTTTGGACCAATATACATATTCTGCACAGTACTAGTATGAAAGCATCCCTAAGTCTGATCCTTTTTCTGCCCAGCAATTTGACTTGAATTAAAAAATAACTTTTAAAATATATGTATTTTTCTGCATTCCTGTCCATAATTCAAATAAATATTGAACATCCATTTGAGTGTCAAAGATCAAAGACTCATGTTATATGTAAGTAGAATCCAATCACTTTGAGAAAGGCCAGAGAATTTTCCATAGTACAGAAGAAACCACAGCACTCTCAGATGTACTTTTGCAAATTTCACATATAATATTCTTAATGTCCTTTCTGTTGCTGTGAGAGACCACAGTAAAAGGATCATTCATTTTATTATCTCTGTCAATTTTGCTGTTGTTCCAATAAGTTCAAATAGTAGAAATCTGTTACATTCTCTACACAAGCATGAATGTTTTATTTGCTGTCAGGGAAATGTTGGAGCTGGATACATTAAGAAGTCTAACCTCACTATAAAAAGTCTGTCTTTATGCTTTTTATTAATCCTAAAGCCTTTAGAAATAACACTGTGCAAATACATGTGGTGCATCTTCAGAAAAGAGCATATATAGCAGAAGAATAACATCATTTATGCTATGTGATGTTTTCACCAATTTTTAAAAAGCAGAATAAAAAATTTAAAAATTAGAAACTTCATTACTATTCTTAATTTGGCATATTTCTAATATCTTATTCTGTAATAAATTACCACTTTTTTAGTAATTTCATGGTTTGCTGTGTTATTTAGGTGTCGGCCACCTTAATTACAGTAAAATACAAACAATCTGCCTGAGATACAAAATTACTAGCAGAAAAAGTGCAGACACTTAAAATCGTAAATAATCACTTCTGAAGAAATAGTACGGGTATGATCAGCAGCTGTGTGAGGAGCTTAGTCTAATGGATAACATTATGATATAGTCTGTTTAACACCTAAGAGCTAGGAAATTATTCCTCAACTCAGATTAGGTGTCTGGTTTTGCTCTGCAGGAGGTGATGCTGAGAAAACCATAATTATCTGAAGTCACATTTTTTTTTGTCTGTCTGGGAAGTCTGAGGGAGACATAGGTCTGTGGGCTCATCATGAATGTTGGAAGAACTTGAGATCTACCTTCATGGACTGAAGCTGTGTGTGGGTGAGGGACTGCTGCTAGATCTCAGCTGACTGCACTGGCATGCTAGCATAGGTCTGACAAGACAAGGTGGTGCCTGTTAAGGGGTGTTGGGAGCATGGCCACCTCCTCCAGCCTGCATACAGGACTCACATAAAATACAAGCATGGACAGTCGTGTCCTCCTCTTCTTTGGCTGGCAGAGACAGGTCACTAGTGCAGGCACTCACACACACTCTCCACGTTCACAAGTACACACACATATTTGCAGATCCCCCAAGCGCTGACACAGCTCCCCTGTCCAGCTCCTGCCTCCCTTACCCACCCCACAGGCTTACCCACCCCACAGCAGCTGGTCCAGCCTGATGCTCGCTAGCAAACACACAGTCGTTCCTCTTCTGCTCCACATTTGAAAGCCTCCCCGGGGGTGCCTGCCTGATACCCCATCCTGGACCTATGCCCCCCTACTTGCCATCTGGTCCAACTTCAAGTTTGCCAGCAAATACAGATGCACACTCCCCCATACACACCAGGATCGGGGAAGATACAGACAGTCACCCCCCAACAGCCAGCACCCAGCACCCAGGCTGTGACCTGCAGTCACACTCCAGCCATTGGCACCGAGCCCCTCACTCACCTCACTCCCACCAGTCCCTCCCAATTCCGGAGACACACTGTTCTGACCCCGGTGGCTGGAAGGTAAAGACCCCACTCACTCCAGCAGCAGACACCGCAGGCCAGGGGTGCCCACACCCCCATTCTGACTGCAATACCTGCCACCAGTTTTCACTTCACACACACACCGGTCTCACCAGTAGCTGGCACCGAGTCCTTGCAGCACATGTACATATAGGACAGACAGTGAGATTGTGTGAGATGTGATCATTAAGAAAAGAGTTAATTAGATGATAGGACAGACTGCAGTGATGAGGCACAGGGCTCAGCCAGACAAGTGTACTGACTGGTGCTGTTTTACACAAAACAGTCCCCTTTTTTATCCTGTTCTGCCTTCCCCGCTCTTTGTTCCTCCCTGCTTTCCCTTCCCTTCCACATCCCCCATGGGTCTGTACAACACCATCTGTTTTCCCACCTCGCCCAGTCCTGGTCTCCTCTGGTTTGCAGTCTTATCAGTTGCAAAGTCCAGGCTGATTTTCCCGGAAGTGGTGTCTGCCTTGAGAGCCCATCAATTAGAGCGACTGTCGAGGTATGTTTCCTGATGTTTGTTGTCTCCATGTTTGTTCTGTCAGGTCTGTGTCCCTGGTTATTTTGCTTCTGGTCTCCCCTTTTTCCCCTTAGTTTTCCAACTGACATGTTCCCCAATCAGATAACCTCACTGGAATAAACTTTTTTCACGCCCTCATACTCCCTCATCAATTAGTGTCACTAATCAGGTTTGGGTTTCCTCACCCCTCCCTTATCATTTGCCTGTCAGGTCTGTGTCTCTGCATGTTCTTGCTTACGGCTTCTTCCCTTTATTGTTGTCCCTCCTTGAACTGAAGAAGGTCATTGACCAGATACCGTTAAGGGGGCAAATGATCTCCTCCCACATACCCTGACAATACTGTCCTGTGGTCAAGCTGCAGCGGGAAGAAGAAAGACTTGTATTGCTAAAGCACAGATTGTAAGTCAAGGATGAAATAGCTATCTACCTCCCCTTAATGGAGGTACCAGGCTGGTGTGCCCTGAAAGATGTTTTTTCCTTCATTGCCTGCTCAGATCTTAGTCTCTCAGTGAGGTTACCTAGCTAGACCTAGTAAAGCACCACAGCTGGACCCCAAAAAATTATTTTGTCCCAAAACTGAGAGGGATCAGCTCCATAATAAAGTATAGCAGCTGATTTGCTAATGTTTACTGATGTTTGGTAATTGAAATGATAGTTCAGCAAGGTATTTAAGAACTTATTTTAAGTTGGTTGCACTGACAGGTCCTTAAAAACCCTGCTCAGTCAGGGTCTTGGGGACAAGTTGGATAATACTGTCCAATTGAACAGTATATTCCTAAATCTCTTTTTAAATATATTTGTGTTTAAATTTACATGTGTTTGAAAATTTTTAAAAAGTTTTTAATAACTTTTTTAAAAAACACAAGTGATTGAAAATCCAGGAATATGTTCAAGACCATGACCATAACTTACTAATTGCAAAATCAGGTACTGATCTTTTGCACAGTATCTTCCCTGCAAAGCTCAAATTAACGTTTTCTAAAGCAGTATAAAAACCATAGCTGTATTTTAACATGAAAAGAGTCTTCTAACTCACAGAAAAGTGTGTAAAAATTAAGCACACTAAATAGTTCTGCTTCACAACCATTCATTAGGACTTTTTATTTTGCTTCAGCTTGAAACAAATTTTATTCATCATAGTTCTGTGCAGATACACTGGTAAGTGTTAAGGTGCTGTGGTTTTTTCTGCTATCTCACAGAGATTTTCTCTACTGTTGAATAATTTTTTTTTGTTACTTTGGCTATATGTAGGCAAGAAGTTTATTACTTGTTCCATTCTACCGCTTTTATAACTTTTTCCTCTAACTCGAGGCATTCAAAGATTTCAATGACAGTTTTCAGTGATGAGATTTAGGAACATCATGCTTTTACAGTGCACCATGTTTAAATATTAAATTTCTGAGCTACTGATCTGTAAGGGTTATTTCAAAAGCAAGCTTGTCAACTTCAAAAAATGTTTTTTATTTTTGCCTAATAAATTTTTAAATAATTCTTAATAAGTTTTATGTTGACTAGTCTAGAATCAACCATTTTATTTAAGCTTAATAGACTAGCAACAAAATAATTTGGCTGAGGATATTTAGACCTTTGTCTTACTCAAAAGCTATATCACTCCTGCTCATGAAAAACGGTAACTGAGTCACATCACTGCTTCCACAGCAACTCTGACTTTGCAAATTCTTAAGCCTTTCTTTACTGGAAAATGCGAAAAAAGAAAAATAAGACTAATTATTCTTCCTTAGAACTATTCGAAACTTGTAACTACCTTTTCCATGCAACAGTTCAGAACTTACTTTCATACCAAGTCAGAACAAAATTACATATTTGGAGTTTCCTAGAGAAAATTATTTCAGACTAGAATGCCTGACAGATTTCCTATTCAGATATATTTTTTTCCTTTAAAAATATGCCATGTTTCAATTTTTGCATTTTGATTATATTTAAAGGATTTTCTATCACAGTAATCATAACATATAAAGTAGCAATGATGTTAGTATGGCATACTGTGTGATCATATGATGCATTTACAGCATTTATATGGCACCATACAACCTATCACAGCATAATTAACTCTATATGTCCTATTAATAAGTTTTACATAGGATTATTTTGTAAGCACTTACTTAAGAAAAGCTGGGGCTTACCTGAGAAAAGCAGCTGGACATGGGTATATTAAATCTGAATTTAAAGAACTATCTAGGCAGTGAGGTCCTGGTAAAACCTTAAAAAATATCATTTTGAGTCCTTTTAAGGTGGAGTTGATATGGTTTTGAAAGAAATCTTATTTTTTTTATAGATCAAGGGCCTCAACTGAGTGATTCCAAAGTGTTGCTGCTTGTTCCTATTTAACCAGTAATTTAATTTGAAAGAATATCTGTCCTTGCTGGTCACATTGCCAGTCTTGTGCATCACCAAAAAGTCTTGCCTTCAAAAACTGATACATAGTTTGATATATGCAAGGATATATTGGATGCTTCTGTATCATTTATGGATATTTGTTATGTACTGCAGTAAGGTAGCAATTTAATTTGTATATACTATTGCTAAAACAAATGGAATTGCAACTGGGAGAAGTAATTTTTCCCACAGATAACTGCAGTAGATTCTGTCTTCCTATACATGTAATTAACTGACAGAAATAATAGCATTCCTCTAGCAAGTTATTTAACAACTGTATCACCTT
This sequence comes from Phalacrocorax carbo, assembly GCF_963921805.1. Taxonomy (NCBI): domain Eukaryota; kingdom Metazoa; phylum Chordata; class Aves; order Suliformes; family Phalacrocoracidae; genus Phalacrocorax; species Phalacrocorax carbo. Next base: position 75,800,061 of record NC_087514.1, on the reverse strand, counting down.
CTTATTTATAGCTTAAAGTCTATTTCTCTCCATTTATTGAGATGGCTGTAAAATGTGCACGTATATTGTTTGGATACAAGAACCATTTTGAATGACACGCGGTAATAGAAAGCAGATTTAAATACATCTTAAAAAGTCTTAAATACACATATTAACTTTAAAAAATGACAAAAATTAGGTGACAGGACTTTCAAAGAATTGATGCTCAGAAAGATTGTTTCTTAAGGCCAGGTCTAGTTCTTTACTCACAGAATTCTTTTGCCTTAACTATTTTGCAAGGACATGGGTGAAGCCAACTATATTTTGGATGCTGCTGGCTATGCCTAGACCGTTTAGGAAGGAGCCCCTCAAGAAGAGACATGCTTGCTTTGCAAACAGCAGCTGAAGGATGGGACCCGGGCACAGCTGAGGCACTGCCTCCAGAATATGTAGGCCACTGCATGCCTGGCAGGTCAGTCTGCTGTCAAACATGCCTACACAGACTGTCCACAGGCTGCCTCTGAGGCATTTGCATGTAACGAAGATGGGAGAGGAATGAGCCATTAACACAATGGCAACTGCTTGAGATCACCCTTTTAGAATGCTATATCCTCATTGCTCTGAGTGGGGAAACTGGCGTTACGCTCCCACTTATTATAAATAAAGTTCAATTATATTCTAGTGAACAAAACTTCTAAAAGGCTAAATTGACCATATTTAAGTAAACATGACCTCTAAAGAGTTGATGTTAAGTCTACTTGAATTTAGTAGAGTTATACCTGAGAAGGAAGATGTAATTAGAAGTGACAGAGGCATTTAAAGAAGATTTGAGGAAAGAGCAAACAACATAAAAATAAATAACCACAAAGTGCAGTACCTTTCACTTTGACAGGCACAAATCACACATCAAAAGAACAGGCCACATCCTTAGCCCATCTGGGAGAACCCAAGCTCTGCTCCAAGTACGAACCAAACATTTTCAAGACAGAGAAACTCAGGCTAGACCAGAGCATTTTTTTTTGACGCATATAAGTTCCAAACATAGTATGACTGTGATCTATGCTGGATTTGGGTCTTTTGCTTGTTGCAATTTTCCAAAAATATCTTAACATGGGTAATTTGTGACTCTTCATCTTGTGTTTACAATGACCTCAATCATTCCTGCAAAGGGACAGGATAAGGAAACCACTGTACCTGTCTCACATGAAGCTAGGCCCATTTTTGAAATACAGACCTTCAAAACTGTGAAAATCCATTTTATGCAACTCACTGTTGCAGCTTACTTTCAGAATGCAGTTGAGGGAATCCTGAATGCATTGAATCAGCTGAACATATAACGCAAATATATTTAAAGTAAATAGATTACTTTCAGGTTAAATGGCCTTTAATGATTGTAGTATATGCTAAAACTACTCTTTGCAGGACAGAGCCTCCAACAAGACTCTTGTTAGTTTGAATTTATGCTTACTGATTCTCCCTGTCTTATGGCTTCCTTTTCCTTTCCTGGATTTTTTATGGCTAGAGAATAAGTTTTACAAAAACTACTAAGAAGTTCAGGCAACTGCTTAGTATCAAGCAGTAAGAACTGGGAATCCAAGGGCAATATCTGTCTTTGCCTTTACAGGACCTAGAACAATTAAACCTAGACTGTTTGGGATTCTTCTTTCTCCCAGGGATTGATAATTATCACCCTGAAGTTTGGTGATCTTTCAAAAAATTGAAGAGAAATCTTTCCACCAAGAGAAAATAATCTGCTGAATATTTCACATGCACCCAAGAGGTATCAGATAAGGCTGGAATTAGTACTTAAGCATAACTGTTTCTTCGATATATCTACTTAGTTTTGCCACTCTTCTATTCAAGTATGGACTAGTACTTTCAGTACACCCACCTGATGTTGTCTTAAGAGAGAGAGCAAAAGATGTCTATGAATTGTAATGGGATATAAGCATTAAAGAGGCATGAATACAAAAAGGTTATTGTGTTTATTTTCACTAGAAGAAATTTAAAAGCTTAGGGAACTTTAACAAAAGAAAAATAGACTTCAGGCACTCTGAGGATCAGTCTGGATTTCTGCAGATGGCACTATAATGATTACATTTATCCAATGAAGGAAACAACTGGTTAATTAATCATTGTTGTGAATCGAATTCTGTATTTGAAAAATTATATAATAAAGGTAGTATTGTACCCATGGAGGTATAAAATATGAAGAGACATATGGTTGGTAGGGAGAAGGGAATAGGATGGCCTAATAAAAAATGTCATTTTTAAGCACAGGCTCTTTTTAGGATCTGAAACAAGATACTTTGCCTCAGACCAAGGCAGCAGTGCAGGATGATCTCAGATGGTTCAAGGTGCTACCTAATTATTCCTGGGTGATTCTTTACTCATAATATGTTCTGTAGTCTTGTAAGGACAGGTATATTCTTTAGAAAGTGTGTAGGAAAGAGTTTTAATATTTCAGGCTTAACAGGAACAAACAGGACTGAATTTGTGTTAGGTAAATCCACAGGGGTTTCTTTGCCAAACCAAGAATGAGGACTGGCTCGATGCAGTTAGAATTTTTATCTTTATTCTCCTGACTGAAAAGGAGTCATATAATAGAAAAGCTAGTAGTGTGAAAGAGATTTGGTTTACTCCTAATCAGCAATGTAGGAAAAGACCTTTGGCAAGGCAATAGGTATACATGTCAGTTTTCCTGCTGCACTTCACTCCTTCAGAAGTTCAATTCTTAACTGCAGTAGGCTAAATATTTTTTTATTAATATATGCAAAATCACAGACACAGCTATCTTCAATATGCAGAAAATGCTACACAAAACATCTGTGACAAGTAAGAAACAAACTGTCAGGTCACTGATTAGAAATTCTTTGTCAGCCTGCACTATTTTTACTTGCCTTGCAGATCAACTGCAGGGGATGTGTCCCCTGGGTTTGCATTTAATGGGTAGTTCTGCACTCCAGTATACTTTTTACATAATAAAATGCAATTTCTAAGCTCATTTGAAGACATTGTATCTTTTTCTGAATTACTTTGCTCCTCATTGTTGATTAAATATCTCTCTGTTTTGTCTGATTCTTTCAGTAATGTTCATATGACATCACTATTGCTTTAATTATAATGAAGCACATTGTCACCAAAACTGATCTGCCAAATTGCCCTAATTGTCCTAAATGCTAGAGTTGGGACAATAGCAAGTAAGGATCAGCAGCTGACTGGGAAAAGTAATTTCTAAGTCTACAGAACTGTGACAGTAAAGAACAGAGATGGTTGTGAAAGAGTTTAAGGGAATATGAACAGGCCTTCTGATAGCTTCACAAGTTTAAAATACCAAGGACTTATGTTTGGGCAGTTCTTCTTATGTCCAGTTGACAAAGGCCTTCTAGGCTTGCCGTATCAGCAATGTGTCCTGAGGACATATTCCCAAGAGCTTGGTGTTACTCATTTAAGAAGTGGACAAGTTTTCCACCAATAAGCGACAGCTTCTCCACATTGCATGGTGCCACACTGCGTGAGGGGACAACCTGCCTATGCACTGATGAATAGTGGTCCATTCTCAGCTCCTGCTCCATTCTGGCAGGTTTTGGAAGATGTTTGTATGTTACAAAACCTTTTCTTTTCCTCTTAATTGCAGGTTTCTTTAATAAAATGAACTGGTTTATTTCCCTTTTAGAATTTTGTATTATCTGTTTTTTACCTCTGTAAAAATATCCGAGGCTGCTAGTATTGAAATGAAACCCATCACTGCTTTTCTTTGCTTTAAGTAATATGATCTCTTTCTATTGCTGAAATAAATTAACAGTACTATAACCTACATTTGATTAGAGAGTGCAGTATAAATATGTACCTATAGAAATTGTTTAGACTTTCGTCTTCAATAAACTTCACCAAGTTCATTGTGAATGGTATAATTGATGTGATCTTCTGTAACAGTATTTAGAAAGTAAAGGTTTGTACTCTCAAATATAATTTAGCATATGGAGTGAGTATTAGAAGAGAGGATGCAAAATTGACTATCACTACAAGAAATGTTGTTGCTAGTTATATTTATAAAGTTGCTGTTTGTTTGGCAGAAACACCTCACAAACAGTGTTAAAAACTTACCAATCTCTTCCTATTGTGAACACTTTGTCTACTAACAGCTACAGCAATTCTAGGCTATCTAAATCCTCCAGAATTAGTTTGTTTTCGTTTTTGTTCCTAGTCAACTAGAAATGTGAATTGGTTTTATGGATGTGTCAGATATGTCCCCTCTTCACATCTTTGGGATAACTCTAATGTATTATGTATTGCATGGAAATCTACAAACCACATTGCATTGCTTGGTGTGATGAAGGGAAATGTGATATAAGGGCTGTAGCTTTAACAAGAAAGATACAGGCTTATGCATGTCTGGGAATCATGTGCTTCTATCCTTTTGCCCATTCATGTCAAGACTGTCTTTGACATGGGAGATAGGCAGGTTCAGACTCCTATGATGCAATATGGTTGACTATAGCTCCTAAATTAACATTTGGACTGTGGTCAGTGTCTTTATTAAAGTCCAAATTTTGTCTCTGTTTTCTTCTTATTGTTCTCTAATCACCGTAGTCTCCCTTATTCTGGCATATAAAAGAAGCCTAATGTTATTTGGACTTCTCATTATTTCACATTCCTCTGGGGTAACAGGGGTCCATCGGCTCAGTGCCAGGAACCTACAATTCCTTTAGCTGTAGGAATCCTTGTACTTGAAGTATTGTACATCAGCACTGGCATCACATCTGAAGTAGGAGTTTTGGCAAGTAATGGTTAACTTATTTTCCTTTTGCAAGCACTAGACTTAGAAAATATAAGGGTAGCACTGCATCTAAATATAACTTCATAAAGACATTTGAGATATTTGGATTAAAACTGCAAGTTGAAAGTGGCATTGCAGTAAGTCTCAGGAAACTATAATATGATATTGCTGATTAATGGATATAAATGGCTTTGTTTTGATTCTGCTTTAGTCAAGAGACTAAATTTAAGTAGGATGAATGTAACATTAATATTAAGTAACTAATAAATGTTCGGAACAAATATGAAAAGTAAGATTCTTATTTTCAATCCCAGATTTGTTTCTTTTAAACTACTACTACTTTTAAATTACTACTTCTTTATGCTCTCTAGGGAGGCTAGGGAAGACAGAAACTACAGAAGAAAGGCAAGGCTCTTCTTCAAGGATCTCTTGCATGCCATAGCATATCTACAACATACTGATACGTTTTGTATTTTGACACTGATTCTGCAGGAGCAGGCAGGACTCTAGGATTCACTGTCTAGAGGCAGAGGTGGCATTTGAAGCTGGGATTCCAGCATTATCATAGACTCGTAGGCTAGTTTGGGTGGGAAGGAACCTTTAAAGACCATCTAGTGCAACATCTCTGCCATTAGCAGGGACAACTTTCACTAGATTGGGTTGCTCAAAGCCCCATCCAACCTGACCTTGAATACCACAGGCTGGTTCATAAAAGCCACAGTACTGAATCCAACCTACACACAGACTTGTTAGTCTAATGCATATCCTTGGATGATGGTACCTTTTTTGAGATCAGAGAGCAATAATTTAAAATGCCATTTCTGAAATGATTGATTGATGCTTGAGGTTAATGAGTATTAAGTCCCAGCCTCTTTTGTAAAATTAAAGCTGCTTTGTTTGACTAAATTAATCAAATAAATAAATCACATGACTCCAAATATGCTAGGCACAATCCCAAGGGAACATTAATCAGTGCAAACTGTTTCCTTTTTCTAGAAAATTGTAAGATTTTAAGGATATGATACGTCACAGTCCTTCCCAAATCAAAACTAATACCATGCCCATAATGAATTAGTAAAGCCACTGGCAATATTTCTTCAATATATTATGAAAGATGAGGTTTTATGATCAAATACATTCTTGATCAATTTATTTCATCACTTACAACCTAATTGTTTCATTATGACATTTTGTCCCTCCTCAGATTGAAACAATTGATTTAATATACTGTATAAAATGACTGTGTTTCTCAAAAAGTTAATCAAACTATTGTCAGTTGATGTCTGAACTAGTGCCCTGCAATTAATATATGGGGTGTTCAAAATATCAGTTAGAAATTACTCTCCTTGATAAATGTCTTTAATTTAAATACATTTACTGGAACTTTATGAAGTAGTACTCTGCAACTGAGAGACTTAATCCTTTTAAGTTCCATTTTTAAATGTTCAAAACCACAACAGAACAACCTATACAGTGCTGATTTTCATCAAAATATAAATTAAATGCTCTGAATCCTTGAGTACTCTGTTAGTGTCCAAGAATTCAATATTTATCAAAGGCAAACAGATTTTTTTCTTAAGTACCCAAGTCTTCCTCAATGAAATGGGAAGTCAAAATATGCATGTAGTTCCAAAATATACCACTTTTAGTCCAGAAGCAATTAGTCAGTGATTTTATCTTTAGTCTTCTTCTGAATCTTGCTTACTGAGATGATAGATTCAAGATTAAATAAATTTTGAAAAATTGATAATAAATTGATAGATTAAATTTAAATATTTGGCATTTTAAAAAGCTAAATTGTACTTAGAGTGACCTGTCATCTGTATCTATATCTTTAATATTGTTTTATAAAGACTCACAATAAGCAATTTTGTGTTAAGTAGTTTCAGTCTTTTCTTTGGATTTCTATCTTGCTTTTGGAAAATTTCCATTCTGTATACATTTTTATATGATGTGATGTTATGCTGATATTCTCACTGAATATAGACATTCTGGGAGGGGGGGAGGGGAGGGAAGTGCTAAATCTAAACCTATTAAGGATGTTGTGAGACCTGCTGAGCCCAGGAGAATCCAGGACCTGAGGATTCCCTGCTTCCCTCACCACGCACGCTCACAAGAGGCCACGAACATGGCCAGCCACACAGCCTGCCACTGATGGAGCAATGCCTTTAGCAGCACCCATGTATAACATTGCCAGAGCTCTTACAGACAGCCTTGTCCTGTTATTCTTCTGCTGATTAGGACTGAAGTTCATTAGTGAAAATATTCATGACCGCACAGTCTAGATTCACAAGAACATCCACATTCACAGATCCCTTGAACATTACCATGGCGCCTATATCCATCTAATATCCATGCCAGACCTGAGCCTCTTTACTGAGCCACTGGCTCAGACCTTGAGTCTTTCCAGGTGGAGGTCTCCTCCTGCCAGAAGGCTAGTCCACCTTGAAGTTTGCTAGTGAATTACACATATACACACACTCACACAGAATTAAATTCACTAGGGAGATGAAAACAACACCCAGGTCTCTCCAGTTGCTGGCAGTTAGACCTCTCATACATACACATTAATGGTGTCCTCTCTCCCAGCACCATATTTATGGTCCTTCTGACCCACAGTTCCTTCTCTCATTGCTGGCACTTAGAACCCCTGACACCATGGCTTCTTCTGCTGCATATACCTATGGCACCTGCAGTCCACAGCTCCTCCTCCAGATCCTGGCATTCAGACTTTTTCAACACATGTACACACACACACCGTGTCCCTCCAGCTGCTGGCAAGTAGACCTAGGGGCACTGTGACCCATCACTCATTCTCCAATAGCTGGGATTCAGACCTTGCAGCAAACATAAATAACCACATAAGATAAAGATTGACATTATGCAGAAAAAACAGATAAATGTAGGATTTAATAATAAGATAGGATAGACTGCAGTGATCAGGTGCAAGGCTCAGCCAGCCAAGTGTACTGACTGTCAGACTGCTAACATACAAAGAGCCCTTTCCACCCATGCCCCTTTTGATTTTCCCATGCTTTTTTCCTCCGCAGTCCAGCCTGACCATCCCCCTTCCTGGTCTTTGGCTCTTCCTCTAAACATCCCAAAGTAAGTCCTACAGTTCCTGCCTGCACAGCAGGTGCACCTCCTCTGTGACTACCCCACTCGACCAGGTGTCCTTGCATAAGAGTTTGGAGGCTCTACAAGTGGAACCGAACAATGATGAGGACGATGGTTCATCCAGCTTGAAGGTGTCACCAAGGTTAAGTCAGTCAATGCCCTGCATCAACACTGCTTCCAAAAAGAAGAAACACCAGGTCACTGTCACAGAAGACTCACTTCTGAGGGGAAGAGAAGGCCCAAGATGCAGGCTAGACCCACTTCTTAGGGAAGTCTGCTGCCTCCTTGGATCTTGAGTTAAGATGTGAAGAGAAAGCTTCCTACCCCAGTACAACCCTCAGGTTATTATCTGTTATTTATTTTTCAGGTAAGCAGCAATGAAGTCACAACAGGAAGTCCAAGGGCAATCGTAGTGTCCTCAGTGCCTTGAGATGAGTGGTTAAGGGATCAGGAGCAGAAGTAGTATTCTCCTCTATCCTTCCAGTTGCAGGAAATGGTGAGGGAAGAAACAAGAGGAGCCAGTAGATCGACACTTGGCTCTAAGCCTGGTGTCACTGGCAGGATTTTTGATTGCTGGGTAAAAAACTGGCTGGATGGACGAGCCCAGAGAGTTGTGAATGGAGCTAAATCCAGTTGGTGGCCAGTCATGAGTAGGGTTCCGCAGGGCTCAGTTTTGGGGCCAGTCTTCTTTAATATCTTTATTAATGGTCTGGATGAGGGCATCAAGTTCACCCTCAGTAAGTTTGCAGATGACACCGATTTGGGCAGGAGTGTTGATCTGGTTGAGTGTAGGAAAACTGCAGAATGATCCAGACAGGCTGGATAGATGGGCTAAGACCAATTGTATGAGGTTTAACAAGGCTCAGTGCCAGGTCCTGCACTTGGGTCACAACAACCCCATGCAACGCTACAGGCTTGGGGAAGAGTGGCTGGAAAGCTGCCTGGAGGAAAAGGACCTGGGGGTGTTGGTTGACAGCCACCTGAACATGAGGCGGCAGTGGGCCCAGGTGGCCAAGGAGGCCAACAGCATCTTACCTTGTATCAGGAATAGTGTGGCCAGCAGGAGTAGGGAAGTGATCGTGCCCCTGTACTCGGCCCTGATGAGGCCACACCTCGAGTACTGTGTACAGTTTTGGGCCCCTCACTACAAGAAGGACATTGAGGTGCTGGAGTGTGTCCAAAGAAGGGCAACGAAGGTGGTGAAGGGTCTGGAGAACAAGTCTTATGAGGAGTGGCTGAGGGAACTGGAGTTGTTTAGCCTGGAGAAGAGGAGGCTGAGGGGAGACCTTATCGCTCTCTACAACTACCTGAAAGGAGGTTGTAGTGAGGTGGGTCTTGGTCTCTTTTCCCAAGTAACAAGTGACAGGACAAGAGGAAACAGTCCCAATTTTCACCAGGGGAGTTTTAGACTGGATATTAGGAAAAAATTATTCACTGAAAGGGTTGTCAGGGATTGGAACAGTCTGCTTAGGGAAGCTGTGGAGTTACCATCCCTGGAGGTATTTAAAAGACATGTAGATGTGGCACTTATGGACATGGTTTAATAGTGTACTTGGCAGTGTTAGGTTAACAGTTGGACTTGATGACCTTAAAGTTCTTTTCCAACCTTGACAAGTCTATGATTCTATAATCCCACAGGACCCTTCTGAAATCATATAAGTTTCACAGAGTCCCAGAAGTCCCTTCAAATAACCAATAATGCCCATCATAGCCATGTTTCCTCCTTTTTATCACTTGCAAGATGCTGGTTGACTCTCTTCAAGGCTATGCCTGATTTTTTCCCTTAATGGTCCTTTGATCAATGCCAAGAGTTGTGTTATTTGTTAATGTCTCCATTGTCACCTGCTTGTTAATGTTTGTGTATCTCTGTATTTAATTTATCACTTTCCTTATTGGTTTTGATTTCTTTTATACTGAATAGTGCTTAACCAAATAACTTAATGAACCAGATGCTCTCACGTGCCACATACCCTGATATATAAATGCTAGCTCTACAGAGGCAGTTAGAAAAAACTTTAAAGTTATTTCCTAATTTGTTTGCCCAGTTCCAGATTCGCAGTCTAACATTGGAGACATGTCAAATCTTTTGCTGCCTATGACTTTGTCACTAAAACAAGTATCTTCTGAATGCATGAAATGGATGGAGGTTAGCTTAGAAATAATTCACATTAAAGTTTTTATTGACAAGTTCAGTTCTTTCACAGTCACAAGCATATCTTGGTGCCAAAGACACCAGTGTGCTGAGTTCTACTTAATATTTCTTAGTACTCATTCCCCGCCCCCCCGCCCCCCCCCCCCCCAATATAAGTGTATTAAGCAGATGAACCACATTTGGTTTTTCTCATTCGTCAATTCATATTTAGACAGGCCACACAAAACACATCAGGAGAGGCTGAGAGGATTGTACCAAGAATACTCCCCAGCCTGGTGATAGGGCTTTCACTGGGGAGACAAAGAAATTTTTGTTACACTCCATTGAATTTTCTCTTTTGCAATAATTTTACTTTTGAAGTGACAAATATTGTTTCAAAACAAAACTGAAAGTATTTAATCCAAAAACTGTACAGTAACACATTACAATATTTGGAAACCTTTATTTTTAACTGAAGCTTGTTTATTGAATTGCATTCCAATTCATCATTGATGTATTTTTTCTTTATTACTGAATTTCATTACAAGTTATGCTGTGAAAAAATGCATCAAGAGAAGCAGCGTAAATGCTTTGATTCTTCAGATTTCCAGTTAAGTTTACAATACAGGTAAGTGGTCCTTTTTTAGATGTAAACTAAGTGCAACTCTTCACTGAAAAATTAGAAATCTAGGACTCCACATCAGAAATTTTAGTGTATATTGGAATAGACTGAAATTGCATCTAAATGCTTTAACATGGAATTTATGGTCTGGAGATGGCCGCCTTTGATCCTCTCTATTGCAAATGTGCATTGCAAAATACTGTCTGATTACTATATATGCACTTGTTCTATGATGGTAGCAGCTTTCAACCTCAATAACTCCTGTACTGTGCACTTCACAAATACATTCTAAAGAGCCATTTCCTGCTCCTAAATGCTTCCATTTCAAATCCAAAGAACACACATAACACACAATAAGCAACATGTAACATTGAATATGGTTTCAGTTCTCCTAATTTTAGACTTAGTCAATGTCATAAAAATTTAATTTGTGCATCTCTGGCTGAACCATGACAGCAAATAGCTAATGAAGGTGCTTCCAAAGATGCATCTGTAGGGCGTAACTCTATTAATGGATGTCTTTGCATAGACAGGCTTAATGACTCTGACAAATGAGTTTTGAAGAATCATGTAAGGCCTCTTAAGAGGTTACCATTCTGCCCCCAGCTGTCTGCCAAACCCTCTCTGATTAGTACCACCCCCACACACAGTAAAGGAAGAAAAAAGTGAGCTGATTCTTTATCCCTAATAAAACTCCATCAGCTGAGTTTTAGACTAAAATCTGTAGCCTATGAAGCATGGTTACAAGGTGGCACCACTTTTTTATGCTGTACTTGGAAAGTAATTTCTCACCTAAGGATGAGGCATGAATCTTTAGAGCAGTGCTATGCAGTATTAACTGCCTGATGCTGTTCAGTTGCACAGTTTCATAGTCCTTTTGAAATTATGGCACAGTGGTAGAAGAAACACTGCTTTCTTCCTTCTTTGATCTAAACAAAGTAAGAAAGTATTGTGAAAATTTTTGGTTGTTTTCTTTTCATGTAAGTATGCTTCCCCCCCCCCGTGTCTTATTTTCCATTATATACCTAGGTTTTGGAACCCCAGTTAATGAAGGTGTTTAAACGTATGCTTAAATCTTGGTGGGTGGACTCATATCCTTCTAGCTAAATGAACACTTAAATGATTTTCTGATTGGGGGTCCCTTGTTCTCACAGCCCATTTCCCACGGTAAGCATTTTGTGTCTAAGACATACAGTGTTCTGAGATATAGTATTTAGATGGGTTTATGCTCATTCCTCCTGAAGCTTCTTGATTTACAATAGTTCTTTCACTGAACTCAATAAGTTAAATTCTTTGATTTTAGTGATGCTGGAATTTCACTTGCTGTAGAAGATTTCCAACATTATTTGCTCAGACTGAAAACACTTTGGAACTGTAAGTTGTCTTTCACTTTGAGGATCTGCAGTTCCTAATGACATATCTTTGTACCCGTTGGTCTTCTTGGTGGTACTGTATTGCACAGAAAAATTATAGTTGTCATACTACTAGTATTGGTAACAACGTTATCTGTAGGGCCTCAGCTGATACTCAGTCCTGAAAATAAATTGTCTTATCAACAGCCATAGTACAATTCTATTTAAAATTAAAAATATAATAAGAAAAGATTGATTGTGGCATTTAATTTTCCATCCATAGAGCAAGATGATGCCTCTGAAAGTGGATTTTATACTCAGTAAAATATATTCCTCAGGAATATTGTGATAATGAGCATATTTTAAACGAAAAAGGACCACATAATGTTGTTGATGGCATTCTGATATTAATGTTTATATATAGGCTAGTGCATCAGTCCCAAGAAGTACTAGAATTTTTAGTTTTGTCTGTGAAGTTTATCTAGTGAATAGAGACAAATAGGACCTGTATAGCAGTTTAAAGTTATGCCAATATTTAAAACAAAAATATCAGCTATATGTATGTGGAATTTAAACAAAAAATCAAGGAGAAAGACAAGCATCACATTTAGTGTATGTCAGGTCAAGGAGGAGAAAAACTTGTTTTCCAAAAAGTAATGAACTTTCAACTTTATTAATGCATAGCCTTATACTTAAAAGAAGGCCAATTAATTCTAAGATGGATCCTCTGGTAGTATAAGTGGCAAAATTTCATAGAATCATAGGATCATAGATTCTATTTGTCTGAATTCTCTTAAAATGTCACGTATACATTACAGCATCTGGGGAACTAGGCCATAATTTTACTATTACAAATTTATGAGTAAATAAATGAGTAAACAAATTTATGAGTAAAAGTATCTCTGAAACTTTCTTACACTTTGCTGCAGCAAGATTTTTTATTCTTTCCTGGTTTTGATACCAAGTTCCATAATTTTAAACTGTTCTTGGTGCCCAGGTTTTACCTCTGACAAATTTATGGAATTCCAAAGCAGAAGAATAGTAGGCTCTTATCACATGACCTATTGATCTGAGAAGTTGACTTCCCCTTAGAAGTTAACAAAACAATTGAAGGCAGTGCAAACATAACCTATGTTTAATTGTTTCTTCTTCAGTCAGAAACAAAAAGAACAGTTTAGTTTCAAGAGGTCTACAGGGCAGAGAAGGGTTTGTAATGGTGCTAGTTAATTTAGTAAAGGTGGACCCTAGGTGAAGATAAGATCATGGTGCCACTTAAAAACACATAAGTTGGTGCCTTCTTTTATTTGTAGGTTATTAGGGGCTGCTATAGAAAACAATCCTGGAAAATGTAAATTGGCATAGTTCAGCTTGTTCTCAAGTGTATTTGATACTGGGTAAATACTATGCTTTGTATGGCAAAAGAGCAGGAAAAAATTAGAGTTAGCTGAATGCTGAACATTTTTAAATAAACTGTGTCTGAAAGTTTTAGTTTTCAATCAGCAATATTGCTTGTAATGTTTTTCTTTTTTAATAACTGTTTTCTAAATAATACCTTTTGCTCAAAAACCTGCAGACCCATTCTGACTAACACAGAAAAAATGTACCCTGAAAAAATGTTAGACTTCAGTATCTGTTACAGTTGATGTTGAAACAATCTTATCAACCTGTTTATGAACGTTTTGAACCTCACTGGTAGATGTTCTACAGAGTTAAGTCTCTCTAGTCTCTGTTACAAAGGTAATCTTTTTATTAAAGATATGATGTTCTAGTCTTCTACCAAAGATCCTGCACTCGTTTATGATAAGTTAAATACTCTTTCTGTTATGGAAACTAGCACTTAATTATGTCTCCTGAAAAGCCTGGTTGGGTCTTGTTCTTTTATCTCTGTAACATTATTGCTTAAAACCAATGTATAAGCAATCTAACTTAGGTTATTTCCCTCCAGGACTGCAATGAAAGGATACTGATACGAGTTTTTAGTACTGATGCTTATGATGCATCTCTTTTAACAATTAAATTAGACTTTCAGTTCTGAAGGCTGTAAAGCAGTTGCTTTCTAAGCACTACTTTTTCTATCGAGGAGTTAGCTCTCTGTCAACATGATGCTGAATGTAAATGACATATCTTGCTGCTGTAACATAGGGGAAAGAACTCTATATACACTCAAAAGGAGTTGACTTTAAAAGATGCAGACTATATGATTGGGATATCAGTCTCATGCTGGCACTCTTTTTTGGCACATCATTGTGTCATCATATGTCAACTGGAGGTGCTCCTGATTAGTATGAGCAACAGTAGTAGAATAAGTAATGATAGAGGTACCTTCCCCCCTTTTTTAAAAATAAAAATTAAACACAAAAACTGTTTAAATATTTTGAGGTTTTGAGGCCTCCAAAAAGAGTTAAAGAAAAAAGCTATCAAACTGCTAAATGCCTGTGTAGTTCTAGTTCACTATTTTTTGTACATTACTTTCTAGATCTTACACAAATTGACATTTCTAAGGAGGGATTGTAATTCCTATTCCCTCAAACTGTGATGTGCAAAAATGAGTTTATGCTTTCATAGTTCATAATTATCTCTCTGAGAGGGATGGTCAAGGACCAGATCTGAAATGCTGCAATAGCATGCAAGTTAACATACTATAGGAAAAAATCAGAATTGTGTTTAAGTGGGAGGGTGATAAAAGGATTACACAAGCCAGTGCATGAAGTGTTTAACACAATATATAGACATGAATGAAAGTCTGATGCTCAGAAATGTGTACCTGTGGCAGATGTTTCAAGAGTACTACACTACAGCAAACAAACAGGGAAGAGAACCAGCTATGAGTCTTTTTGAAATAAATGAGACGGAAGCAGTAAAGCTATACAAATCCTCCATATCCCTGTTCTACCCTCCAGGCTACAAATGTCCCAGAGGCCCAAATCTCAGTACAGGACAAGTAACTTTGAATTTAGGAAAGACCCAGCTCATACAAAGTTTCAAAAAATACTAAATGCTATGATTCATATTGAGGTATCCATTGAGTTTGCCTTGAAAAAACAATGAATTAGCTTTCAGTCTTTTGCTCAATAGGGGTGAGAATGGTCTTCTACTAGTGATATAAAACTTTATTGTAGAAAGATAAAATTGGGAGATTGAAAAGATTTTGGGGGTTCTGACATTCCTTTCCTGTTTGGTTATATAGAAGCATTGTGTATTGATGCATGAAAAAAGTTCAAAGCTTTCGGGTGAGGTTTATTCCAATGCATTTTAGAGAGATAAAAAGCAGATATCTAGAGTAGGAAAACCATGTGAGTTCTCTACATAGTCAATGCTGAAAGAAAAAGACCCTTTTTGAAGTCGATACACATAATACTGAAATAAGGGCATACAATAAATAGAATAAATAATCATTACAATGGAAACACTCTCTCCTGACTGTAGTGACAGACCAGCTGATTAGCTTGGACGAGATAGTAATCTTTTAGAGGGCTAAATTTAGATGAAAAAATTTATACAGTACATTTCAATACTTAGAAATACAAGGCAATCTTCCTTTAAGAACACTAGTAGTAAAATCCTCTTGGCCCTGGCAATCTCTTCCTGTAGTGTATAAATGAGAACACTATCAGGCTTAAAATATTCAACTTTTAAACCCTGGCCAAGGCCAACTTCAATGCCTGTAAATGAGTGCTCTTAAATCCTTTATATAAGCCCTTTATTTTTGAAATGTAAATAATTCCCTTTGAAATAATTTGATGTGGCCTTTGTACTTTGACTCTCTGAGTTTCCTATTCTCTTTTACAGTCTGACTTTCAGGATTTGTACCTGTCTCTCATTTTCTGACCTTTTTAGTTGCTTACAAGTTTTTCACAAGCATCCTGTGATACATTTGTCATTTTTCCCTATCAGTAAAAGTAAATTAATGAAGATAGATTGTTGTTTCATACCAGTATCATAATTCTGCTTCTTTGTTTGTCATTCTGAAATAGCTTGGTTTTGGTAGTTAGTTAAAACATTTCATAGGATCCCTGCAAGAAAAGAAGTCAGATAAGGAATTATAAATTAAGTTTTAGGAAAATGATCCTAGCTGTTATCTCTAGGAAAGAGTACAATAATTATGATTTATGCTTATATAGACCAGTGTTGTTCTTTTGAGGCACTGGGTCAGAATTCCTGACCATGGAAAATTGTATGCCAACAAATGTGAAGAAAATTTTTCATCCTTATTACCAGCCTGAAAAAAAGAGACTGTATTCCATTGAAATATTAAATAAATATTTTAAAAAAAAAGGTTGACAGTTGGATGGATATAGAGCTCTCGTTATCACTCCATGCACAGTATGTGTATATATATGCTGTTACAGATTTCTCTTCAAGAATACAAGAGTAAAAAATGTTGCAATAAGAAACAATTATTAGGCTAATAGTAATAGTAATGAGATCAGGCAAGAATATGAAAATTCTGATAAAGCATACCAGACTTTTGCCAATAAGAAAGTCATGCTGTGCTATTCGCCAGCTGACAGAGGATCTAGATCTCTGAAAGAAAAAAACGTTTTATTCTGGACATGCTGATGAACTCCTAGTTGTACCCATCCTTTTATTCTTAATTGGGCTAATTTTCCCTAATATAAGGTTTATCCACATCATTCTCAAACTTTATAATCAGTAATTGGCTTAAATGTAAACGGCAAATATGTTGGATAAGGGGAAGGGGTACTGGATATCAAGCTAGATGACTTTTAGCATACCGTCCCTAGCTGATTTATCAGTTCTGTTTTCCTCAAATAATAGTGTGTTATATCCCTGTTGTTGAAAAGCAACAGACTAAGTCTTACCCTGGGGGAACGTAAAGGAAGTAACTGACTGCAAATGAATTAATCTCTGCTTTATGTCAGGTTTGCAGCACCAGCTGAACCCATTATGAAGATCAGACTCCTAAATCTCTGAAAGTTAAGTTGCCAAAAATGTATTTTCTTTTTCCATTGATAAGTTTGGCTTAAGCTTTCTTCTTTTTCTGAATACCTAGAAACTGCCTACTATTGACAGAAATATTTCTAGAAATAACAGATGTGAAAGAAATATACAATATTCTTGAGAAAAAAATGTTGGTGTGCTCACACCTGTGTTCCCACTCTCTCCCTCCTATCTAAAGAATTTAACCTAGTCTATACATGTAAAAGTATTAACTTCAGTGACACAAATTTATTTATTCCTAAATTCATTTGCCAAATCCTCTTCCCCACAATGAAAAGAGCTGTATCACCAAACCAGTGCCCTTTTTGTAAGAACTTACTTTGATGTTTGAATATCTCTACTTATGATGAAATTATCTTTTTGCACAATTTGGGTCTGTTTAACTGACTTAATATTTCTAGTGGGCCAGAATTATGTTTCATTCTCTTTTTCAAGGCCAAATTGCTAAGTTCCTGTTAACATTCAGTGGTTCTTTTTAAACATCAAACTGTCACTATGAAAAACACTCCTGTAACATTTAGTTTAATTCACCAGCCAAGTAATTTATTACTGATATCACCAGTTATGCCATACTGTCACAAGGTCACTAAAGGTGCTAAGTGAAAACATTCAGAAATTACATAAATTAAATATCCAGTTTAATGTAGACCTGAAGAGTGAATGGAAAGTGTGGGTGGAATTGATGTAAAACCTGAATAATTCACTTTTAGAAAGGAATGTTTACTTGATTCCAGTTTGACAGAAGTGGGACGTGATGCTATTTCAAATCAAAATTACTTTTAGGAATTAGAGATCTAGTTATTCAATGATTGTTACTTCTAATTCAGTCTCAAAATTTAGCAGCTATAACCCTCTTCTGGTGTCATGAAATAAGTGAGGGAAACATTTCTTGCTTGCTTGCTTGAGCTGTCCAGATGAACCTAAAGTATATGCATCAGCAGATTATATGAGTACTCTCTGCTATTTAAACTATAAATTGCTGTTGTCATTTTCTGATTATTCTATGTATTACTCAGCTTCTTCTACAATAAGTAGTCTTAAACAATCGTTCATTACCAAGACAAAATAGAAAAAAAATCCTTAAACTAATTTTTACTAGGAGAAGTGTTTTGGGTGGAGTTTTTTGGTGGGGTTTTTTGGTTGGTTGGTTTTTGGTTTTTTGGGGTTTTTTTTGAGGAGGGTTTACGTAACACTATGTAACAATTATGTGTAATAGCCACATAATAGTTAATCAGAAGCACTCATTTTAGGATCTTTTTCCAGAATATTTCAGTCTGACAGCTTTACAAATTAAGTGCAGTTATGTTAGGATAATAGGTGGGGGTTTTTTTCTCCTTCACAAAAGCATGGAAATTCACAGTTGAAGCTGAAAGCTCATCTTTATTACACTGCTGCATTTCTATCTAAGGGTCATGTGGTACATTAAGTCCTCATTTTGTCCAATTTTTGAGCTCAGCTGATAACAAATCACAAAAAGTGGAATGGACATTTGGGTGGGGTGTTGATTAAGATGCAGATGGCATGAATGACTTTCAGGACTTAGAGACTGACTATTCATCTTAGGGAACAATGTTTTACTCCTTTGTAGAGTGCTTCCTCTCCTCCTTCTGCTTAGGTTCTCAGCTCCAGAGCTGAGCACAATATAGCCTGTTTTCGAAGGGAGTGAATGAGATATTAAGGAAGTAATACATGGTAATTATGACATCATCTATAATAGCACCAGTAGTTGCACACATTAAGAAAAGAGATCGTTAGTCAGATTTCGTTATCTATAACACTGAAATGGAATTCACTCTGAGTTTATTTGGTTTTGGACTATTGAAATGGTTTTTGAGCTGATTTCCAGTGAAACGTCAAATTTGGAAAAAGGTAAACCTGATTCATTGCTCCTAATGGTTGTGTGTGAGTGGAAGGTGGCTTAAAAGTCTCTAAAGATTCTTTTTGTTTGCACTTTACATTGTTCTTTCAAAAGGGTAGCTAGTGCTGTAGTTTAGTAACATCACTGTTCTCAGACTTTGAGAAAATTGGATCTGCAGTCTTCCTGAGGCTTAGTCCTGAGAGATAACATCACTCTATCAGAAATGAGAGAGGCGAAAGGGAAATTAGAATAAAGCTCATCCGCAAGCCAAGGTGGTAAAAGATAAAAGAAATCCTCGAGGCTTTCCTGTGGTTTTTAAAATAAATAAATAAATAAATAAATAAGGCATAATTAGAAAATAGTGATATATAAAAATTCCATGGAGAGGTTTTTTGTCTTCTGAAATACATGCATGAAACCAGTAAATAACCAGAGATACAACACTTCAAGTGGTACCAGTCTAATTTTCGCTCACATTTTGGTGCTTGTTGAAGCAGCCTAATTCAAATCCTTGTTCCTGACCTAGTCAGGGGTAAGTCAGAAGTAAAATCCTTTGAAAGCCTTCAAAGGTTTGTGTGTGCTTAACTTTTGATACCTAAACTCTTGTATTATCTTGTTCTTCCAGAAAGCACCACATACCAACTAAATTTCCTTTTGCTAGCATGCACACAGCAACCTAACATTGTGGGATGCCTTGGTGTCTATCTCACATGTAGCCACATTAGAATCCAGAAAGAAGATACCGTCCAGGGTAGCAACTTCAGTTCAGTATGTTAGATGTCCCCTGAGGGAGCCTAACTCTACCTTTTTATTTGCCATAACCAAAGAAGAAATCATTTATGTGGGATGTTAACGTTCTTGACCTGGCTGATTGGTTTTTAACCCACCCACTCCTTATGCTACAGTAATAAACTTCCATTATTTCTTCAGTATTTTACTAGAGAAAGGGCAGGGTTTGAAAAATGTGATTCATAGAAGATGTTGACTTAGTAGGACTATAATGCATATGAATTCCAGATATAACTACAACAACTCAGTTCCCTAGCAGACATTTGCATGCTATGAAGAATCCATTCCCTTTCATCAGAATATTTTATGCTTTACCGATATGTAAGCAAGCAAATATACTTTAATTGGTTTGATGAAGTCAATTTTCTCTGTACAACTTTTGACTTTGCAGAATAAATATTTGCTAGGAAGGTGAAAGAAGAAAGAGTTTTGTCCAGCAGCCCAGTCATTAGGATATTCAGGTAATCCTGAGGTAGGCAGTCAAGTTTCAGTCCCTGTTTCAAATAATATTTATACAGTTGCACAAGCCAGAATGCCTTAGGTAAAACTGAATAAAACTGCTCCCAGACCTGCTCTTCAGAGACACAAGAAATCCTATCCAGTCTCTTGAAGGAAATGTTTGAACACAGCGTGTATACTTTAAAGCACAATGGGAAGGATTTAATAGGTCTTACTGAGTTTTAAATGAACTGGTTTTTCCCAGCAGTACATTTTGTGAGAAAGAACAGGATTGGTTCAGGGTCTATCCTAAGACAGAAGGTATATATCTTTGAACCTGGGCAATGCAAAGATCAGGTTTGGGTATCTAATTCTTTTTAGAGGACTGCTGTTCTCTTTGCCATTTTCTTCTAGAATGCAGAAGGTTTTTTATTTGTTTGGGATTCCAGCAATCCTCTGTGGTCTGTATGAAGATCATAGTCAATACTTTGGATCGCAAATTTCACTAAAGGATAAATTGGCTCAGATTGGGGTCTGTGAAGATTACAGAATCATAGAATACTTTGAGTTGGAAGGGGCCTTTAAAGGTCTTCTAGTCCAACACCTGGTAACAAGTTCTTCAACCACAGCAGGTTGCTCAGAGACCCGTCTAACATGACCTTAAATGTTTCCAGGGATGGGGCATATACCAGCCCTCTGAGAAATCTGTTCCAGTGTTTCACCACCCTCATTGTAAAAAATATCTTCACAGAATCACAGAATCACAGGTTGAAAGGGACCTTGGGGATCATCTAGTCCAACCTTTCCAGGAAGACCACAGTCTATACAAGATAGCCCAGCACCCTGCCCAGACGACTCTTGAAGGTGTCCAACGTGGTCGAGTCAGCCAATTCCCCGAGGAGATTATTCCAATGAGTGACTGTCCTCAGTGTGAAAAATTTCCCTCTGGTGTCCAATTGGAATCTCCCCAAGAGCAACTTGTGCCCATTCCCCCTTGTCCTCTCCATGTGACTCCGTGTAAAAAGGGAGTCTCCATCTTCTTTGTAGCTGCCCCTTAAGTACTGGTACATGGTGATGAGATCCCCTCTAAGCCTCCTTTTCTCAAGACTGAACAAACACAGTTCTCCCAGACTATCTTCATATGGCAGTTTTCCCAGTCCTTTGATCATCTTGGTGGCCCTTCTCTGGACCCCTTCCAGCCTGTCCACATCCTTTTTGTATAGCAGGGACCAGAACTGTACACAGTACTCCAGGTGTGGCCTGACAAGTGCTGAGTAGAGCGGGATAATGACTACTTTAACTCTGCTGGCGATGCCCTTTTTGATGCAACCCAGCACCCTGTTGGCCTTCTTGGCCGCAGCAGCACACTGTTGGCTCACGTTGAGCTTCCTGTCCACCAGGCCCCCCAGGTCCCTTTCCACAGAGCTGCTCTGCAGCCAGGTGGATCCCAGCCTGTGCTGCACTCCTGGATTATGTTTTCCCAGGTGCATGACCTTACACTTCTCCTTGTTGAACTTCATAAGGTTCTTGCTGGCCCACTCTTCCAGCTTATCCAGATCCTCCTGCAGAGCAGCTCTCCCTTCTGGAGTGTCTACTTCCCCACTCAACTTGGTCTCATCTGCAAACTTCATCAGGCTACACTTGATGCCGTTATCCAGATCACTTATAAAGATGTTGAATAACACTGGGCCCAATATTGATCCCTGGGGGACTCCACTAGTGACTGGTTGCCAGTTTGAGAAAGAGTTATTTACCACCACCATTTGGGTGCAGCCTGTCAGCCTGTTCCCCACCCACTGCACAGACCACTTGTCTAGGCCATAACGCATCAATTTCTCCAGGAGGAGGCTGTGGGGGAGCGTATCAAAGGCTTTGGAGAAGTCCAGGTAGGCAATGTCCACTGCCTGCCCCATGTCAACCAAGCAAGTCACTTTGTCATAGAAGGCCACCAGGTTTGTCAAGCACTATCTGCCTTTAGTGAAGCCATGTTGGCTTTTCCCAATCACGTGCTTCATCTGACTTGTGACAGCCCCCAGGAGGTTTCGTTCCATAGCTTTCCCAGGGATTGAAGTAAGGCTGATAGGCCCATAGTTACCCGGATCCTCCCTCGAGCCCTTCTTGTAGATAGGGGCAACATTTGCCTTCCTCCAGTCCTCTGGGACATCCCCCATTCTCCACGACTTGTCAAAGATTATGGAGAGTGGCCTTGTGATGACATCAGCCAGCTCTCTCAACAACCTCGGGTGGATGGTGTCAGGGCCCATTGATTTGTGGGGGTCAAGCTCCTGTAGTAGTTCATATACTAACTCTTCCTTCATCAATGACGGGTTCGTGTTTGGTTCAATTGGCAGTTGTGCTCCCAAAGCCTGGGACCCTATAGTGCTGGTAAAGACAGAGGTGAAGAAGGTGTTGAGGACCTCTGCCTTTTCTGCATCATTGGTGATTGATTGTCCTTTTCTGTTTAACAGTGGGCCTACGTTTTCCTTCTTTTTCTCCTTATGGCTGACATGTCTGAAGAACCCTTTCTTGTTATTTTTTATGTCTACAGCCAGTTTCAATTCAAATTGGGCTTTTATTTTTCTGGTTGCATCTCTGCACACTCTGGCTATGCCCTTGTAGTTCTCGGTGGACAATCCTCCACTTCTCCATTTCTGGTGTGCTTCCCTTTTTGGATTTGAGTAGACCCAGGAGGTCATGGTTGAGCCAAGGGGGCCTCTTGCTCTGCTTACTTCCCTTTCCTTTGTAGGAGAGAAATTGGTTTTGTGCTTCCAGTAGAGAGTTCTTGAAGAATTCCCAGCTCTCACTAGCTCCTTTGTATTCCATGGAAGCTTCCCATCGAATCCCTCCCAACCGAGCCCTGAGTGAACTGAAGTTTGCTCTTCTGAATTCCAGAACCCCTGTCTTAGAGCTGACCTTCAGCACACTCAGCAGGATCCTGAACTCCACAATAATGTGGTCGCTGCAGCCAAGGCTATCACTAACCGAGATATTACAAAACAAGCTTTCTTGGTTTGTAAATAGCAAGTCTAGCAGCGCCTCCTTCCTGGTTGGCACATCTAACATTTGTATCAGGAAACAGTCCCCTATGCATTCCAGGAACTTGGTGGATGACATGTGAGCTGCCGTATTGTTCTTCCAGCAGATGTCTGGGTAGTTGAAGTCACCCATCAGGACCAGGTTCTGTTGGCCAGAAGCTTGCTTTAGTGCCCCAAATACCACTTCGTTGGCTTTGTCATCATGGTTAGGAGGTCGATAGCATATGTGCACTGTGAGGTCCTGCTTGGAGATGACCCCTTGGACTTTAACCCAGAGGCATTCAATAGAGCAGTCACAATCAGCATAGTTGACTTCAATGCATTCAAGGTGTTCCTTGATGTAGAGTGCGACTCCTCCACCTCTTCTCCCTTGCTTGTCTTTACAAAAGAGCTTGTAACCGTCCATTGCAATCCCCCAGTCGTTTGAGTTGTCCCACCATGCTTCAGTTGCTCCTATGATGTCATACCCTTCTGAGTGGGCACAGAGCTCCAGTTCCTCCTGTTTGTTACCTAGACTGCGTGCATTTGTGTACATACACTTGAGGAGTTTACTCTTTTGTTTCACCTCTTGGGAGGCAGCTAAGGAACCTTTATCACCACACTGCTTGGCCTGACTTACTCCTCTGTTGGATGTGCTGGTGTGAGTGTTTTCTCCACGGATCCCACCCTCCAAGTCCTTTAGTTTAAAGCCCGCCTCACCAAATTAGCCAGCCTACTGCTGAAGATTCCCTTATCCCTTTTAGACAGATGGATTCCATACCTCCCTAGCATGTTGTCGTCATTGAAGAACACCCCATTGTCATAAAAGCCAAACCCCTCACAGTGGCACCAGCCACGTAGCCAGGAGTTGATATACATTATGCGTCTGTTTCTGGCTGCTCCCTTCCCTCGAACTGGCAAAATGGAAGAGAAGATCACCTGGGCGCCAATGTTTTTCACTTCCTCCCCCAGGGCTCGAAAGTCTTCCTTGATTTTACCCAGGTTATGGCTCTCAGTGTTGTTCATGCCTACATGAAATAGTAATAGTGGATAGTAGTCTGTTTTCCTGATGAGTTGTGGCACCCTCTCAGCAATGCCTTGGACCTTGGCTCCTGGGAGGCAGTATACCTCTAGTGACTCCCTGTCAGGTCAGCAGATGGGTGCCTCAGTACCCTTCAACAGAGAGTCACCCACCACGAGCACTTGTCGTTTCTTTTTACCATGTCCACTGTGTGTTGCTGGTACAGTTTCCCCTTGTGGGGGACTTTGCAGACCTTGCTCATGGGTATCCTCAGTCATTAAGGCTTCATATCTGTTTCTAATTGTGATGGTAGAGGGTGCAGGCTTCTGTGGAATCCTGCTCCTGTGAGTCACCAGGGTCCACGTTGCCTCATTCTTGGCGGTGTCTGCCACAGGAACATGATTCTGAAGCCACCTGTCTATTTCTGCCTCAGATCCTCTAATACTGCGCAGCCTCTTAACCATTTCCTGCAGTTCAGCCACCTGACGTAACAGGTCATCAACCTGTGCACACCTTGTGCAGGTACTTACCTTTTCATCAGGAGGGGTGTTTGGGCATTTGCCGCAACCCACTGCCTGTACTGATGTGTCCTTTCTTACCAGACCTGTCTGGGTGGATGAGTCTGATGTCTCGGGGGCTTTCACTGAACGAACAGTGGTTTTAGCTCTGAGGTGAGTGCCCACCATTTCGCCCAAGGCTGAAGCACTTGCCTGAGCTATAGACCTACGAGTGGGCTGCAGTGTCCCTCCTGCTCACCCTGCCTGTGTGAACTGCCATGCAAACTGCCATGCCACGTCCTTCTGATGCGCCACGCCCTGTTTGCCCGTCCTGTTCACCACGCTCCTGGTCGCTCGCGCTCCCTAGGGGCCATTTAAATCTCCCACCGTTGCTTCTGGCAACGCCCCACGCCGCGTCAGCTGCATGTCAGCCTTGCTCGCGAGAGCTGCCGGCTCCTGACGGGTCCCTCTGCTCACCCCTGGGCTTCTCGGGTATGAGGAACTGCTTTGCTGCCCCAATCTAGCGCTGAGCCATGGGACTTGCCCTTGCCACCGCTGAGCTCCTCTTCTTTATATCCAATCTAAATCTACACTCTTTTATTTTAAAATCATTACCCCTTGTCCTATCACAACAGGCCCTGCTAAAAAGTTTGTCCTTCTCTTTCTTATAAGCCCCCTTTAAGAACTGAAAGGCCACAATAAGGTATTCGCGGAGTCTTCTCCAGGCAGAACCACCCCAACTCTCTCAGCCTGTCCTTGTAGGAGAGGTGCTCCAGCCCTCTGATCATTTTTGTGGCCTCCTCTGGACCTGCTCCAACAGCTCCATGTCCTTGTGCTGAGGGCCCCAGAGCTGGATGCAGCACTGCAGGTGGGGTCTCACCAGAGCAGAGCAGAGGGGCAGAATCACCTCCCTCGACCTGCTGGCCACGTGTCTTTTGATGCAGCCCAGGCTACGGTTGGCCTTCTGGGCTTTGAATGCACAGTGCCAGCCCATGTCCAGCTTTTCATCCACCAAGTTCTTCTTGGCAGAGCTGCTTTCGAGCCCTTCATCCCCCACACTGTATTGATACTGGGGGACACCCCAACCCAGGTGCAGGACTCTGCATTTGGTCCTGTTGAACCTCATGAAATTCACAGGGCCCATTCTCAAACTTGTCCAGGTCCCTCTGGATGGCATCCCATCCTTCTGGTGTGTCAACCACACCACTCAGCTTGATGTTGTCTGCAAATTTGCTGAGGGTGCACTAGATCCCACTATGTCACTGATGAAGATATTAAACAATGCTGGTCCTGATGTGAATTCCAGAGGGACACCACTTGTCACCAAGACTATGCCTTCCATCTGAAACTAATATGTAACTTCTTTTGCAGAATGGCCAGTAAAAAAAGTATAGTTGCAAAATAAATGAAATAATGCACTTGTACAAAAATTATAATCTTATGATTTTAAAAACAAAAGTCTTTCTCTCCCTGAAAGAATGCTGAGGTGTTTTCACATGATGGCGGAACCAAGACTTTGCAAAAAATATCATAAAAAAGCTAAGACACAGCCATCTGTCTGAGATAGCCAACAGCTACTAGAAGGAGGTTGAAAGGCAGGTATTTGTTTGTGGTGCTCTGCTGGGTTAACCTTGGCTGTCTGCCAGCTGCCCACCCAGCTGCTTTCTCACTCCCCCTCCTGAAAAGGACAGGAGGAGAAAACAGGGTGAAAAGGCTTGACTTGAAAAAAAATTAATTAATTTTATTGTCAGTTAAAATGGATTGGGGTAGTGACAAACAAGGATGGAAAGATTAAAACACCACCTTCCTACATTTCCCAGGCTCAACTTCATTCCTTCACTGACAGCTCTTCTGCTCTCCCCCCGCCCTGACCTGTGCAAGGGGTGGGAGTTGTGGTCAGTCCATAGCAGTCTCTCTCTGTTGATCATTTCTCTTCATGTTTTTTGCCTTTCTTAAATACACTTTCTCAGAGGTGCTACCGGCTTGGCTGGCTGATGAGCTCAGCTATGTCCTGCAGTGGGTCCATTGCAGAGATGGCTGAAACTGGCTGTCCCGGGCATGGGGCAGCTCCTGACATCTTCCCACAGATGCCACCCCTGAAGCCCCACCGTGCCACCACCTGGGCACCTGCACACAATACAGATGCAAATAATTAAGCTGAAAGACCCTGGCATAACTTGGGTGGAGCAAGACTTTGAATCAGCCACTTGCAGATGACCATGCCGCCTGATGCATTTCTGGGTCTTGCGGGTTTGGGGACACGCAGCTACCTGTCATGGACTTTAGAGGGTTTTCTTTCTTTAAACTTTCTTTCTTTCTATTTGTCTCCCTTTTAGTACTTACATAATAGAATAGATATTGGGGGATGATACATCTGATAGGGAAATATAAAGTTGCTGACATTAATAATATTCTTCATTTCAAGATTAAGAGTGGGAAAGCTCTTGGCTGTCTTAATTCTCTCAGTTCACAGGGAAAATGAAGTGTTTAAAACCTGTCTAAAAATCTGTAATTCATGGCAATGTAATCAAAAAGGGTGAAGGGAAGATGTGACTCTTCTGGGATTACTGTGATCTTCTTATAAACTGGTTTGGATCATTATTTTTAATCTTTCCTTGGAATTTCTATGTTCTGGAGCATTGTGATGAGAGTGCATATCCTCAGTCTTTTTGTCTGAATTTATGTTACTTGTTCATTACCTATGCTGTCTGAGAATCATTTACTTCCTTGGGATTCTAACTGGAAGAAACAATATACTTTAAAATGTGTTTTATTAATGATGTCTAATGCTTTAATGAAGAAACACTCAATACAAAGTCTAGGTTCAGTAGGGAAATTTTGCTTCAAAGAGCAAAAATGCAATTCTCTTTCTGTGGCAGCATAATTTCTTCCTTTACCAAATTATATTGTTTTATGCTGGTGAGCAAAAATTACTTTCTGAAAAGTTTTAAACCTAGTTTATTTCAGAAATCCAGATTAAAAAACTAAAGAGGGGGTGTAGTGTGGTGGTGGTGATGGTTTCAAGAATTTGGTAACCAATGGCATAATGTACAATAATGGTAATTGCTACTGAAATTGGATTGAAATTGAGATGAAAATAATTAAGTTTATTTATGCTACACCTCCCAGTCACTGACAGAGATGTAAGCAGTGAACTGCCTCAATGGAACTCTGTAGAAGCTTTGAGCAGTGAGGACTGCTATGCCATTCTCTGTTGCACCTTTGCAGTCTCTTTAAGATCTAAAATGTTTTACTGTCTTTCAAGTTAAGCAGGACGTTATTAATTCAAGCTTAATGTGCCTTTGGAAACATAGTGAGACAAATCTTCATTTAGTGCAATTTGGCATAACATCTTGGTATAACACACTTGGTTCCTTGGAACTAAATTAACTCGTTTACCAAAACCATTGAGGAGAAAGACATGGCATGGCACAGCAGTTTGCACCGCAGTTCACGCAGGCAGGGCAAGCAGGCAGCTGGCGAGCTCTCCTCGTGGTCTATGCTCTCCCAGAAAAGACATAGCCCTTGTCTCCTCTCAGACAAGAGCTATCACCAGGAGGCATGTGGCAACGCAGACAGAACTCCCACTAAAACATGCAGCCACCCAGGTGTCTGGCTGCAGGGAGTGCCAGAGCCTTGCTCCAGTCATGGAGGGCTCCTGAGACAGGACCTGCGTGAGGTGTGAGCAGGTGGAGGATCTGCTCAGCATGGTGGCAGAGCTGAAAGAAGAATTTGTGAGACTGAGGAGTATCAGGTAATGCGAGAGGGAGATATAGACTGGTGGAGCCACTCCCTACCACCCCTGAGACAAGCACATCAGATGGAAGCATCAAGAGAAGGAGTGGCCCCCCCTGCCCTCATGCTGCCAGGCAGAGGGAGGGGACACAAGAGACAGAAGATGGATTCAAATCCCTGCTCGGCACAGTAGGCTAATCCTCTCCCAGATGACTTCACCCCCCCAGGTGCCCTTACACAATAGGAACGGGGCTCTGGAACCCGAGGGTCAGGAGGACAAAGATACAGAGAGTGATCCACCCAAGGGGTTGACTAGAGGGAACCAGGCAGCCCCACACATTACAACGGCCACTGGTAAGAAAAAAAGAGGCGTAATTGTCATAGGCAACTCCCTTCTGAGGGGAACAGAGGGCCCAATATGCCTGCTGGACCCATCCCATAGGAAGGTCTGCTGCCTCCCTGGGGCAAGGATGAGATGTTACCAGGAAGCTCCCTAGGCTAGTAAAAGGATCCAATTATTATCTCCTAGTGGTTGTTCAGGTTGGCAGTGATGAGATAGCTGAGAGAGGTGCAAAGACAATCTAAAGGGACTTTAGAGAACTGGGGCGATTGCTTGAAGGATCAGGGGCTCAGCTAGTGTTTTCCTCCATCCCATCGGTAGCTGGGAGACATACAGAAAGGAACAGGAAGTCCCACCTCATTAACACGTGGCTCAGAGGCTGGTGCCAGTGGTGGAATTTTGTTTTTTTTGATCATGGGGCAGTTTACATGTCACAAGGCCTGCTGGAGACAGATGGGGTTCACCTGTTGCAAAGGGGGAAAAGGATTCTGGCTCAGGAGTTAGCAGGCCGCGTTGAGAGGGCTTTAAACTAGATACGAAGGGGGAAGGGGATAAAACCAGGCTTGCTAGGAATGAGCCTGGGGGTGGCATACCTGTGTTGGAAAAAAGATCAATAGATCAATTGAAGTGCATTTATACCAATGCACACAGCATGGGCAATAAACAGGATGAGGTGGAAGCCATTACACGCCAGGGAAACTATGATGTGGTCACCATCACAGAAACATGGTGGGATGACTCGCACAACTGGAGCACTGCAATGGATGGTTACAAGCTCTTTAGAAGGGACAGGCAAGGAAGGAGAGGTGGAGGGGTAGCCTTGTATGTTAGAGAGTGCTTTGACTGTCTAGAACTCAATGATGGTAATGATAAGGTTGAGTGCTTATGGGTAAGGGTCAGGGGGAAGGCCAATAAGGGAGACATCCTGGTGGGAGTCTGTTATAGACCTCCCAACCAGGATGAGGAGACAGATGAAGTACTGTACAAGCAGTTGGTTGAAGTCTCACAATCTCTAGCCCTAGTTCTCATGGGAGACTT
This sequence comes from Phalacrocorax carbo, assembly GCF_963921805.1. Taxonomy (NCBI): domain Eukaryota; kingdom Metazoa; phylum Chordata; class Aves; order Suliformes; family Phalacrocoracidae; genus Phalacrocorax; species Phalacrocorax carbo. The sequence continues at coordinate 75,770,388 of NC_087514.1, read as the reverse complement.
CAACTTACCAGATATCTGCTGGAAATACAACACAGCAGAGAGAAAGCAGTCTCAGAGGTTCCTGGAGTGTGTGGGAGATAACTTCCTGACACAGCTGGTAAGCGAGCCAACCAGGGGAGGCGCCCCGCTGGACCTGCTGTTTACGAACAGAGAATGCCTGGTGGGTGATTCGGTGGTTGGAGGCTGTCTTGGGCTCAGCAACCATGACATGATAGAGTTTTTGATTCTTGGAGAAGTAAGGAAGAGGGTCAGCAAAACCACTACTCTGAAATTCAGAAGGGCAGGCTTTGGATTGTTAAGGAGTCTGGTTAACAGAGTCCCTTGGGAGGCAGTCCTGAAGGGCAAAGGAGTCCAGGAAGGCTGGATGTTATTAAAGAAGGAAGACTCAAAGGCGCAGGAGCAGGCTGTCCCTGTGTGCCTTAAGTCGAGCAGGCAGGGGAGAACACCAGCTTGGCTGAATAGTGAGCTTTGGCTGGAACTGAAGAAAAAAAGGAGAGCTTACTTCCTTTGGAAGAAGGGGCAGGTGACTCAGGAGGACAACAAGGATGTTGTGAGGTTATGCAGGGAAAAGATTAGGAAGGCGAAGGCCCAGCTGCAACTTAAACTGGCCACCACTGTTAAAGATAACAAAAAAGGTTTTTATAAATACATCAGTGACAAAAGGAGGGCCAGGGACAATCTCCCTCCTTTGTTGGATGCAGAAGGTAACCTTGCCACGAAAGATGAGGAGAAGGCTGAGGTACTTAATGCTTTCTTTGCCTCAGACTTTAATAGTCAGGCTGGTCATCCTCAGGGTTATCAGGCCCCTGTGCTGGGAGATGGAGATAGTATGCAGAATGAAGTCCCAGTTGTATAAGCGGTGGCAGTCACTGACCTGCTCCTTCACCTGGATGTTCACAAGTCCATGGGGCCGGATGGGATCCACCTGAGGATACTGAGGGAGCTGCAGAGGAGCTCACCAAGCCAGTCTCCATCATTTATCAGCAGTCCTGGTCAACCGGGGAGGTCCAAGATGACTGGAAACTAGCAAATGTGACGCCCCTCTACAAGAAGGGTTGGAAGGAGGATCCGGGGAACTACAGGCCTGTCAGCCTGACGTCAGTGCCGGGAAAAGTCATGGAGCAGATCATCTTGAATGCCATTACGCAGCACATGCAGGACACCCAGGGGATCGGGCTCAGCCAGCATGAGTTTATGAAAGGGAGGTCCTGCCTCACTAACCTGGTCTCCTTCTATGATAAGGTGACCCGCTTAGTGGCTGAGGGGAAGGCTGTAGGCATTGTCTACTTGGACTTTAGTAAGGCCTTTGACACTGTCTCCCACATCATTCTCCTGGAGAAGCTGGCTGCTCACGGCTTGGACAAGTGCGTTCTGTGCTGGGTAAAAAACTGGCTGGATGGCCAAGCCCAGAGAGTGGTGGTGAATGGAGTCAAGTCCAGTTGGCGGCCAGTCACGAGTGGTGCTCCCCAGGGCTCAGTGCTGGGGCCGGTCCTGTTCAATATCTTCACTGATGATCTGGATGAGGGGATAGAGTACAGCCTCAGTAAGTTTGCAGGTGACACCAAGTTGGCAGCAGTGTTGATCTGCTGGAGGGCAGGAAGGCCCTACAGAGGGACCTGGACAGGCTGGATCATTGGGCCGGAGCCAACGGTATGAGATTCAACAAGGCTAAGTGCCAGGTCCTGCACTTGGGTCACAACAACCCCATGCAACGCTACAGGCTTGGGGAAAAGTGGCTGGAAAGCTGCCTGGAGGAAAAGGACCTGGGGGTGTTGGTTGACAGCCACCTGAACATGAGGCGGCAGTGTGCTCAGGTGGCCAAGAAGGCTAATGGCATCCTGGCTTGTATCAGGAATAGTGTAGCCAGCAGGAGTAGGGAGGTGATCATGCTCCTGTACTTGGCACTGGTGAGGCCACACCTCGAGTACTGTGTTCAGTTTTGTGCCCCTCACTACAAGAAGGACATCGAGGTGCTGGAGCGTGTCCAAAGAAGGGCAACAAAGTTGGTGAAGGGTCTAGAGAACAAGTCTTATGAGGAGTGGCTGAGGGAACTGGAGTTGTTTAGTCTGGAGAAAAGGAGGCTGAGGGAAGACCTTATCGCTCTCTACAACTACTTGAAAGGAGGTTGTAGCGAGGTTGGTGTCGGTCTCTTTTCCCTAGTAGCAAGTGATAGGATGAGAGGAAATGGCCTCAAGCTGCGCATGGGGAAGTTTAGGTTGGATATTAGGAAAAACTTCTTCACCGAAAGGGTGGTCAGGCATTGGGACAGGCTGCCCAGGGAGGTGGTTGAGTCTCCATCCCTGTAGGTATTTAAAAGAAGGGTAGATGTGGTGCTTGAGGATATGGTTTATTGGTGGACTTGGCAGTGATAGGTTAGCAGTTGGACTCGATGATCTTAAAAGTCTTTTCCAACCTTAACAATTCTATGAAAATGGCCACTGTATTACCAGTAGAGAGTGTTCAGCCAATACTCTCTCTCTCTGTTAGGGTGCTGATCATTTATCTATGATAACCTAATGACCTTTCTGTTAAAGCAAACATGAGATTGTTGTACAGCACAACTGATCGCAAGTTGCAGGTATTTTCATACCAATGAGACATCAATAGAATTTATTCTCTGATTTTTAGTCTAAGGGCTGCAGGGCATACTTCCAGACTTGACATTTTATCTTGCTATTTTAGCAAAGGAAGCAATATTTGGCTATTACAGATACTTGAACCAGTATGGCATACTTGGGAGCTCTATGTGGGCCTTGGCTACTCCTGGTTTAACTTCTTGAAGGAAATATAATAAGAAAATAATTACAAAATAGCTCAACCAAATAGTTTATTTTCTAAACATCAACTGACCTTTGAAAATAGCAAAGACCTGAGGTGCCCAAGGTTGCATATAGCACCATAGAGGAGATGCTTGCACTTAACAGTATAATTTTTGTCTCTCCAATGTCATGTTCGTAACAGGGACCTTCCTATTCCCAGTGCCCTCATCATGCCTGTCCCGTGTACAAGTCCCTGTGCAGAGAAAACATTATTCGCCAGGGTTAACAGCAGCTGCCGGGCCAAAGTCAATGGGATCTCCATGGTGGCTCAGCGACAATCCTTCAATGAGGTGTCAAGCCCCTGCTCTACATGAGGCAGCTGTCTGACATGCAGGACTACAGGCTGCCCCCAGGCAAGCAATTAAATTTATTTAACAAAAAATGTTATCTGAATGGATAGCTACAGCTAACTCCCGCTCTTGTCGCAACTATAGCTGTACAACGTTTCTACATTAGGGCCTGAGTAGCTCCTGCAAGAGGTGATCAGTGACAGCTTTTGCTACTAAGATGTAGAAGTAGAGTTAAAAATTACATTGCTAATATTGAAATATGTATGTTTATCTTGTAAATGCACACATGTAATTTTATGTGTAACATTCCTGGGTTTTTGTTTATGTCTATGTGTAAACACGTGCTTTTCAAGAATTTTCATAACTTTTCAGAGAAGGTCAGCTTGTTCTGTAAGGAGACATGATTTTATCTATTTTCTTCCAGCTTTGTCTTTTGCGAGAAGAAGCCAGAAACTTTGTATGTGTGCCTGTGTGTGTGTACACGTGTGTTTTAACTCCTTTAAGCTAGTTCAGAGCAGGAGGGAAAGACAGAATTTTACTAAGCTCCAAGAAGGCAAGATTATAAATGTTCTACCTGTTTTGAAAGATAACTTATAAAGAAATTAGTATCTTTTTCTCTTATGTACAAGGAATATTTCTTTAAAATGTTGCTTAATTAAAAATATCACAGAATTTTCACATTAGTGTTTTTACTCCCTTGAATCGTATTATGAAGTAGACAGTGAATATTACAGTAAAATAAGTTTTTCAGAATCTACATTTGCTAATTTTCAGTGCTAATTTTTAGGATCAGGGTGACTGCAGCTTATCAGAGGCGGTGCTATAGCCATGTTGCTGTAGCCAGGTTTCCTATCTACCACTGAAAATGGAAGATCTCCCTCAGTGCAAGTCTCAAGGGAGCTATTTGGCATGAGACTGTCAATGAGCGCTTAGGGACTCCTTAGTGCATGCATCATTGATTTAAAAGCCAGCTATAGCTCCTCTGGAATAATTTGGTCGATCCCTATAAATACACCCTCAGGGACACTAATGCACACATTGCTGGAACAATAGTGTGTAATAGTTGTTTGTCCAGTTTTACACTGCTGATACTGTAGTTGAAGGTGTCATCTGATCTTTAGACAAAGGTAGTTAGAGGATTATTTTACAGTTCCAGCACAGAAAGTGGTAGTAGCCTCCATTTTGTTAAGGCTAAGTTCTGATTATCTTAAATACTGAAAAACCTTAGTGAAAAAATCCTAGTGAAAATGAGATAAAATGGACTTGGTTGGGGCAACCTGCTTTGGTTGAAGGAACTGTCTTTTTACCCCTTCCTTTCAGATCGTTGAAGGGCTTTTCCTGAGTTCATCCTGTCCTTTGTCCATGTTCTCAGCCAATTCTCTCTCTGTGTCCACATATAATTTGTTTTATTGGGTTTTATTTTTTTGCTATGGGCTATATACTTTTATTTTACACATAATAAAGATGCCAGATTGCTGCTTCTGAGTATTACGTTAACAAATTTTGAGGTGTAATGTGCCATGAAGAACTTAGCAGTAGGAAATCAGTGTTGTTTTAGGGAGAAAACAAACTAAGCCTCAATTCTTATTGTAAATAATAGAAGCTAGTGCAGAAAAAGTGTGAAGATAGGTGTCTGACATTCACCTGTACAAGAGATGGGGAACTTATGCAACATTTATGGTCTTTATATCAATATAAAATTAAAAGCAAAAGTTAATAATGAACACTTACTAGGGCAGAGCAAAGGGTATCTTCATCTAATGCTCAAGATAGTTGATCTCAAACTTCATTCCCCTTCCTATCTTGTTCTAGTCCCCTTCTTGTCACCTTACATTAGTTACAATATATAATGCTTACAATAATGCTTTGAAAAAAGGTTTTCTTCTATAATGTAGAAAAAGAAAGTAAAGACATGCCTTACAACACTATGTTGACCAATTACATATTTTTACCCTGGCTATCTATAGTAAGAATAAGTGTCCAGCTCATATATATATATTTAAATTGTTATTTTTCCCTTAACCACTGAAAAGAAACACTAATAAATACAGAACAAAATCAAAGCCAACTATTTTTTTACTACCTAAACACATGGCTGTTAGAAAAAATAAAAATCCACACACCCTCCTCAACTGCCTTGAACAAGAAAGCACTTTTTTTAACAGTTTCACCCTGTGGACATAGTGGGTGTAACTGCAGTGAGTTGTGATGAAATGAAAGGAAGAGGTTTTGCCTGTACATCTCTGCAGTTCACTGATTGAAGGGTTTGTCTTCCATTGATTTGGTGTGAGAGCAAAGTCAGACTGATAAGGTTACAAAGGGGAAACCTTATTCATTTACGCCAGGCAAACACTATCATATACCCAAGAAGTTTTCAGTCCTTGGTATTCACATCACATCAAGAAGAAATTATACAGATGCTTTGTAATTTGCTATAAAGCAAAGTGCAATAACCAACCTTTGAAAGCTTGGTTGGCTTTGGAGGAGAAAAATTAAGAGGATATAATACAGGCTATTAAAATTAGAGTAGGGCAGAGAACAAGAACTTCTTTTCTGTCTAAACATCCTCATGGATCTGAGATTAACTTAATGAGGAAAATAAGTTAAGATTTCTTCTTAAGCTTAGCTGTGCTTTAACTATTTTCTGAATTTTTCTGAATTTTCTGAAACTGAGTCTACCCGCAGCATAATGGCAGCATCCATTTATTAAGCTCTCTTTCCCCCCAAAACAGACCAGTCCTACCCAAACTGACCACTGGGAAATTCTATGGCCGGGGCTAATGCCTGCACTTTGCACGGAAGTTGTTTGGGACCATGCCAGTTGGGCAAGCCAAAAATCATGCCAAAGACCCTTTTATCAGTTCCTTGGCACTGTGAATCTCACCAGTGAAGACATAGACCACATGTGCAAAGAAAAATCTATACAGTAGCCCAGTTGCCTCTGAATTAATGAGATATTATGCTCCCATATGATCAAAAGCGGGATTTTTCCACCATGTATACTTTCAATCCCTGGGCCAATGCAGGAAGGAAAAATGTGTCCTGTGAGCAGTGCTGAGCTGATTTTCACGGAAGATGTGCCACTAACAGGAATTAACATGGGGAGTAAGGGCACTATATCACACCACGACTTCTACTCAGACTTTTCCCCAAGTAGTAGTTTCTAAGAAAGCAGAAAAATAATGATGTAATACTGTATAAGATCAGAGAAATGAATTAATACTTTCTAATTTGGTTACTCTATTATTTGTCTGCTTTTAATTACCCAGACTGGAAACCAAGTGGGGAAATCAGGCTCGTTCTCATGATAACATCATTGTGAAATAGCATCTGTTATTGGCTTAAGACTAAAAAAGAAATATGATGAGTTGATTTGAAGTTTTTTCCTTAAAAATGTTGTGGTTAAAAAAGCTTGTTTGCAACAGCTTTCAATGGGTCTTTAATGAAGTTATTGGTGTCACAGGGATATCTCCATACTAGTAAGATCAGATATCTAAATGGACCTTCTGTCTGGTTTTTGTGGAGGTCAAATCAAGTAAATAAAAAAGAAAATAAATATGTAAATAAATGCAGGGAGGAGAACATTAAACTATGAAAAATAAAACTTTAAGATTTTCTAACCGAGTTTCACCTGCTAGAAGTCACATTGACACTAATTACATTATTAATTCAAAATAATGAAATGGATTTTAAATCATCACTAACAAAGTTATGATAATTAATTACCAAGATGTTGAAAATAATAAGCCTTCTTGCCACCCTCATTATATTTGGGCTTCCTGAAAATGGAATCAAAGGAGCAAAAGCAGTTCATTAAAAGAAATACAAAGTAATAGAGTTGCTCTAATCTAGATTTAACTTTCTAATTAGATTTTTAGTGTCTTCACTGTAATGCAATACTTTTCATACATAGATAGGTGATATTTCCCTGAAAAACAAAAATCTTTGTAAGTAATGTAAGCATTACTACAGCAGTGGGACAACAAAAGTGCCTACTAGAGCAAAATAATGAGATTTAAGTGTCACATTGAGGTTATTTAAGTATTGTTGATTAATAATACTACACATTTTTTAATAAATATGCCATTTTCAACTGCTTTTTAAGAGTCTGTATACACTTTCTTAAGGCACTATGCATCTAAAAGCAAACCAGACCATTATTTTTGCTTTATACTAAGTGATTTTGAAGAGGGAAGAACAAATTTAACCTTACTGAATACAGTTCTAGTGATATTATACAAATAAGTGTCTCATTGAATCTAAATGGCTCTTCCATGCTAGCATAGGCCAGCCAGGATTATAATAATAAACATGTTAGATATAAACTCAAAACTTGGTTAAAGTTTTAGGTGTACGTTCAGCACCTATAAATTTAATAAGAAGTCATGAACCAGAAGGAAGAAAAGTTGACTGCTATATCATATTAACTATGTATTTGATGACAAAAATCAGGAACAGAATAATAATGTAATCATTTAAAAAACATATAATCTTTTAGAACACTTAAAAAAGAAGGGCATTTTTTCCTTCTGTCAACAGCTTCCAAATATTATTAACCATGTAAAGAAAGATGCATAATAAAATGCAGTGACCTCACAAAATGTTTTCACTCAAATTGGTTTGATATATTCTATTAAAATTGGAAAGACTATGAGATGCCAAACTATTGGGAGAGATATTTTGGCATCAGATTCCCTGTGTAAACAAGTGTAACTGTTGAAGTCCATGGATCAATGCTCTTTAGATTCACTCAAAAGTCTGGGTATTGTTTCTATGCTGGACGTTTTGGGTTTGATCTTAATGAGAATATATATATTTTTGAATTTTGTTAATTTTGTATACTTGAATTGCTCTGGGCCAGTTTAGACATGGCAGTAGGTATTTATTAATGCCTTGGTTTTGAAAAGTAATATTTGATGGCTGATACCACTGGTTCTGGTAGCCATATTTGATCTCTTGAAGAAGCCTAGGTTTTGAGTACTTCAAGTGGTTTTTAATACCTGAATATCTAGAAGCTGCAGTACTCAGCACTATTAATACCTTTTCATAATGTAAGCCTAGATAGAGGTAACCAGCACGTGCTGCCGAAGTGACAGAAAGCAGGGAAACAGAGCTTGTTTGGGCCCTTTACTACAAATATCACAGGTCCAACTATAGGTTTGCTTAACCTACTTATTCTAAACACTGGGTTATCTTGCTTTTGGCAAAACTATATCTGATTCTAAGAAGTTCATTTTTTTGCTGTTAGTATTCATGGTCTCTGTTGCCTGTTGGTATTCCCATTGAAGATTTTCTTTGCTGCATCTGAATTTAGAATATTGAGCACCAACTTATTCCAATATGTATTATGAGCAGAGAAGTCATTCTCACATTCACCTAAGGTGGAGTGACTGTGCTTCGAAATATAATCCTCAGTTTTATTCTGCAGATCTTCATTATTCCAAATAGTTCTGCTGAAGAAGCATCTCCTGTAAGCCTCATTTCATTTTTTCTGGGCTGTCAGATGTAGTGATTTAATTTGTTTCACATTCACATCCATTCTGTTTTCTAACTTACTCTATTTATTTAAACTACCAGGTTTTTGAATTTGCACTCAAAAAAAGTCAGCATATCCCATACTCCCTCCAACGACAAGCTGAAGTCAACCATAGGAGAACTCTCAATCTTTGCAAAATTACTAGTATTAATTATGTCCGCTGCTTCATGCTGGGCATGCTGTAAATGATGGAGCTGTCAGGAGCGAGCAAACTTCTGTGTATGTTTGTGTTTCTTTTATTATATTAACATAAAGTATATAATGAGTTTCAGTACAATCCATCCCTATGGATTTAGTGAACGCATGTCTACTGTGAGTTTGGGTTTATTTGTCTTTCACATAAACATCAGGATCCCTAGGGAGGCAAGAAACATAGCATCTATAAAAATTGAATTTATGAAGTGACCCTCAAGAGATATTTAACCTCAGCATCATGCTATCATACTGTCTATCACTTTTCTTAGGCTGCAGGAGTGTAGCCTGATGAAGTTAGCAGATGAGACCAAGTTGAGTGGGGAAGTAGACACTCCAGAAGGGAGAGCTGCTCTGCAGGAGGATCTGGATAGGCTGGTAGAGTGGGCCAGCAAGAACCTTATGAAGTTCAACAAGGAGAAGTGTAAGGTCATGCACCTGGGAAAACATAATCCAGGAGTGCAGCACAGGCTGGGATCCACCTGGCTGCAGAGCAGCTCTGTGGAAAGGGACCTGGGGGGCCTGGTGGACAGGAAGCTCAATGTGAGCCAACAGTGTGCTGCTGTGGCCAAGAAGGCCAACAGGGTGCTGGGTTGCATCAAAAAGGGCATCGCCAGCAGAGTTAAAGTAGTCATTATCCCACTCTACTCAGCACTTGTCAGGCCACACCTGGAGTACTGTGTACAGTTCTGGTCCCTGCTATACAAAAAGGATGTGGACAGGCTGGAAGGGGTCCAGAGAAGGGCCACCAAGATGATCAAAGGACTGGGAAAACTGCCATATGAAGATAGTCTGGGAGAACTGTGTTTGTTCAGTCTTGAGAAAAGGAGGCTTAGAGGGGATCTCATCACCATGTATCAGCACTTAAGGGGCAGCTACAAAGAAGATGGAGACTCCCTTTTTACACGGAGTCACATGGAGAGGACAAGGGGGAATGGGCACAAGTTGCTCTTGGGGAGATTCCAATTGGACACCAGAGGGAAATTTTTCACACTGAGGACAGTCACTCATTGGAATAATCTCCCCAGGGAAGTGGTTGACTCGGCCACATTGGACACCTTCAAGAGTCATCTGGGCAGGGTGCTGGGCCATCTTGTACAGACTGTGCTCTTCCTGGAAAGGTTGGACTAGATGATCCCTGAGGTCCCTTTCAACCTGTGATTCTGTGATTTTGTGATTCTCCACGTGATTGTTGTGAACCTGACTTTGAATTTCTTAACTGTCTTTCTACTGTGTATAGAGAGGATGACTTTCAGAGACGAAGATTTCTCAGGGTCTGAATCAGAACACAACTGGCTAAAGATAGTATTAAACTTGTGTGGTAATTACCATGGTAAAATTACTACATATCAATTATTAAAAAACAAGTAATTATGAATATAAATTTCTGTATGGTATAAATCACTCCACTGAGATATTTGCATCTCATCTAACCCATTCCTTCTTCTCTTATCACCCTTCTTCGCATTCTCAAAAAGCTAGAAAAGAAAATCCATCACATTTTACTTGAGGTAAACTTTACCCTACATCTGAAAAATTGCTACCTGGTGGATATTCCACAAGTCTAAAAGAGAGAACAGATTAATTATTCATTGCAATTGTTTGCTTCTATCTCTCTAATTATTATATGATTCAGAAATGCTCTGACACAGTCATTTGGTAGATTCACAGTATCACAGGTTGAAAGGGACCTCAGGGATCATCTAGTCCAACCTTTCCAGGAAGAGCACAGTCTAGACAAGATGGCCCAGCACCCTGCCCAGACGACTCTTGAAGGTGTCCAACGTGGTCGAGTCAGCCAATTCCCCGAGGAGATTATTCCAATGGGTGACTGTCCTCAGTGTGAAAAATTTCCCTCTGGTGTCCAATTGGAATCTCCCCAAGAGCAACTTGTGCCCATTCCCCCTTGTCCTCTCCATGTGACTCCGTGTAAAAAGGGAGTCTCCATCTTCTTTGTAGCTGCCCCTTAAGTACTGGTACATGGTGATGAGATCCCCTCTAAGCCTCCTTTTCTCAAGACTGAACAAACACAGTTCTCCCAGACTATCTTCATATGGCAGTTTTCCCAGTCCTTCGATCATCTTGGTGGCCCTTCTCTGGACCCCTTCCAGCCTGTCCACATCCTTTTTGTATAGCAGGGACCAGAACTGTACACAGTACTCCAGGTGTGGCCTGACAAGTGCTGAGTAGAGTGGGATAATGACTACTTTAACTCTGCTGGCGATGCCCTTTTTGATGCAACCCAGCACCCTGTTGGCCTTCTTGGCCGCAGCAGCACACTGTTGGCTCACGTTGAGCTTCCTGTCCACCAGGCCCCCCAGGTCCCTTTCCACAGAGCTGCTCTGCAGCCAGGTGGATCCCAGCCTGTGCTGCACTCCTGGATTATGTTTTCCCAGGTGCATGACCTTACACTTCTCCTTGTTGAACTTCATAAGGTTCTTGCTGGCCCACTCTACCAGCCTATCCAGATCCTCCTGCAGAGCAGCTCTCCTTTCTGGAGTGTCTACTTCAAGTCAGGATGCTTAGAGCTATCCAGTAAAAATCTTTATTTGAAATAAATCAAGAGGCAGAAATTGATAGCCAACAGATCTTCGGAAAGAAATAGTTTTGTTAATCTGTCATAAGGAATCTAGGCAGGTTAGGGTACGTATCAATACCATCCCTACACCCATTTTTTTCTTTTAATATATTCTTGTCTCCAAGGGAATTGTTGTATTTCTTTGATGTAACGCTCTGCATATGCTGTTATAGGAAATCCAGTTTCAGGCACCACTGGGGCATAGTGAGACAACCAAACCCCTGCCTAGTAGGGTATGATGGCCAAGTGGCTGTCACCTAGCAATTGTGTTATCTTGAAGTTAGGTCTTTATGAGAAACAAATTATAACTTTATTGACTCAGAATTAACAAATGCAGAATTGTAGGGTTTTTGGCAGTCCCTTTGGAGAGGGAGAGACTTTGAGGGACAAACACATTAGCTTTCTCTAGCTGAAATAATCCTTAAACCCAGGAAAAAAAGCTCAGGGCTCTTCCATTGTCAATGACTGCTCTAGTTACCAGACTTCTACAAAGCATTTTGTCACCATTTTTCTTCCTGAAGTTTTGAAATTTTTGTCACCCTGGCATGTATTATGTGCTCTCTAAGAACAAACACAAAATTAATCTATAGAGAAATTTAGGTAGAGACATTCTTATAGAGCCCCATCAATGTGCCAAGTGCCAAGACTGAATCAGTCGGAGAAATACAAACCCTTGAATCAGAAGTGACGCATTCAAGTTTTGAGTTAAGATGCTGAAATGGAGAGGGGTCTCAGTGAAAACTGTGGGCATAGAAATGTTTGAGGGTGTTTGAACAGCACCCCTGGAGGAAGATCTCAATGTTGAAGGTAAAGTCATCCTTTACATTGAACTATGCTAAACTTTTGTGATTAAACATTCCATGGAATGGTATTGTACTGAGGGTATTGTATTAATTAATGATTTTCTTTTTTTTTTTTTTTTCCCCTCAGATTAAATAAAAATGCTACTTGTACTTCTCTGCTAATTAGTCTATACCCAAGAGAGATGATCTATTTTAATTGCTTTCCAGAAGACAATGTTTATTTTTCTTTGCCATACACTTAACAAACATCCTTTCTACTTTTGTCTCTCTCTTAGGGCACATTCACAAAAAGATAATGCATCCCTACAAATTATTTGGCAGCTGGTGGTAGAATATAATAAGTCCATTAAATTAAGAAACATCTCACCAATATTTTTTTTTCTGAATTACACTATAAAAAGAGGAGTAACAGTTTGTGAAGCAGGGGTTTTGCTCACAAACAATTAAGGGCTATGAGAATCATGGCAGTCTGTGTTCAAGACCTTAACTGCACACAGACAAATGGTTCTCTTTAGTTCTGCTTCACAACAGGAAGTCATTGTTATAGGATAAACGTGCCCAGGGTAAAACGTACTGAATCTCAGCAAACTGATTTGTGAAGACATAAAGCTACCTTAGACCCAGTGGAAATTTAAGAGATTATTCAGGGCAAGCTGCAGCAGACAGCAGGCAGTGGTTTTGAGCAAAAATTATAAGAGGGGTGTTTCCACTGGAGATGTAGAATTCATTTCCATAATGACACAAATCTGACATCTGTGATGCTTTTGTGCTGTCATGCATCTAAAACAACACTGTGCCAGAAAACTGTCAGGTTTTCTCCCTCAAAAAAGAGAGAAATACAAACAAACAAAAGAAAAGAAAAAAAATTAAATGAACATAAATTAATTTAAAATATGTTTCAACACAGTATAGTTAAATTGTAGTTAGGACAATGCAGTCTGAATACACAGGTAAGCTCAATGAAATACTTTGTTGACAGAATTAGAAAAAAATTATTTCCTGAAATGTTTAAGGTTTCAGCTTTCAAAATACCTCTGTATCTTAAATGATATTACTTGTTTTTGTTGATTTTGAGTGTTACAAGAGTAGCTACAGACCTTGTTGAGAACTTGGGAAATAGAAATTCATATAGTTCTTCCCAAAAATATAAAAAAATATATCAGTAACTCAAAAAAGTACATGAATACAATACAAATTGAATGTATAACCAGAACAATTCAGGGCTGTAAACTTCAGTGTTTTCTGATATGTGGTTTTGTATCAACCCATTATGAAGATACTTTCATCACCTGTCATTGCCAACAAGCAATATCTTTCCACGTTTCAAATCTATGGAATGTATGGACACTTCAACTGCCTTTGTCTTTTTTTATGATGTCTGGTACTAATTACAATGAAGGAATTGCACGGTAGATTTCTAATCATATCTGATTTAATTAAATTTCTGGTGAACAAATAGCATAAATCTCTAGTTTTGGTATTCGGGGGGAGAAAAAATAAAGTTGGGTGGCACATATCTGATTCCCAGCAGCTTACACTATATAGCAGTTAGATCATTGCCTTGTGCTTGTAATGTTTTATAGTTGATTTTGTCCCAAAATACTCCATGTGGAAATGATGTCATGTAACAATAACATCAGAAAGTAATGGAAGATGCTACTCATATAATAGATATATGTTGCTACAGCTCTTATCTGATTTTGTACTATGCAAAGATGCAGAGAGGTGAACAAAGGGAATGCTAACACACCTATTTTTGTAACCATGCAGTTTGAAATGATTATTGAAGGCATCTCTAAAAGTAAAATTAAAGGCTGATGGATCAATGCAGCAAGCAGATTTTGACCACAAACTGAGGTATGTCTGAGAAGAAAGACAAGAAAATAATTTTGCATGGGCAAAGCAAGTGTCTCACCTGAAACTTCTACCAAAGCACAGAGCCCTCAATCTATTTGAGCACAAAATGCTACAAACCTTATATATACATACGGAAGCTTTACTTTTCTTATCATACAGTTTTTAAGAACATCTGAAAGGCGATTAACAGAATTTGATTACTTTATTTCCTGGCCCCGATTGACTAGAAAAGATTCATTTCCACATCAGTGACAACGAAACCCTTGAATAGGAGTACTTTGAGGCACAGATAAAATTTAGCCTGTCATATGGGAAAAAAGGAAAAAAACCCCAAATGCATAACAATTTTAGCCCCAGTTGTCTTATGGGCTTGTAATTTTCCATTATTCTCTTTTCTGTTTTAGAAGTGAATTACAGATGCTTAGATGAAAGAAAAGTGAACAGAGTCTTCCTTTGTTACAATGTTCTTTTTGGCAGGAGGAAAAAACGAAGAAGTTGGCTTGGATTGTGTACCATTTCAAAAAATGGGACACTGAAATAATTAGTGCAAATAATCTGAAGATAGTCTCCATGCGCTGTTTATCCTAGTTTTATTTCACCTCTCTCAGTGTCCTTCTTTCCTTTATCATGTACAAGTCCTATTGCATTGTGTTTTATTTGGTACATTTTGTTGTTTGTTCTAGTAATTCTTTGCAAAATTATTGATTTATCTTTACTAACCTAGTGTCACTGATGCTCATAACTCACAAGGAAATTAAAAATATTTAAATAGAATGTGTGCTGAATTTTCAGGGTAAAAACCCAGAAGTTTTTGCAATCCATTTTTATAAATCAATGCTATAAAAAGTAACAAGTAACACTTAAATTCCTAATTGGGAAAGTATTTATATATGTGTTAAGTTCTTTCAGATTTCATGGGAGATGCTTTATTCAGCTTGGACTACTTGTCTTTCTATACTTTTTGGCAATATAGAATAGTTTTGTAATGCATGGAGGCAATTGCACATATCCCTATTGCCTGTGTTATACACTTAATATGTTTTTTCTAGTATAATGCTCTAGCAAGAGTTGCATCACAAAGATGACTGACCTCCATGTGTGTGACTTCCTTCTGTCTCTATTATAAGCCTGTATGCTACATTGTCAGTATTTGTATAGTATAAAAAAATTCTATTTCCCTTAACTTCCATTGAAGTGTCTAATTTCTAGTGATACTGGAATGATCTGTGGCCTTTCTCTACCTGCCTTCATGAGTCTAGACATGCAAAGAAGCAGTAGGGGCTGCAGCAGTAGGAAGGGATCTCTGTAACAGCTGCTGAAATCTACCACCCAACTAAATGTGTCAGTGCTAAACATGTTAACTGGGACATGCTTGCAATTTGCCAGCCTGTAGGGTAATTTTCAGACATGTATTTCTACTTTACTGAGGTCATTTGGCTTGTTAATCTTGGAGAAGAGAACGCTTACGGGGGCCCTCATCGCAGTCTACAACTTCCTCAAGGAAGGCAGCAGAGGGGGTGGCGCAGATCTCCTCTCTCTGGTGACTGATGATAGGGCACAAGGAAATGGAATGAAGCTGCAAGAGAGGAAGTTCAGATGGGACATTAGGAAAAGGTTCTCCACTAAGAGAGTGGTTGCTTACTGGAACAGGCTCCCCAGGGAAGTGGTCATGGCACCAAGCTGTCAGAGTTCAGGAACATCTGGATGACGCTCTTAGTTATATAGTTTAATTTTAGGTAATCCTGTGAAGAGCAGGGAGTTGGACTCAATGATCCTTATGAGTCCCTTCCAACATGAGATATTCTATGATTCTATGAAAAGTGTTCCAAACATGTTTAGACTCGTAATGCAAAACAAGTCCTGCTTTGGAATCAAATTTTGAAGATGTATGTATATACTGATAAGTAACCTCACTCGTATGAGTCCTGACCTTTCCAGAAGCATATTTGATTAAACACAAGTATCTCATTGGCAAGGGAAAAATAAAGAGAGTAGCTAATCCGTATCCTATCTGGAGGACCTGAGAACTTCTAACTTTGCAGAGAATTTAGCTGGTACAGTCCAACACAGGGGCTACAACCCCAAATTCTACTGTGATTGAAATTCTACTGTGTTTTCCTTTCTATCATATTTTCAGAGTAATGCCTTTGGAATCATCTCACTGCTACAAAGAACTAGACAGTACTTCTCAATGAAACCAGTTGTAAGATTCAAGTCAAAGAAATTCATGCAGAGAAAAATCCCAGTCATGGGAAATTTCACCAAAGTTATGAACATCTAGGAAATTAATTTTATAACAAAATTAGGAATTATGGAAATAGGAAGCTGGTTATATTCCAACCTATACAAAGTCAAATGCCAGAAGTGGAGTACAACTGAACACAAAATTTTCAGTGAAATTTTAAATTTAATTAATGAAATAGATTTTGTGGCAACTAACTATCAGCAGATTAACTCACACTATATGGAGGAATGAACAAAGAGAGTGCACAAAGCTACTCTTTCCTTCTTAAACTGCTTCCTGCATGGCTTGAGGTATAAGGAAGAGAAAATTCTTTGATGCTATCTGAATTGGACAGTGCCAGTACATAATGACTGTTCTATACCATAAAGAGTGCTATGTCTTTCAGAGATATAGTATTTTTCTCACTGTCTGGAGATAATGAAGCTCAAGACTACTGGCAGTGGGTAGTTAGATCAAACTCTGAATGTATTCATTTGAACAGAATCTGCATTTGTCTGAGTACCTGACTGCTACAAGCAGAAAACAGTCAGCCATCCTCCTCCCAGTGACTGCATTCTCCTGCCCCTCAGGAGGTGTACAGTATGTGTGCTAGTCATTCATTCATTTTATTAAGAAGCCTGTGATACCTTTGGAGGGAGATAACACGACCTGTCTGTGTGAGGACTCCTACTGCACCCTGAGCTTCTCTTTCTAAGAAGCTGAGGAGTGGAGGCAGCCAGGGACTAGCTTTGGGAGCAGATATTACCTTCACATTCACACTTGTTCTGGGTACTACCTTGGACCTTAATGCTGGAAGTAGTCTACTTTGACAGAACTCTATTTACAGTAAAAATTAGTGACAAGATGACTGCACAGGTGAATTGAGTCCCAAGACTGCACCAGACTGACTTTGGGTTCGAAACAAGCCCTTGATTAACTTCTTGTGTTGACCTCTTCCTTTGTTTACTGGCTTAAAGCAAGATTTCCTCTCAGCTCTGCACTGTTTTACTCAGCTTCAATATATAGCTCACTAGCTCTGTTGAATTAAATATTTGGGACATTATTAGCATAAAGCATTGGATGACATGCTTGAAAACCAGTAGCAGAGAATGAAATACTGAAAATGATCTTCAGAATCATGAAGCCAGAAAATTTTCTACTTTGACCACAAGGAAACACTAGACTTTGGGAGCAAACCGGACATATTATGAATCCTCCCCAAACCCAAAAGCAAAAAAGAATCCCACCCCACCCAACAAGCAGACAACTGAGAACCTGTTTCAGCAGGAACAGTTCCTGAACTAAGGATGGCTTAATAAACCCAATAAGGAAAACATTGTTGCATAAGAACACTATACATCTTTCTCCAGGTTCTCTTTATCCAGGATCCTGTCCAGAGAACAGCCACAAAGCTGGTGAAGGATTTAGAGGAGAAACCATATGAGGAGTGGCTAAAGTCAATTGGTTTATTCAACGTGGAGGAGACTGAGGGGAGACCTCATTGCAGTCTACAGCTTCCTCACAACAGGAGGAGGAGGGGCATAGGCCAATCTCTTCTCTCTGGTGACCAATGACAGGACCCAAGGGAATGGCAGGAAGATGTGCCGGGGGAGGTTTAGGTTGGGTATTAGGAAAAGGTTCTTCCCGCAGAGGGTGGTGGAGCACTGGAACAGGCTCCCCAGGGAGGCAGTCACGGCACCAAGCCTGACACTATTAAAGAAGCACTTGGACAATGCCCTCAGAGGCATGGTATGAATTTGGGGTTTCCCTGTGCAGGGACAGGAGTTGGCCTTGATGATCATGTGGGTCCCTTCCAGTTCAGGACATTCTATGATTCTATGATTCCATGTTTTATTATTGTAAAAGGAAGACCCTTGGACAAAAGCGTAAGTTGATGATTCCCAGGTTTCTGGGAATGACAGGGGACTGTAATTACTGATTAGAATCAATTTCTGAGGCAGAGAGACAGAACTGTCCACAGTTAACCAGGCATTAATACTGTAATGCTGTTCTATTACAGGCTGTATATCATTTGACTGTCTCTGCAGCATAACTGAGGGAGGTATTGGTATATACAAAGGAAGCTTCATTTAGAACATATCAGACAACTATAAGTGACGGATAGCTGTTTCAGTAGTTTCACAGTGCAAAGACAAGCAACCGAGCCTCATGTGTATTAATCCCCATCACAAAAACAATGCTGGCATTGGAAGATGTCACTATCATCAGAATAAAGGACAGCAAATACATCAGACAGTAGTAGTGAAGTCAAATGGATAGCACAGAAAACAGAAGACCTGGTAGGTGAAATATGAAATAGGGGAAAAAAGTGATAGATCTCTAATGGTATCAAAGAAATCAAGATTTGATATTGATTTACTGTCAAATGATGTACATGTTTCTTGCAGTGCTTTGTACTTAAATGGGTATTTCTGAGTCCACGTCGTGCTACAAATAAGCACATAATTTTCAAACACACCACAGGTGTGATCCTGCTTCTAGTGCAGTCAAAAAGGTTATGTTTAACGGCCTCACACGAACATGACAGTGCCTCATTAATTTAAAAGAAATAAAGATAGAAACCTGAAATGAAACTATCAGGAGATAAATTCAAAACAAGCAAAATAAAACAGTTATTCTCTCTATATGTAGGTAAGGCAAGGACCTTCTTCCTGCAGGACATTTTGGGTGGCACATGTTTTCAAGACTTCAGAAAGTAGCTGAAAAAGTTTGCTGAGGAAAGTGCATCACATATCTCTAATTACAAGAACATGACCAGTGATTTAAGAAATCTTTGAACTGCAGATGGAAGTAACCCAGGCTGCTGCTGAATACAAGTATTGCTACCTACCTTCTCAGTTCCCAACACCCTCTGGAATTTGCTGCTACTTGCTATCATCAAAGAATGGATACTATGTTTGATTGGCCTTTCATGTGATGTATTAAAGCTGGCTTTAAGTTCCTCTATAATATAAATGATACTTTCCAATACCCTAAGACGCTATCAATGAAGTCTGTAGTAGACGAAAAAGATATTCGAATTTATAATAAGGACAGGGATATATGAAGTGATTCTCTGAAGCACTAAGGACTTTTGACAGTTAAGACCACAGCAGTTCACCCAACAAATTAACTAAGTGTTTTAATACTGATTATACTTGCAACAGCTTTAGCCCCCTGCTTGCTAATGCTGTAACTAAGGAGTATGGTATCATACAGTTAACTGTGGAATGCAATAAAGGACAAGAGAAAATCTGGTAGCTAATATCTGTCAAAGAGAAAAAGAATAAGGGCTTGTCCAGGCAGAGATTATAATTCTACAGAGATTTATAGCTTGTCCAATGAAACCTGGACAGGCTGGAGAGCTGGGCCAAGGGGAACCTCATGACATTCAACAAGAGCAAGTGCAAGGTCCTGCACCTGGGGAGGAACAACCCCATGCACCGGTACAGGTTGGGGGCTGAACTACTGGAAAGCGGCTTTGTTGAGAAGGACCTGGGAGTGCTGGTGGACAGCAAGCTGATCCTGAGCCAGCTTTGTCCCTTGTGGCCAAGAAGGCCAATGGTATCCTGGGGGTGCATAAAGAGCGGTGTGGCCAGCAGGTGGAGAGAAGTTTTCCTCCCATGCTACTCCACACTAGTGAAACTACATTTGGAGTACTGTGTCCAATTTTGGGCCCTCCAGTTTAAGAAGGACAGGGAACTGCTCGAGTAAGTCTAGTGGAGAGCTACCACGATGATCATTGGACTGGAGCAACTCCCTTATGAGGAAAGGCAGAGACACCTGGGTTTGTTCAGCCTGGAGAAGAGAAGATTGTGGGGGGATCTTATCAAATACTTACAAGTATATAAAGGGTGGGTGTCAAGAGTATGGGACCAGACTCTTTTCAGTGGTGCCCAATGACAGGAGAAGGGGCCATGGGCACAAGTTGGAACACAGGAAGGTCCACCTCAATATGAGAAAAAACTTCTTTCCTGTGCGGGTGCCAGAGCAGGGGCACAGGCTGCCCAGGGAGGCTGTGGAGTCTCATTCCCTGGAGACATTCAAAACCTGCCCGGATGCATTCCTGTGCCCCCTGCTCTAGGTGTGCCTGCTCAGGCAGGGAGGTTGGACAAAATGATCTCCAGAGGTCCCTTCCAACCTCTATCATTCTGTGATTCTGTGATTATTTTGATAGTGTTTTTCAGGTGATTATGATAGAAGAGCCTGTGTTTTTTCCCCAGGGATGGGTCAAAAAAGATTCCCTTTTTCCTCATTTTTCCTCTGCTGTAGAGGAAGAAAGTCTTTCTTTGAAAAGTTAGTGATGGTTGATTTTCTGGTGATGTTTGTTGCTTGGATTACCCAAAGGAGGTAATACCTAGGAGGCAGTAGGAAACTAAATACATCACAGAATCAGTTACTGTGTCTGCAACCAAAGAAAAACGTGCTATGCTAGTTGTTTTTACCAAGAGCGACTCCTACTGTTACAGCAGATCTACCATAGTTTGAACATCTGGATTTACTCTTTCCTAATACTTTGGTAATTGCTATCGTATCTCTGATAAACCTTGTAAAAGCTGTGAGACCTTGAACTGAGAAACTAGTAGAGTTATAAGAATATACCTAACTGGAATTAATTATCTAGCTAACTCCTTGTTGATCTGTGACCAATCATCCATTTTAACCAGACAACTCCAGAGTCATGTCATATCATTTGTATTCACTTTCCTGTAACATAAAGTATTGCCCTTCATTTTGGTCTGAGAGGACATGTGGCCTAGAATCGCTTCCCTTGGTTTGGTGTCCCAGGAAATCTCTGCATGTTCCATTTGAATGGAAACTGTTGTCATTTAACCTGGCAGGCAGCTAAACACCACACAGCCATTCACTCACTCCCCACCACAGTGGGATGGGGAAGATAATCAAGGAAAAAAAAGTAAGATTTATGGATTGAGATAAAGCAGTTTAATAGGACAGAAAAGGAAGGGAAAATAATAATAACAACAATAAAATAACAATAATAAAAGTAATAACAACAATAATAATATATGAAAAAAGTGATGCAAAATGCAGTTGCTCACCATCCTCTGACTGATGCCTAGCCACCTCCCAAGCAGCGGCACCCTGGCCAGCTTTCACCTAGTTTATATACTGAGCAAGACGTCGTGGGATATGGAATATCCCTTTGGCCAGTTGGGGTCAGCAGTCCTACCTGTGACCCTTCCCAGCTTCCTGTGCACCTTCAGCCTTCTCAGTTGGTAGAGAATGAGAAATTGAAAAGTCCTTGACTTAGTGTAAGCACTACTTAGCAACAACTAAAACATCAGTGTGTTAGCAATGTTATTCTCATACTAAATCCAAAACACAGCACTTTACCAGCTGCTAGGAACGAAATTAATTCCATCCCAGCTGAAACCAGGACAATATCCACCCCTTATTCTATACCATCTGTTCCATGTCCAATACATCCCAGCTAATCACCATGACCTTTCCTGTCTTTTAATATATACACACAGATATTGTTCCCTCTAAAATGTCCATTGTATTCATTTGGTCCATGACTTTAGGCTCCATCTGTCATAACAGCCCTTCAGGGCAGCAGAGATGGTGTGTACTGTTGGATTGTTGCATGCTGAAGCCAGTTCTGGTTCCATTATCATTGTGCATTGCTCAGTCTTCATCAAAGTTCATTCTTCAGTAATCTATGTGACTCTTACTGTAATACCATTGGTATGCCATATAGCCACCATTGAAGTGATGATATACAATGTTATATTGCGATTAACATCATACAATTTAATTTACTGGCTATTCTCACCCAAAATCCAATCCCCTTGACATACACATCAGACTTCCCCATCCTCCCTCATCACCCACCAGGTGCACCCAAGTCCTTGAGAAAAAGCAGTCGACAGATGGGGTTGCCTTTGTCCAAGGCAGGAATAACCCCAACTGCCTTCTCCAGCATATTTTTTATATGTACTACAGGGACTTTATCCCCTTCCACAGTACATAAGAGTTCTGATTGGGCAGGGACAGCTCGATCATCAGACCCCCCAGTGTTGACTAGCCAGGTGGTTTTTGCTACATGTGTATCCCAATGTTGGAAAGTCCCACCAACCATTGCTCTCCATGTAGTCCTTAACAGTCCATTGTATCATTTGAATTTCCTGGAGGCTGGTGTATGATAAGGGGTGTGATACACCCACTCAATGTCATGATCTTTGGCCCAGCTGTCTATGAGGTTGGTTTGGAAATAAGTCCCGTTGTCTCACCCAATTCTCTCTGGGGTGCCATGTTGCCATAAGACTTGCTTTTCAAGGCCCAGGATAGTGTTCCGGGTGGTGGCATGGGGCATGGGATATGTTTCCAGCCATCCGGTTGTCACTGCCGCCATTGTAAGCACATGGCGCTTGCCTTCGTGGGTTTGTGGGCGTGTGATATAGTCAATCTGCCAGGTCTGCCCATATTTATATTTCAACCATCGTCCCTCATACCACAGAAGCTTTAACTCCTTGACTTGTTTGATTGCAGTGCATGTTTCACATTCATGGATAACCTGTTCAGTGGCATCCATGGTCAAGTCCATGACCCCTTGATCATGAGCCCATCTGCATGTTGCATCACTTCCTTGATGGTCTGAGGTGTCATGGACCCACCAAGCTAGAAAAAATTCACTGTTAGGTTGCCAGTCCAGATCCACCTGAGCCCCTTCAGTCTTAACAGCCTGATCCATCTGCTGGTTGTTTTGATGTTCTTCAGTGGCATGACTCTTGGGGATGAGAGCATCCACATGACACACTTTCACAGCCAGGTTCTCTACCTGGCCCGCAGTATCTTGCCACAGTGTGGCAGCTCAGAGAGGTTTGCCTCTGTTCTGTTTCCATTGGTGTAAGCACCCCCACAGGGCATTTTCCACCATCCATGAGCCAGTATAGAGATAGAGCACTGGCCATTTTTCTCATTCAGCAATGTCTAAGGCCAGCTGGATGGCCTTTACCTCTGCAAACTGACTCGATTCACCTTCTCTTTCAGCAGTTTGTGTGACTTGTCGTATAGAGCTCCATACAGCAGCCTTTCATCTCTGATGCTTTCCCACAATGCGACATGACCCATCAGTGAACAGGGCATATTGCTTCTCATTTTCTGGTAGTTTATTATACAGTGGGGCCTCTTCAGCATGCGTCACCTCCTCCTCGGGCAATATTCCAAAATCTTTGCCTTCTGGCCAGTCCATCATCACTTCCAAGATTCCTGGGTGACGGAGGTTTCCTATTTGAGCCTGTTGTGTGATCAGTGTGATCCACTTACTCCACATACATCAGTTACATGATGTGTAGAGGGGACCCTCCCTTCAAACATCCAGCCCAGCACCAGCAGTCGGGGTGCCAGGAAGAGCTGTGCTTCAGTACCAGCCACTTCTGAAGCAGCTCAAACCACTTCATGTGCTGTCAATACCTCTATTTCAGCTGGACTATATTTGGCCTCAGATTTTCTGTACCCCTGTCTCTGAAACCCTAGGGGTTGACCTTGAGTGTCCCCTGGTGCTTTCTGCCAGATGCTGCGGGTATGGTCATTCTCCATGGCTGTGGTGTAGAGCACATTTCTTATATCTTGCCCTACCCAGACTGATCCAAAAGCTACTGCATGAGCTATCTCCTGTTTAATTTGTCCACTTGTCATTGCTCAGGGCACCTTTCGAAATCATTCTTCTTCCAGGTCACTTGGTAGAGAGGGCTTATGATCAGACAGTAATTGGGGAGTATGAATTCTTCAAAAGCCCACAATGCCTAAGAGAGCTTGTGTTTTGTTTTTGTTGGTTGGTGGAGACATGGCTGTTATTTTGTTGATCACATCCTTTGGAATTTGTCAACAACCATCTTGTAATTTTATTCCTAAAAACTGCATCTCCTGTGCAGGTTTCTTGACCTTTCTTTGTTTTATGGCAAAACTGACCTTCAGAAGGATTTGGACTATTTTCTTCCCTTTCTCAAAAATGTTTTCTGCTGTGATGCCCCACACCATGATATCATAAATGTATTGTAGGTGTTCCAGAGCTTCACCCTGTTCCAGTGCTGTCTGGATCAGTCCATGGCAAATGGTAGGGCTGTGTTTCCACCCCTATGCCAGTCAGTTCCAGGTGTACTGGACACCCCTCCAAGAGAAAGCAAACTGTGGCCTGCACGTTGTTGCCAGAAGGATTGAGAAGAATGCATTAGTGATATCAATTGTGGCATACCACTTGGCTGCCTTTGACTCCAGTTGGTATTGAAGTTCTAGCATGTCCGGCACGGCAACACTCAGAGGTGGCATGACTTCATTCAGGCTACAGTAGTCTACTGTTAGTCTCCACTCTCCGTTAGACTTTCACACTGGTCATATGGGACTATTAAAGGGTGAGTGAGTCTTGCTGATCACTCCTTGGCTCTCCAGTCCATGAATCAGCTTATGGATGGGAGTCAGGGAGGCAATAGGCACCTGTTGTTCTTTGACCTTCAGCAGCCCCACAGCAGAAGGGTCCTCTGAGAGACTGGGCAAGGTAGACAGCTGTTTACTTTCCTCTGTCTCCCAGAAAGATATACCAAAATCCCACTGGTACCTTTTTGCGTCCTTGAAATACCCTTTCCTGAGGAAGTCTATGCCAAGGATGCACGGAGCCTCTGCGCCAGTCACAATGGGGTGCTTTTGCCACTCGTGCCCAGTTAGGCTCACTTTGGCCTCCAATACAATTGGCTCCTGGGATCCCCCTGACACTCCAGCAGTACAGATGGGTTCTGTCCCTGTATAGCCTGGTGGCATTAAGGTGCACTAGTATGCACTAGAGCCTTATACTCCTGTAGTTGTGATGTGCCAAGACATCAAAGAGTAGTAATCTACTCTGCAGGTGAATTTATTATTCTGTGTCCTGTCTTTAACTGTTATTCACATGTCAGAAATATTCTAGCCCTGTAGTGTAAAATTAGTAGAATCTAAATGTAATAAAACCCTCAACCAAAACCCCCACAACTACAGGATTTGCATATTTAATTGAAGCATACATATTTAGCGAGACAATTATTTGATCAGTGACAGGAGGATGTTAATATTATGCTCAGGATATGTAATGTCACCCTGACTATTAACTGAATGTCTTTAAAGCAAAGTTGTGGCTATAGGAATGCTGATAGTTTACCTCCTGAATGCTTTAATTTTAGAAAGAAACTAGTGCTCAAAGACTTTTCTTTAGAAAGGATAACTTCACAAATTGGTCTCTTTAATATCTAATTTAGGCTACCTGGCTTGCCATGAAGGTAAAAGTTTAGGACCTTAGAGATTTTTATGCTATATACTAATTACAATATACTGAGCAAAGATAGATACACTTACATTTGTGGGGCTGAGAATGTACATGGGACCACTTTGCAACCCAACCCTTCTGGAGACTTGGGGAGGTGTTGAAGTGCTCCTTCAGCCTTTCTACCTTGCCAACAGGCTGTAAGGGAGTGATGGGTTCCCCTAATGCTCCTGGTATGAAATGTTGGGAGGTTGGCACTCCTGGACTTGCCAAGAGATGCTAAGGCATTTCATCTAGATGAAGCCCTTGTCACCCAGTAAGACTATCCACATGGCTATAAAGAAGAAACTTAGATTTTTCTTTTCAACTCTTCTACTGAAAAGAAGTTTCTCCAGAGCAATTTTCATTCAGAGTATGTTGCATGCATTTAGCAATAATAATGATTGGTAAGACTGAGTTTTCAAGCTTTGTGGCAAGGATTTGCATTAAAAATATAAACAAGTATTAATCTGTAAATCACAGAGAGAGACGGGGTGGAGGGAGGGGCTTAGTTCCAAATGGTGTGTGGAATTTGCCTGAAAAGACCAAACATATGGTCTGAGATACATGAAGTTTAATCTGATCATCCTGTTTCTCCTATGTGGTTTTTTTTCCTTATGAACTATGTTTAAATATTTAAGTTGAATATTAGTTAGAATTCAGTGTTCAGTGTGGCTTTATTTTGATGGATCACCTGTATACACAATAAATGCAAAATGATTAACACACCAGAAAAAAACTCTGCTTATTGCTCTCTAATATTGCTGTTCTGGGGATATTTTGTAACAACAGATATTTCTTGCAGTCCTTTCTTATCTTTTTTTATGCTGCATATCTAAGCTTTAGGAAGATGTTCCTTGCAAGTCTACAACATGAAACTTCCTTAAAGTATTGCAGAAGTAACTGTCAGAGCTTCATGGCAAAGATGGGGAAGGCAAGGTTATAGCGGCCATGTGCGTGTGCATTCTTGATAGATTCTTGATCTTTATTTAGACTGACCTACAGGTCCCAGAAGCCAGCATGCTCGGTTTACTGATTGGAAAATTGCAAATAGTCATACTTGTCACCAGAATATTTGTGTTTAGATGTATATATGTATATGTAAATATGTATTTTAAAAATATATACATATTTTTAATATATATGTACTCAAGCACCTGAGAGTACATATGCATGCATATATATTTGTCTACAGCCATGTGCAGCAGAAAAAAACTGCAAAAACATGATTCACATTTCACTTGGGCTCTACTCAGGTTTAAAATACTGTTAAAAATGGTTTTGATTATCTCTTCTTAATGCCATTCCTGACTGATGCTGCAACAGAGCAGAGAAAGTCAGAGAGGTGTAACAGATAAATTTTACTGAACTGTTGAAATCTCAGAAAATGTGTGCATTAAGTTTTGGGTGATTTTTTTTGTATTATAACTGCTTATCATCACTCAACAAAAGTTCCAGCTGTTCTTAATTTTACATCAGCTCTGACCAGTGTTCATTTATGATTTCATAATTATCTTCCTTTGTCTCTCTTCATAACTTAAGAAAAGAACCAGTTCATAGAGGGCAAATAAAGTAGCAATGCAGAGATAAGATCAGCTTAACTTTTAATGTGGTACTGCTTACTCAAAGTTACAGCCCAAGTCAGGTTGCTAGGTAGATACAGTATGTGGAGAGTGTGGGGAAAAAAGCATCATATCCATTGGAAAAGAGAAAAAAATAAACTAACTTTAGAAATCAGTCATAAATAAATGTTAAAAAAAATGTTTAAAATTTCTATACCGTGTGAAACATTTTTAAAAGGACATATGGATTAAGATCTGTCCAAACAACTTTGTAGACAGGATGCTGGGTTTTCAGGTTTCCTCTGATAGAACATAAGTTTCCCAAATCCCAGAAAAGTGCTACAGAGTGTGGTTTGGTGGGGAAAAAAACAAAGGATGACAATGGTCACCATGACTTCCTCTGTGTTCTGGCTGTGTCTCCTGTGGATACTGACAGCATCTCTGTGGACTGCTGCGGTGGAGGAAGACCTACCCTATGACTGGAGGCATTAGAATGGAATATTTGCTGAGTTGCTGATCACGATTATGCTGTAGAAAGTTGTGGACATGCTCAGGAAGAAAAATTTTAAATCACCATATGCTTTACAGTAAAAAAAAAGCTAGTAGACACCCAGTGACATGACTACATAGCAAGCTTATAACAAATAAAAGGAAATACTTTTTCATAAAGAAGTCATAGCTGTAGACGACCAAAATATAAACAGGGGCAAAAATGGATTTTGTAGCATCAGTCAATCAATGCAGTTGTAATCTGAGGCCCAATCAACTCGATCACAAGAAATCCCTATTACTTTGGGTTGCTGGAAGTGGTAGCAGCAGTTATATCGGGGGAAAAAAGTTTATTCTTAATCTTATATTCTTTTATGTTCTTGTATGAATGTATGATCAGTGACAATAACCAAGCTGTGACAGCTTGACAAGATTTTTTTTGCTTGAAACACAAAGATTTTATCTAAAAACCAAGTTAATTACACTTTCTTATAACGTAGTGTATTTTTTGCACGACGCTGGTCCAGTTTAATGTTAGGTTATATGATAAAAGGCTTGTCTCCGTACATATAAGGGAGCACAGAGGCACAACAGCAAGTGGGAAAACCCAGCCAAAGGGTCCCAGAGCTGCCCTAGGGGAGCCGTCAGCCCCTTGTCAGGGATGGCACACATCACTGTGAGTCAATGGGAGTGGCTCTCTGCAGCAGCTTTCAGACTGAGGAGGGTCACAGCCTGTGGGTATAGGATTTACTATAGGATGCATCCTGGGTTTTACAGGACATTATGGCATGTTTAGGGGAGAAACCAAAGGTGGGGGAAGGGAGGGAGGGAGACAAGGAGGGATGACGATGGTATCAGGGGGAAGAAGGGTGTGAAAATAGAGAGGTAAAGTGATAAAAGGAGATGGTTGTGTGTAAGCAGGTTGCTTGTTGGTATACCTGTCTGGCTATGTCTGGCACGTGATCAGCCTGTCTATCCTGTATTGTTAAATTTGATTTCTAAATTTCCCCTAGGTAAGGGACTCTCTACCCTGTGTTCATGTGTATGTACAAGGGTCTGAGTGCCAGAAACTGGTCTTACACCATGACCATAGAGACCTGTATGTCTGTGGTGTCAGCACTGGACCGAGTGCTCCAACAGGATGTCATGACCATGGCTTACCGGGACCACATGCCTGTGATGCCAACAATTAGAGACACTGGCATGTGTCTGTATTCTGTGGCTAATTGTCAGTGTGTCCTCACTAGTGAATATCAGGCCGAACTAGCCAGCAAGTGGTTTGGAAGCAAGGTGTTGGAGTGAAAATCAGTCGGGGATCGATGCTGGACAGACCAGAGTATCTGCGGGTTGGCTGCTGGAGAGACCAGGAGGTCCAAGCCTGAGAGAACTGTTTGCATGTATATGTCCCTGTGTGAAGCAGCTGAAAGAGAAGCTCTAAGTCAGTTACTCAGTAGACAGTGTCTAAGGCCAGTTAGCACAGGTATCTGCATCATATATATACATATATATACATATACACACATATATACCACATACATATACACATATATAACATAATATTGTGGAGTATGGGATCCTGCTGAGTGTGCTGAAGGTCAGCTCTAAGACAGGGGTTCTGGAATTCAGAAGAGCAAACTTCAGTTCACTCAGGGCTCAGTTGGGAGGGATTCGGTGGGAAGCTTCCATGGAATACAAAGGAGCTAGTGAGAGCTGGGAATTCTTCAAGAACTCTCTACTGGAAGCACAAAGCCAATTTCTCTCCTACAAAGGAAAGGGAAGTAAGCGGAGCAAGAGGCCCCCTTGGCTCAACCATGACCTCCTGGGTCTACTCAAATCCAAAAAGGAAGCACACCAGAAATGGAGAAGTGGAGGATTGTCCACCGAGAACTACAAGGGCATAGCCAGAGTGTGCAGAGATGCAACCAGAAAAATAAAAGCCCAATTTGAATTGAAACTGGCTGTAGACATAAAAAATAACAAGAAAGGGTTCTTCAGACATGTCAGCCATAAGGAGAAAAAGAAGGAAAACGTAGGCCCACTGTTAAACAGAAAAGGACAATCAATCACCAACGATGCAGAAAAGGCAGAGGTCCTCAACACCTTCTTCACCTCTGCCTTTACCAGCATTATAGGGTCCCAGGCTTTGGGAGCACAACTGCCGATTGAACCAAACACCGACCCATCATTGATGAAGGAAGAGTTAGTATATGAACTACTACAGGAGCTTGACCCCCACAAATCAATGGGCCCTGACACCATCCACCCGAGGTTGTTGAGAGAGCTGGCTGATGTCATCACAAGGCCACTCTCCATAATCTTTGACAAGTCGTGGAGAATGGGGGATGTCCCAGAGGACTGGAGGAAGGCAAATGTTGCCCCTATCTACAAGAAGGGCTCGAGGGAGGATCCGGGTAACTATGGGCCTATCAGCCTTACTTCAATCCCTGGGAAAGCTATGGAACGAAACCTCCTGGGGGCCGTCACAAGTCAGATGAAGCACGTGATTGGGAAAAGCCAACATGGCTTCACTAAAGGCAGATAGTGCTTGACAAACCTGGTGGCCTTCTATGACAAAGTGACTTGCTTGGTTGACATGGGGCAGGCAGTGGACATTGCCTACCTGGACTTCTCCAAAGCCTTTGATACGCTCCCCCACAGCCTCCTCCTGGAGAAATTGATGCGTTATGGCCTAGACAAGTGGTCTGTGCAGTGGGTGGGGAACAGGCTGACAGGCTGCACCCAAATGGTGGTGGTAAATAACTCTTTCTCAAACTGGCAACCAGTCACTAGTGGAGTCCCCCAGGGATCAATATTGGGCCCAGTGTTATTCAACATCTTTATAAATGATCTGGATAACGGCATCAAGTGTAGCCTGATGAAGTTTGCAGATGAGACCAAGTTGAGTGGGGAAGTAGACACTCCAGAAGGGAGAGCTGCTCTGCAGGAGGATCTGGATAGGCTGGAAGAGTGGGCCAGCAAGAACCTTATGAAGTTCAACAAGGAGAAGTGTAAGGTCATGCACCTGGGAAAACATAATCCAGGAGTGCAGCACAGGCTGGGATCCACCTGGCTGCAGAGCAGCTCTGTGGAAAGGGACCTGGGGGGCCTGGTGGACAGGAAGCTCAACGTGAGCCAACAGTGTGCTGCTGTGGCCAAGAAGGCCAACAGGGTGCTGGGTTGCATCAAAAAGGGCATCGCCAGCAGAGATAAAGAAGTCATTATCCTGCTCTACTCAGTGCTTGTCAGGCCACACCTGGAGTACTGTGTACAGTTCTGGTCCCTGCTATACAAAAAGGATGTGGACAGGCTGGAAGGGGTCCAGAGAAGGGCCACCAAGATGATCAAAGGACTGGGAAAACTGCCATATGAAGATAGTCTGGGAGAACTGTGTTTGTTCAGTCTTGAGAAAAGGAGGCTTAGAGGGGATCTCATCACCATGTACCAGTACTTAAGGGGCAGCTACAAAGAAGATGGAGACTCCCTTTTTACACGGAGTCACATGGAGAGGACAAGGGGGAATGGGCACAAGTTGCTCTTGGGGAGATTCCAATTGGACACCAGAGGGAAATTTTTCACACTGAGGACAGTCACCCATTGGAATAATCTCCTCGGGGAATTGGCTGACTCGACCACGTTGGACACCTTCAAGAGTCATCTGGGCAGGGTGCTGGGCCATCTTGTATAGACTGTGCTCTTCCTGGAAAGGTTGGACTAGATGATCCCCGAGGCCCGTTCCAACCTGATTATGTGATTTTGTGATTCTGTGATAAATTTCTCACTAATGGATCTTCACCATGTTCTGCCAGGGGGAGACCAGGATGGTGTTGTTGGTGCTGTTCACATCAGCCCAAATGCTGAGAGCTTCTGTACTGATCATGTCAGCCATGCTCACCCGTGCTGTTTATGTGTGTTTGTGTACGAGTGCCTATTGGGCAGCTCTACTGCTGACTGGACATTGGGGCATGGGGTTGTGTGCAGCTTTGCCTCTATGAGGTTACCAGATTCAACAACTCCTGAGACTTAATATTTCATGGAAGTCTTGGGGAAAATAAAAATGTGTAACTATGCTGTGCTTTACTTATTGTATCAAATCTGAGGGAAAATGACAGAGTTCCTGTCATGTTCATATCAGTGCATTCCAAACTGAGCAAAGCCTTTGACACAATTGCATTTTATATTGTCTTAAATCTCTTCTATCTGAACATCACTTTCAGGTTTATTTGATATCAGTAAAAGCAAACTGATCTTGTGTGTGCCTGTTTAATACAGGCTCAGTGAGATGGAAACAGAAAGTGTGACAGGTCAGGTGTGTAACTTTCCAGTGTTTCAAATGACAGCAAGCTGGATGCAGGCTATTATGCTTGGCTACCTGGACTGTACCACAAGAAATCTGAGAAACAGGCTTGCAGATTTGACTATGTGCTCCCCCATCCGCCCTCAAGGTGAAATGTGCAGGTTTGGCTGATAGTTGAATCTGTAAGGACAAAGTCATCTCAGTTCCTCAACTCTTTGGTATTGACTAATATATAGGAGTCCTGGCATTCCGAACAAATGGTAAGGACGCTGCAGGATGCCAGCTGAAGAAGAAAAAGCCAGCATAAAAGTTAATATACAGCTCACACAAACAACAAGGGATATGATAGAATTATGGTCCGAGTCACCCCCATCTAGCCATATGAAAACCGCACATGTGAATAAGCATTCAGAGAACTTGTATCACATGTAGCTGGACTACATGTATGCAGGCTCCGCAAGTGAGACAGGATGTCCATATCATGAAGGAGATGAGTAAAGAATACTCAGGGCCTCAGTGAATAAGTTGTTATGGCCATAAGACCATAACAAGAAGATTGGAAGATTGTCAACTCTACTACTATTTACTAATTAGGTACATAATAACTAATTAACTTTGGCAGAATTGTGTGGTGGTTTGTGTACTTAACTAGCCAATCCAAAAGAATCATGACACAAGATTAAAAAAAAAGGATTGTAAACCAACTTAATTTTAAAAAGAACGTCAGAGAGTCCTACCTCAGGGTTAAGATGAATGAGCAGTAGAAGTGTAGAAGTGTCATCTAGCACCAAGGGACAAATGGATAACATACAGAGGACAGGCTGCTTTATCCACCAGTCTTCTGCTCCTTCCCAAGGAGGGCTCTTTCTCACTTTTGAAAAATTTAATGAGCTAATTCCCCTATGAGAGAGAGAGAGGGAGGACATTAATTATAATTAAATATCCCATACACTGAAACTATACACAAGCAACCAGATGCTCTGTTCACTCCAATTAATGATGCTTTGGGATTTCTGATATGCAGAAAGGACCTTGAATAGATCATACTTAATTATATACTTACATTGCTCGTAGTGAGCAAGAATGGAGAAAGTCCATGTCCATGTCCAGAGACATGAGCAGTTACTGAGAGTATCATGTGTCCTTCCACTGTTTATTAACAAGACAGGTAGAGAGTGACAGCTTTCCTGGAAGTACATTGCTTATAGCTATCAATATGACATTTAAAGATTATGGCAAGTGTTGAGAAATTATTTTTATTTACAATGAATAGTTCCTCATTTTCCTCATATTCTCTCCAAAAGCAATAAGATTATCTTGATAAACAAGAAGCAAAGAGATGTTAGAATATATGTGTTCATAATTAATTGTGAAGTATGCTTAAGAGAACAACTCTGAAATACATTTTATTAGTCATTACAACCCCAAGAAGTAATAATGATATACTTCAATCTGGGACAGCCTTCTGTAATACCTCCAAATCATTTTGTATCAGTTGTGAATTTTAATTAGCAGAGGGATTTAGTGATGCATGTTCTAATGATTGACACCATGTCTATTATGCTGCCTGGGACCTTCATTTACTTTTTCAGGGTAAGGATGATGTGTCCTCCAGCTACTCTAAGGCACAGCCATCATTTGTGCATGTGCATTTTTTCATCTGTCCAGAAAAGCAGATGAAGGTGCTATACTCAAGACCATCATCCATTATATTCCTTGATATTTAGTGACCAGAATCAGCTACTCACTTGTTAACAGTCAGAAACTTTTTACAATGAAATACATATTGACATTTTTGGGAAATGATAGCAAGAAGAATAAAATAGGTAAACCGATATTAATATGTACATTTTTTTCAACCTCTTGCCAAGTAGTTGTTAGAGAACAGTGAAGAACGCTGGCTGGCAAGATGCAGCTCACTCATACTGTATGATACATATCAGATGGAAATATGTTAGGCCACATCTTTTTGTATGAATGCATCATCTGTTTATATCAATGTAGTCCTAGTATACTGGTTTTCTTGATCCAAGAAGAGTAAAATTACAATTCAACTAGATTAAAATTCTGTTGTTGTCACAACTATTGTCACCTAAAGCCTGTATTTCTATCTAGTAGAAAAGTACAATACTATTGTAATTTTCCATTTGAAGCATTTTGATTTATATTTAGAATCCTTTCTTCTCATATATATAGCTCGACTTTCTTCCATAAGCTGAGTAGTACCCTTCTGAAAAAAAGGGCCTTTAAAGATTGAGTTGATTTGAATGTGATCAAGATGATTAATATTTCTTAAGAAAACTTAATTTATAATCTGTCCACTTTAAATACATTTTTGGTTTGCAGATCATTCTATAATCCTCATGCTTCTTTTCCCTTAAGGTAATACTTTTCTTTCTCTTTTTGTTTTCAAAGACTTGAATGAGGAAAACATAATGTGGATTTCTCAATTTCTATATTCATTACCCAATCCTTGTAACAGCATCACTTCAGCTGAATTTTAAGTGTAATTTTTTTGAAACTCTTTATTATTTTGGAAGGAGGGTTTTTTTACCTTTACAAAAACCACTCTATGGAAAATAGGTTATGTAATATTTTCAAAGTTTTCCGTAAAAGTCTGAAATGCATAACTGTTACAATCACCTTTTTACAAGTGTTCATGTTGTGTCAGTTTTCTTTGAAAAACAAACTTGTTGGAAGAGCTTTTTCTAATCAGACAAAACTCTGGTGAAGCAAGGCTTGAATGATGTTCAAACTCCATGACTGCTCTTACTTTATTACTGCAATCTCTTATGAAGAAAATATGTTTAACTGAAACAACACCTTTCATCTCTTTTTTACCATCCAATCAGTTGCATTTGAGGAAAATGCCTAATTTGGTGTGCAGTTATTTGCGATGTGCTTCTACAGATTTTTCTATTTCTTATTATCTTCTGAACTTTATCAGAAGTATGACAATATTGTTAGCTCAAATTAAGCCAGATTGTTATGAGATTTGTGCGGGGTTTTTTGTCTGTTCTATATACTGTTGATGCAACATTGAGACATTCCCTTTCTGAGAACACCGTTCTGATTTCTAAGATATAAATAGGTTCAAGTATGGTTGCCAAGTAGTTGATAAAGAGTTTGCTTTATGAGAATGATAGGATACTATGAAATAATTTGAAAATAAATGTACCCTAATTCAAAGCATTGTAGTTGCAGAAAATCTGTGAAGCTTTCCAGTTCTTACATAACTTGTATAAACAGTTTTCTTTGAAATTTCAGTTGTGTCAGAAATTAATATAGAAGAACATTTAGTAACATTATGAAGAGTGTATATTATTTGTTCAGTGAAAGCAGATATTCACTGCTTTTTGGATTTGTATCCAAATGTTTTGGGTTGCAAGACTTTTTGATAGGAATATATCTTTATATAACTTTTATTTGCAGTACAGAAACAACCAAGAAGAAAAACTATTACTTCAGGATAAGAACATAAAGATATATTCTTGAAGATGATTAGTTTCTTGGCCTAAGAAATCCTACAACAGACTTGCAACACATTTACCTTATTTCATAATGCTGGTCCCAGCGACATTAAAGAATTAAACATAGTTTTGGAAATAGTTTTGAAATGCTTGAAACTTTTACAAGAGACAATGTTTGCAAACAGTCTTGTACTGAACTCAGGCTGGTAAAAAAACAGTATGGAAACATGTAGAGAATTTGGCCTTCCCATGTGATTATGATAATTATCTAGCAAAAGCCAGGTTTGGGTTTTATTATTTTATTTTAAAAGCATAATGACAGCTTGTTTGGACCTTGGTTACCAATTTATTGCTTCAGGGAGAACAGAATTTCCCAGTATCAGTACCAGGCAGGTGAAGTGTGAAAACACCTGAAAACAAAGTGGGCTGAAGTCTATTTTGCATGTCCCCCAAGAAGGAGGAGGGGAAAAGGAGGGAAGGGTTTAGGGTCTACATCTCTTTCTGTTGTAAACTGTGTTTAGGAAGACATGGTATTAGCATTATCATCTGGGAGAATGTACTATGCTACTCCTTTGAGAAGAGCATAAGAAAATATGCTCATAGCCCTCTGTCTTTTTCCACTGTTTTCATACAGGGAGCTCCGTAGCTCATGCTGAATTCAGTACATAAACGTGTGTGAGTGTTACAGAGAGTGAATGATACAAGGATGGTCTTGAGAACATAAGAGAGAGACTGTTTTGACTGGCAGCAGAGGCATACCTGGAACACCCACAGAGAGCAGTGGCTACACAACTTTTGGACTTACACCTTTCATAGCCTTCTGAAGAATTCCATAGCAGCCTATGCCTCAATATTTAAGTGATAATGAAAACATGACTTAAATGTATTTCTTAAGAATTAGATTTTTTTTCTTGGATATTTAATTTTTTCTATCTTTACAAGTGACATGTAGGATTCATGCTAGATATGGAATAAGAAAGACAGCTAATACTGATGATTTCCTGTAATATTCTTTAAGTCCAGGTTTGTCACTTCTTTCCTGTTTTGTTTTGTGTTTTTTTTTAAACAGGATGCATATCAATTTAAGAGCCTACTTTCTGGAAATAATGCAATAAATTTGCCTAAAACTTTACTGATTTGAAATAATCTGGATTCATAAACATTGTTTATGGAGAAATTAGTAAATATAAAAGATGTTGCAGTAAAATAAAATACAAAAGAGCTCAGGTTCTAAAAGTTTTCTCAGATTTTTGTTTTTGTGTGTATGTGTGTTCACTTTTGGTAATGTTATTCTGCTTTCTGAGTATTAGGGGTTTTTTTTTAAATAATTGTGGACTAATTAGTCTCCCTTCCTTGTCATATCCTTGCCGTTCCAGAAGCTATAGTAATAATTAATCTCCAAGATAGCTGGATCTTTTCATTCTTAGTACTGCTACAGGGCTTGCAGATACTTTGGAGGATATATCTCCACTTAATTTTCTCCGTGAGAATGTGATTTAAGGCTGAAGAAGTTAATTATTCAATCACTTATAACTGAAAGGTCATTCGATTAACACCACATTATACCTGTTAAGTGTCAGTATAAAATTGACATCATTACCTGACATGCAAATTGAAGGATAGATATTATAAGCATATCCTCTGTTCAGTGAGAAGCACACACATGGCTAGATTGTAAGTTTTCTCTGCTCTTGCGCTTCTCTACATTTTAATGACTAAAACAATGAAAAGAGCAGAGACTACAACATGAGTAGAGTACGAATGAGTAGAGACTACTTGTTAATATTTGCTGTGTTCTTCTCTTTTAAAAGGTTAAAGGCAAGAATGACACCTCCTTATTCAGAATTTAACTGCTATCTATGCAAAGATATACCTTATTGCTTAGGAATGATATTCTTAAGGGTATTGGGAATATTAGGCATCTCAGTATCATTAGAAAATTATTCCCAGTTCAAAAATACATTTTGCAGCCCTTTCTGCAGAATAAACACAGAAGAAGGCTTTACTTTAAATTTATATAACATCAACTGAATTGTTTTCTATGATCCCACCTGTTAGCTTTCTTCATCCTTACCGAAAGAAAGGACCACAGTAGTTGTTTAATAATACCTACTTATCAGTATTTAATCTCAATATAGTTTTCTAACAAAGCCATATATTCTTTCATTAATATGTAATTCTACGATTTATGCTTATTACCTTTTTATTAATGATAAAACAAGCCACATAGTATAAGATCAAACTTAAAATAATTCCAGTATGAATTGTCTGTAGACAAGAAATACAGCCTGCTTTTAGAAACACAAAAGAATAATTTCACTCACAAATAAACTTATGAAGTTCAAAGAAGATAATTTTATGGATGGACATACTCAACTTGCATTCTTATATAGCTGAATACTGGAATAGGATCACAGCTAGGACCAAATCTTTTATATTTCATAGTGTTTAATTTAACATCTCAGAAAATTTATTGGACAGGCTGGATTGACAGGCTGAGGCCAATTGTACCAGGTTTAATAAGGCCAAGTGCCAGGTCCTGCACTTGGGTCACAACAACCCCATGCAACGCTACAGGCTTGGGGAAGAGTGGCTGGAGAGCTGCCTGGAGGAAAAGGTCCTGGGGGTGCTGGTTGACAGCCAGCTGAACATGAGCCAGCAGTGTGCCCAGGTGGCCAAGAAGGCCAACGGCATCTTGGCATGTATCGGGGATAGTGTGGCCCGCAGGAGCAGGGAGGTGATCATGCCCGTGTGCTCGGCCCTGATGAGGCCACAGCTCTAGTACTGTGTGCAGTTTTGGGCCCCTCACTACAAGAAGGACATCGAGGTGCTGGACCGTGTCCAGAGAAGAACAACGAAGGTGGTGAAGGGTCTAGAGAACAAGTCTTATGAGGAGTGGCTGAGGGAACTGGAGTTGTTTAGCCTGGAGAAAAGGCAGCTGAGGGGAGAACTTATCACTCTCTACAACTACTTGAAAGGAGGCTGTAGTGAGGTGGGTGTTCTCTTCTTCCAAGTTACTAGTGGCAGAAGAGATGAAATGGCTTCAAGCTGCATCAGGAGAGGTTTAGATTGGATTTTAGGAAAAATGTCTTAATTGAAAGAGTGGCCAGACATTGGAACAGGCTGCCCAGAGAGGTGGTTGAGTCACCATCCCTGGAGGTGTTCAAAAAATATGTAGATGTGGCACTTCAGGACATGGTAGAGACATGGTAGTGTTGGGTTGACGGTTAGACTTGACAATTCTAGACATCTTTTCCAACTTTAAAGATTTTATGATTCTATGGTTTTGATTTTTAGCTATTTCAAAGTGGGGTTCTCTTGGGAAAAAGTAATTCATTAAATAGAAAATCCTAATTATCTGGGTTTCTTTTCCTTAAATACTTTTTTTTTTTTCTAGCACATTTATCTATGTGTTTTGTACAGCTATATACCAAAATTTCAGTTAAGAAAACAAAGGTCCAATAGAGTGAATACATCTATATTAAACTTGCATTTGGCTCTGTTTTAAACAACATATATTCTGTTGGGACAGCTCTACTTCTGAATCCTCAAAGATGAGAGAGAAATCATTGTGGTATTTGGAGTTTTTGCTGCTGTGCTGTGTTAAACCAGAGACATTTTAATTGAGTCTCCACTACTGTGAAGAGAACATTTTGTGAATTCTCTTTCCCAAAATATCCAATGTATTTCTCCTTAATAACTGTCCTTTATTTTTTATTTGTAGTTTACTTCTTACAGCAGTGGGGCAGTGAAAGGCAAACCAAATAATTCTTCAAATATTGCTCCCATCTGTTTTATTATTGTTCATAAAGCAGTCAGATATTTTCTCCATCCTGAAATGCTTAGTTATTAAAATAACATGTTTTGGTTTTTGTATTACATAACCAATTGACTTCTGCTACTTTGTCTCTTTTGCCATTTCTATTTTTTGGAAAATGCAAAACAAAGAAGTAAGCAAAAAAATATTTTCCAACTGGTTAGTGTTTGTTTTTCAGAGACGAAGACAATAAAAGGGACAAAACACTAGAATCATGTTCCCAAATAGCCTTACTTCTGCCCAGATACCTGCTGTGTTTGCCAGTTTTCAACCTTTGAGTCTACTTATTTTTTGGGCTGCACTAAATATTGTCTATTTATAATAATGTGCTCTGTCTTAATTAACATGTATGATCATTTTGTATGTGGTATTTTTTGCTTTTTACACTGAGTTTGTGGAGGGAGGCTCTGCTTTTTTTTTTACTCTTCATAATCTTTCTCCGTTTCTCATTCACTTCAGGTGATCTTTCATTCTCCAGTTGTATCCTTTCTTCCCTCCTCTACTCTGTGCTTGTTCATAAGTTCATTGCCATCAATCCTTGGGTGCAGAGTTCAGATTTTGGGGGCTCTGATGCTCCTCTTCCTAGCTGACAAATTTCTCTCTGTTCTTTTTTGAATGAGGTGTTCAAGAGTGACAGGACAGTAAGGTGAAAGATTCTTGCAGAAAGAAGTTCCACTCTTGTGACAGGAGCAGGGCTTTTCAAACACTTGACATTGAGAGGTTGGGAGGCAATCAGGCAGAGGAACCTGCTGGTTCCTGATGTTTCTTTGATGGTTCTTCCAGCATACCTATTTGTCTTTTTCTGCTATTTTAATGTCATTTTAAACTCCAAGGTTTGTTTGATACCTTAAGTAGAAATATAGACCAAATTTCTTTTTTACTACAATTCCAGTCTTGCTGGCACAAAAAAAGATTTGGAAGTTTTTAAAGAAACTTATTTTCAGGAGTATGCTGTTCATTTTTTAATGCCTTTTAAGCCACACAAATGATACCTTCAAGGCCCTTTGAATAATTTTAAATATGAATCTAAACTCAGATTTTGTCTATTCCTGTTAATGTACCACTGTAAGATCTAACAAGTGCTGGTTTTTTTCCATTTCAAAATTTTGGATGAAATGGTCACTGAAGTCAAGATCTAAGAAGAGTCTTCAGCTCTGTGTTGCAGTCCTCAGTTTTCTGAAATCTGACTCACATCCCTTAGTAAGATCTATAAATGCTAAATCAGTGAAGCAATAGGTATATTAGATTGTGATCTTCACAAATGTGCATATTGAATCCCATGGGGATGGTAACTTCTTGCTTTTATTCAGTCATTCTGTTGGTAGAGCATTCAGGATGTAGGAAATGGCAGTTTAACTCCATTTGTTTCCTGAAGACATTTGCAATTTACCTTTCCAAAACTCCTAATCCTGGGCTAAAATACTTGAACAACTATAGGAACAGGCACTAGAATATATATACAATGCTTCTTTCTCCCAGGTGCCTCTGTGTTATTCCCACTGAATTCATTTAGAATTGCTGATTCTGCTGTAACAGAAGTGAGGAAAGGTTATACTCAAAAAGTTCTGCTGTAGCTGCACATACAGTTGAATCAGGACTGAGGCATCTTAATATCAGAAGACTGGGTTAAAAATGATGATGTTTTAATGAGACTACAGCGTTTCATTTATCTGCCTTTGATTTTCCACCTTCAATTTTCTTCATTTTGAAGTTTTCTCTGCAGGCAGGAAGATGGAATTCTACCTCTCAAAAAATAATTTCTGACATTTTCAGGTGGTCAAAAGATCTTAGAAGAGGGAAAAAAAATTTAAATCCTAAACTAAATCAAATGCTGTGAGAGAAGTGATAAAAATCTCAAACTTGACTGCAGTGTTTATTTGTTATATCAAGAGCAGGGAATATCTGTGAAGTTAGAACCAGTGTCATCCATTTTACAGTCATTCCTTTAGGATTTGAAGCTATTACATTCATTTTATATGATTTGGTGGATGTCATGCAATGAATACCTTTGAATGGGATCTTTTTGATAGTGTGCATTAAACCTTATTACATTATATACAATTATTGCCATATTTCTTTTCAATTATAATTTGAAGCTCTTCCTAAGACTTTAGTAAAAATCTAATTTATTGTTTGAAATATTTCTATAAATCCAATTTTCTGTAGTAGAAAAGTAATCTGCAAGTGTAACTAAACCTCTTAAATATGGTCCTTTAAATACACACATTTTTCTATAATTTTTTTCTTTTTCATAAGGTGCAGTTTTTCTACCTGACATAATATATGGTGATTTTTCTCAAGTGAGATATTTTTACTCCTCTGTAGACCCTTAATTTCTTTGTTTCATTCTAGGATTATTTTATAGCCATGTAGTCTGTTTTGCCTACATGAAGCGAAATTTACCTCACCTAGCTTTTGCTGTCCAAAATTTAAGCTTTAGTCTTTATTCATGAAATGCAAACCTCTTGTTATGATGTGTATCAAAAAGAATGAAAAGTATGCCTCCATCTCTTGATTTATTTCAGAGAATATATATAACTATCTTAGATTAGAGGCCTTATTTTTAAACAAGTGTAATGTAGTGAGGTGAATCCCTTCCCCAATATAATTGCAACTTTTTTGCACTTATTTAAAATATGGGCCCATTTAAAGTTCTTTCAATGCCTGTAACCATTATGCACAAAATAAGTAATTTCAGCCAGTTCTCAAGTCATTTTACAGCTTTTAGAGCAAATTATATAGGACTGATACAGTTTCTAGGCTGAACATTTTAAATACACCGAGCTATGAACGTTATCTGTCAAGTGCTATAGTCCAGATCAAAAACCAATGGTGGTTACAGAAGTTTAGTCTAGGACAAGCACTTTTCACTGTTCTATCTGTGTATCATGCATTTATGCTAAATGACAAAGACAGAAGGAGACAGTTTGGGTCCGTCTTTCTTTGATTAAAATGAAATAAATTAATGTTGAATTGATCAGCCTCTGATCTATAGACAGAAAAGGAACTAGAGGTTTGAAATAGGCAGTCACAAGAGTTTCACTGTTGCCCTCTCATCATCATGATCAATGGGCAACAGTGGTGAGATGAGTTTATGCATGCTTTTGCAGGACTTGGATCAGCTGTCTCCTGAGATTTCTACCAAACAGACTAATTATTATTAGCCAACTGAAATACAAATGCTTTACATGTCAGGGTCCTTGAGCTTAGCTCTCCACAATAACTGGGAATAAGAATTGTACCTCTTAAAGCTATTAAGAAAATATTGTAATGGTTATAAAACTGATTAGTTACACATTTCTGGGAGACACTACTGGGAGTAATCCATTGCAGTTAGTGCTGGAATTAAAAGTAATAAATGTTAAGCTAGCTCTGTGAATTTCTTTCAGTACAGTAAGAATTATTTTGATGGGACATTGCTGAAGTCTAAGATTAGTCTTGATCATTAGTGAGCAGGTTAACCTAAAGGAGAAGATGATGCACTTGATGATGAATGTAATTAACAAGGGATAAATCATCTGAATGTCTTTGTATGGCACTTGCTTACATATGTAGTGCCACTTACCTAAAAATGAAAAGGAAGTAAAACTGTGATATTAAATCTTTCATAAGCGCCTTTTTTAAAAAAAAAAAAAAAGGAACTTTTCTGTTCAGGCTTGTTTACCTAGTTGAGTTCATTTAAAGAGATAAATTTACCATCTACGATATTACATTTATGTCTTTTAAAGGAACGTAAGCTACTGAAAGCAGGATTCTCTGCTTAAGATCATGCATTCACTTTTCTCTTCTTGTTGTACTGCTAAGACATATCCTCCTCTGAGAGCCTTGTAGCTTGAAAACCTTTAGATCAGTGGTGTTGTAAGAAGGCTATAACTCAGGCTTCCACCTCTTATCCAGAATGCTTCTTCCCACTGACTCAATAACCACATTTCATATTCCTCTTGAGCTACTGTATTTTCTTTTACCTTCTTGTTTCTGCATTTGCACTTTTCACAATACTTTCTGACAAGCTAGCAGAGAGTATAAATTCTCTGGGACAGAACAGACCCATGATACATTTTTTGTAGCCTGCATTGTATGAGAAACATGTGACTTTCAGGATTGGTAGGAACCTGTCATCTTCTTAACAACAAAAACCTGATTTTGCATTCCTGAAAATTAATGCATGTATTAATTTGCCAAGATACCACAGTGAGAGCAATAATTCCCTTAGCTGAAGAACAAATTAAGCAAATTTCCTATAGGCTCATGTCTTGGGTTTCATTGACATTGATGTTAATGATATCATAGTTGGCAGATGTAGATTTCTGTGTTAGGTCATATATAAGTTTTCTTTCCCTTGTGAATTGTCTGACATATGAACAACAAGCTGAGTGGTGCAGCAGGCATGCCAGGACAGGATGTCATCCAAAGAGACCTGGACAAGCTGGAGAGATGGGCCTTTGAGAACCTCATGAGGTTCAACAAGGTCAAATGCAAGGTTCTGCACCTGGGTCAGGGCAACCCCAGTATCAATACAGGCTGGGGGATGAAGGGATCGAGAGCAGCCCTGCTGAGAAGGACTTGGGGATACTAGTGGATGAAAAGCTGAACA
Organism: Phalacrocorax carbo; assembly: GCF_963921805.1. Classification (NCBI taxonomy): domain Eukaryota; kingdom Metazoa; phylum Chordata; class Aves; order Suliformes; family Phalacrocoracidae; genus Phalacrocorax; species Phalacrocorax carbo. Next base: position 75,726,571 of record NC_087514.1, on the reverse strand, counting down.
TGAGCCAACAATGTGTGCTTGCAGCCCAGAAGGCCAACCATGTCCTGGGCTGCATCAAAAGAAGCGTGGCCAGCAGGTTGAGGGAGGTGATTCTGCCCCTCTACTCCACCCTGGTGAGACCCCACCTGGAGTAGCAGAGCAGCAGAGCTGCATCCAGCTCTGGAGCCCTCAACACAGGAAGAACATGGGCCTGTTGGAGCAGGTCCAGAGGAGGACCACAAAAATGATCTGAGGGATGGAGCTCCTCTCCTATGAGGACAGGCTGAGAGATTTGGGGTTGCTCAGCCTGGAGAAAAGAAGGCTGTGGGGAGACCTTATTGCTGCCTTTCAGTACTTAAAGGAAGACTGTAAGAAGGACGGGGGCAATCTCTTTAGCAAGGCCTGTTGTGACAAGAGGAGGGATAATGGTTTTAAACTAGAGGGTAGATTTAGACTGGATATAAGGGAAAAAAAACTTACAATGAGGGTGGTGAAACGTTCAACTGATTGCCCACAGAGGTGGTAGATGCCACATCCCTGGAAACATTCAAGGTCAGGCTGGATGGGGCTCTGAGCAACTTGATCTAGTTGAAGATGTCCCCGTTCATTGCAGGGAGGTTGGACTAGATGACTTCTAAAGGTCCCTTCCAACCTACACCATTCTATGATTCTGATTCTATGATTTTCACCCATCTTCTTTTACAAAACTTGTAGAAACTTTATTGTCATGGATGCATCTATCCAACTGCCAGATTTGGTTAAAATACACCAACAGATTAACATGTTTTTAAAAGAATGATTCAAGGTTTCAAATATATGTGGGATGATCACATTAAATTTGTTTTCATGAGAAACCAGATTGAAATTTTCTCACATTGAAATGTAAATTTGAAATAAAACTAAATTTTAAAAAGAAAAGAAAATAATTTTAAAAAATTATATATTTAATATGTTGACACTCCCGAGGGCAGAGGGGCCCTGCAGAGAGATCTGGACAGACTGGAGAGCTGGGCAATCACCAACTATATGAAGTTTAATATGGGCAAGTGCTGGATTTTACACCTGGGGCACGGCAACCCTGGATGCACATAGAGACTGGGGAATTAAAGGATGGAGAGCAGCTCTGCAGAGAGGGACCTGGGGGTTCTGGTTGACAGCAAGTTGATCATGAGCCAAAAGTGTGCCCTGGCAGCCAAGAAAGCAAACCATGCCCTGGGGTGCATCAAGCCCTGCATTGCAGCCGGTCAAGGGAGGGGATTGTCCCGCTCTGCTCTGCGCTGGTGCGGCCTCACCTCGAGTGCTGTGGGCAGGTTTGGGTGCCACAGTACATTAAGGTTATAAAGCTACTAGAGAGTGTCCAGAGGAGGGCCATGAAGCTGGTGAAGGATTTAGAGGAGAAACCATATGAGGAGTGGCTAAAGTCAATTGGTTTATTCAACGTGGAGGAGACTGAGGGGAGACCTCATTGCAGTCTACAGCTTCCTCACAACAGGAGGAGGAGGGGCATAGGCCAATCTCTTCTCTCTGGTGACCAATGACAGGACCCAAGGGAATGGCAGGAAGATGTGCTGGGGGAGGTTTAGGTTGGGTATTAGGAAAAGGTTCTTCCCGCAGAGGGTGGTGGAGCACCGGAACAGGCTCCCCAGGGAGGCAGTCACGGCACCAAGCCTGACACTATTAAAGAAGCACTTGGACAATGCCCTCAGAGGCATGGTATGAATTTGGGGTTTCCCTGTGCAGGGACAGGGGTTGGCCTTGATGATCATGTGGGTCCCTTCCAGCTCAGGACATTCTATGATTCTGTGAATAAAAACAGATTAACAATAAAAGGATCAAGAGCTTTCAGGTTAAAACTGGACATTAATTTGGACATTTTTATTTGATCTAAATAAGACTTCTTGATTAAAAGGGGTTTCCACCTTTTGCCTAGGTAAAATCTACCTGTTCTGATATTCAGGAATATCTCTTAGGAATTGTTTTGTAATAAAAGCAGAAAAAATACTTCTTCCAGATTTTTACATAAAAATGATGTTTTGCTATATCACTTGTCTGGCAAAACCTAAGTTCACAGAAGTAGGCAGCATTGTGAATTGTATTTATTTTTCATATTTTGGAACTATCATGTCAAATGAATGGTCAAGTGTGCAGGTGCAGATTATTATAACCACAAGACACTTGCCTTATGAATAGGCTAATTAGTTGAGCTGTAGAAAAAAATAACACACTACAGTGATCATAATGCAAAAATCTGATGTTCAAAACAGCATGAAACTGGCATTTCTAATGGCAAAATCATTCAGTAATAATAAAAAAAGAACTATTTTCCCCTCCCCTCTGATTTTCAAAAGCAATATTTATACAAAGTACCATAGCTGACTCTCAAAAGACAGCTTACATTTAAGTTTCAGAGGAATTCCAGAGGCTTTTTCCTTGTTTTGTGATTAAAAGTTGTTGTTGAAACATTTTCAAAATATTGTAATTAATTTAATTTGTCTACATGAATAGACTAGGTAGTGCAGCCAATTAAGACCCAGTACTTTCGCCCTAGGGCTTCAGTTTGAAACATCGTTTAGACAGGAACTAATGCAATTATCTTTATCTGAATGCTCTAAAGCAGATAGGAAGCAAATGCCAATTTGGTCTCTTTACATGGGCAAAGAGACACTTTGCTACACATAATCAAAGTGGAAACATTTTCAATAATATATGCAGCCTAATTAAAAGTTCAATTAAAACAACTATAAGGATTTTTACAGATGAACTTTATGAAAGACTATTTTTGCAGATAAAGTTTAGGACTCTCACAGAAATGTTATAAAATTATAACCTTTATATATAAATCCATTTTATCTCTTAAGTTCTTTCTTGCAGCTGCTCAGTCTTGTGGCTTTTCTTTTGAAAAATTATTGTGAAAGGAACACTATCTCCTCTTTTATCCTATAATTTCTTTTTGTATGGCTGTTTCTAGACTACCATCTAAAAAGCTTTTTAGGTGTTTTTTATGTTCTGCAGCCTATGAAAATATTTTACACTGGCACTAGGTTACAACTTCATTTCTTCTTCCTTCAATATTGACTAACAGACAGCCCAAATGTAACATATTTTTCTAAGATTCTTGGGCTGACCCTTACAAAATGTTATCTTAGATGGGTCTATATTCTGTTCTGTTCTGGATTTTCAGGACTATTTCAGGTACGCATTTGTTTTACATTATAGTAGGGAATTAACTCTGTACACAATAGCTCCAGCATTAGGGAAGGAAAGCAAAGTTTGCTTGTTCTGTATTAACCCTAGTTGTCAGATTCCAAAATGTAATGCTCAGAATCACATCAGAAGTATATAATGTCCTTTAAAAGTATTGAAATAGGCTGAATTCTATGACCTCTGGTTTACTTAAAAGCAGAAACCGCACCCAAATAAGCATGAGAAACATACAAATATTTATCCTCCTCCACTCAGTATCAGTTTAAGTTCCTGTACTAGATTCACAGGAGCTCTACTGACCAACAAGTGATTGAGAACAAATTTACTTCATCAGAAGAATCTCTTAGCTCAGAAGCAAAATGAAAAATAGTATTCCAAATGTTTTGCTGTGCTGTCAGTTTTAAACTTTGGGAATAATTTTATACATTTTATTGCAGTTTTTATGCCACCCAATTTAGTAAATAGACTATACAGCTAACCTTTTTTCTTGAATATGAAGGGCAGATTACTCTGGACGATAGTAGGAGGAATACTAATTATTGCTGGTTTTCCATCAAATGAGAATATATTAAGGGGGCTTTACTGTGCTTTGGGTTACCTCTGGATGCCAACTTGGGAACATAGACCAAGATACTTTATTTCATTGCTATTTTCACAGTGGATTCTCCTTTCACTGCCTGCACAAGTCTGTTTACTTTGAGCAAAAAGAAACTACAACATTTGACTTAGCAGTTCCACTGGCAGAAAACTCAGTTTAAGACATCCTAGTATTCAGACTGTAGGTAAAAGTGTCATCTCCTGCTCTTTCCTGAACTGACTTCATTCTGTTCGCTTCCTTTCAGTGGTCTGATAAATTGAAGACATCTAGGAAAGTCAGAGCTTGGACTTAAACCTCTTACAGCTTTACTTTCTGCAGTTTTTCCTATTCAGCTTCTTTTCTCTCATATCCCTGGCCCTTTGCTTTTTCAGATAGAATGAATCTTTTTGACTAAATACAGGACTGTTGATGTTTGAGGTTTGTTACCTTAACCCTGTAGCCACAGGCCCTGCAGTAAAAAGGAATTGTTAAGCAAGTGTGGATTTATCAGCTGGGCTAAAAATGTCATGGTGTAGTGCTGCCAAACAAATTACACAAGCTTGTGGTGACAAGATATGGAAGAGATCATACTGTCAAGCTCATGACCAATTTTATTGCACCTGCAATTGCCCAGATGAGTGTCTACTAATAACACTTTTCTTTCTCTATACAAACTTGAAAGACTGTTCAGGTCAGATAGTCCCTATAAAGACTGAATAGATTCTGCTGCTCTGAGGAAGCAGTTTGAAATTTTCTACCAAAAGGTATATTCCTGAACACCATTTCAGACTTCTTACATCAAAATTTCTTTACCAGACTTTCAACTTTTTGTCACAACAGCATTATTACTTGGGGTGTAAGAAGATACGAAGTCTGAACTCTCACTTTCGTATCTACTTTGTGTATATGTCTGTTTTGGACAACATAATCATGATAAGGATTTTTTTCTCCTAGCTTGGCACATCCAACTCCATTTAAGATATTGATGGCATTATTTAGATCTAAAAATATCAAGATGCTTTCACTTTATCTGGGATAAAGTGTCTGGTTTTGTCCTTTTTATCCAGATGAGAAAATTAAAGGATAAAGAAGAGTTATATGAATTTTTGGTGAGCAGAACAACGAGGGGCATAGCTAGAAACAGAATTAAAGATGTCTCCCTTTTCAGTATACTTTCTTCTGTTATGAAAATACCCATTTCATACTTTATATTATATTTTCTTTAGGGTTTTTTTTCCCCTCTTTTAATTCACTTGTTCCATTTGCCACTTTGTCCACACTCTGGGCTTTCCATATAAACTTTTTTCTGTAATTATTTTTCTATTCCTTCCATTGTTTTTTACAACTTTTAATCTCCTTTTGTTTCCTCATAACTCTGGAAACATGATCATATTCACACTTGTTCATGCTTTTCTCCCTCGAGCCTAAAATGTCTAATTATTTTATCAGCACATTGATATACCTCCAAGAGGAGGGGCTGGAGATGCTTTTAGTATATTGTATGTTGTGAGAGTATCAGCTGCCAGTTTCAGAGCATACCTTGCAAAACAGAATCTCAGAAGAGTATGAGGAAGAGCAATAGCTAGTTTGGGGCCCAACACAAGCTCACTACTGAAACTTTGATGTTCCTGAGAAAACAGGTAAAGACAGTTCTGAACAGTTTTAACATAAAATAGAGCAAGAGACCTACGGCGTTTAAGGGCTTTTACAGTTACACAGCCATTCAGCAGGGGTCTTTTGGGATCACAGCTTTAGATGAGGGCCTACATTCTAAGTAAAAAACACAGACACCAAGTGTTCCAGAATTCAAATATCCATTGAAGAGTTAAGTCTGAAAAGGCCTATAACAGTTTTAGATTCCTTATTCTGGTGCTACATTTACAGCCATCTGAGCAATTATGTAGAAATAATGATCCTCTTTTGATGAACAGCTTAGGGTCTGAGTCCAAACACAAGCACGTCTGGCTTGCACAGGCAAGAACCTTTCCTGGCACAAGGAGAGACTACGTACTAGATGCTAAGCTCATGTTAATCAGAATGATCTCATTAAAATCAACAAAGATTGGCTACATTATACTACTTTATGATTTTTGTTTATCCAATTAATTGCTATTATTATTATCATTATTATTTTTATTATTATTTCCATGTGACATGTAAAATACATTAAACCATTTATAGGCTATTTGAATGGCTCTTCATTTCAGCACTTTAGTGCTTTGGGTTTAGAGTCTTACATATTTTCCAGTGGCGATCTCCTTTTGGGAATTTCCTATTCACAAATTATTGTTTACCATAAAATAATTTTCTCTTAGCTACCTTTTAGGATCTTTTACAAGCAGTCTACAAATTCGTCAGATTCTGACCACAGGTTGAAAATAAAAGCTACAGTCATCAGGCTAGGCTGACAAAGTACTTTTGGGTGTGTTAAAATACTTAATTACAGATATGCAAAAAGAAGCAGAAAAATTTGAAATAGTGTCTCTCTGAGATGTGATTCATGGACATAGTCAGTCTTTGTTTCCAGATTTTTTGCTGTGTCAGTGCAGATTATTGTCCACATTCAGCCTTTATAACAGTGGCTTCCTGGGGATTATTTTTTTGCTTGTTTGTTTGGTTTTTTTTTTTTTGCATTAGGTTAAGGGTCATATTTGGCATCCAGATGCTATCTTTATCAAGAAAGCCCCTATGCTGTGTGGAACACTATACCATAATGATAGATTGATTACGTTGAAACATGATGATCTGACTGACTTTATGGTAGATGGCAAAAGAATTGGACTGATTTTTAAAGGAAGATGTTAGAGAATAGGGATTTCCAGTGGTGTTCTATCACAAGAATTGATGTAGGTGATCTGATTATACTGTGACTAAACGTTTATCAGGCTTGACTATAATACAGCTTTGGGGACACATGAGTACCTCTGACCATCTGATCTCACAACTGAAAGTATGATTGTGTGTGATGTGAAGATCCCAGTCTTACAGCACACAAGCTGTGTCAGGCTCTGCTGGGCATTTTTACTTAGTAAATGAGTCTGTTAAGAATACATGGATTTTCTGGACCTTCAATAGTAAATTCACACTGCCTGGTGGCGTTTTAGGTCACCTTTGAATTAGCATTGGGGTCTCTGGATATCATCCTTTGGAAAAAGGATGCCCACTGCTTAACAGCTTTGTGGTATGTACAGTTAGCAGGTTTCAAGGTCATATTAGTTCTTCTGCAAACAGTAGCATCATGACAAGAAGATACAACCACCCTGTGTCCTGATGAGAAAGCAATTACAGAGATCAATCTTGGAGCAGAAATGTAGGATTATCAATCAGAGTGATCCTGGTACAGGGTCAAGGTATTGTCTCAGGCAGAACAACACAAGCGCATGCAGATCTTTCTGTGGAGGACGTGGGGTTCAGACACAGCAAAAGAATCAGAATCAGGACCATTAGCTGTATTTTTTTAAAAAAATCTATTCAGATAAAACTTCTAAGGATCAGAGGTTTTTTGCTGATAACAGAGAAGGGTGGTTATGTGTAGAAAACACACTTCCTTTTGTAGAAGAGAGTTGTTTAATGTTGCTTAAGATGGAAAATTCAAGCCAGATGCAGTTCCTTATGTTTACATGAACCTCTGAGAAAAATAGGAGAATGGGACATTTAGTATTTGTGTTTTTCTGATCTTCTGCTTCAGGATGTAGTAGGAATCATCTCTGGCAGAGCTTTCATACTGTTTGTTATACATTTTAATTATTAAACAGGGTAGACTCATTAAACTTGACATGCATTGTCTATGTCTTTACTGAACACCAAGTCCTACAAAAATAAAACAAAATTTGCCATTAACAAAGGAAATGCTTTAAGTTATAAAATATCGTGCAGATCTGAACACTTTTATCATCTTTCTCTTGGATTCTTATTAACAGGGCTGCTAGCACTTTATGGTGGAGACTTTAGGTACGAAAGAACTAATATATTTTCAGTGCTGGCTTAAAACAAGATTATTTAAATAGATTTGGGCATGGGGACAGTACTCATTTATTCTTTCCAATTATGCAGATCAGGATTTAAAAATTCATCCTCCTGGAAGTATTTAACATTATATTTTCCTGCTAACTCTTGTAGCTTTTCTTTTCTCATATAATTTTAAATTTCTGAGGAAAGAGTTAAATCATCATTCTGTTAGCTAAAGGGAATTTCACTACAGGGTGACAGTTCTCAGTAATTACTTGAAAGTCTACTCAATTTTAATGCCCTAATGAAACTTTTTGTGAAAGAGAGAACTTCCTTTTCCTGATATTTTTCTCCTACAGGAATTTCTGTTATTTGTGCTAAGCATACTAGTACTGATGTTTCTTTAACTTCCCACCACAAGAAAGAGACACCGGTCCTTCTGAATGTCCTCCTCACTGAGTATCCAGCTGTGAGGATTCACAACGACATATGTTCGTTACCTACTAGTGGAGAACTATGAATAATGGTAGGTCTTGGTGTTGAAAGGCTTGTTGGTGGATAGAATGTATTTTTGCCTGGTGGAAGCAGATATGTAGATGGTCATGCCTAGCATAAAATAAGCTTCTCTTCTCTGAGGCAGAATTGTACCATTTCCCTTCCTTAAAAAAGAGTAGTGTAGTATCTAAGGCACATTAACGCTGTTTATCTAAAAAAGCCACCCCATTACAGCTGTGATAGAAATGTTGTGCATTCATTCTTCCACAGACACATAGCTACCATTGAAATCTGTCTGTGAAGAAGCAGGATGACTAACACATTTTTAGATGTTTACACAGAAATTACTACTGTCAGATTAGAAAACCCCACAAACCTGGAGTAAAAATGCTGAAAGTATCCTGAACTTGTGTTTCAGATACTGAAACTGTGTGAGGACATCACACAGGCATGCTATCTTTAGATGAGAAGGAGAACTGTTTATCATGCAGCTGGAAAAGCTGGTGTGTGGCTTCCCTGGGGCAGAGTGAGAAGAGAAAGGAAAAGTGATTGTTGCTCAGCACCTCAGATTCTGCCAAGCTGAAATGAATCCTGCTGCTGCTGTACAGGATGGTAAGGCTGAATTAGTTTTCAGCTGCTTCCTGTATCAGGTGCTTGGACTAGAATAAAAAAACATTACTGTTTCCACATTTTTCTCAGGTATGCTGAGCATCACTTGAGTATGTGGAGTAGGGCTGCAGCGCTGGCTGAAAATCATAGCATATTATTTGACTTCACTCATGAGGACACACCAGCAAAACAGAACAACAAATAAGGTACCTGGATGTTATAGAATGGATGTGGAAATTTTGCAGACTCACTGCTGGTCACACAAGACCTACAAAAAGACCAGCTGATTATATTCTCTGATTCTGAAATATACATACAGCCAGATTTTCTGTTTGCCAGCCACTACCAGTCTGACTGTAACCAGAATTATGGGTGCTCAGTATCCTTGCAAATTAGTTCCAGCTGTTTCTAGTTTGATATGCAAATATGAAGGCACTGAATACTGTGAGCATTTGGGCCTATAATTTAATGAGTCCTTCTTCCGGGAATCTTGTAGACCTGGAAACTCTTCTTTATATTATTTCTGAATGTGCCCTCAAGAAAATTTCTAATCCTGCTAATGTCATTGTAAAAAGTGATTATATCACATCAGACACAAATTAAATAAGCAGATGAGATTTTTGTATAATGTATAAACAACTGCTTTGTTATGGAGTTAAAGACTTGTATTCTATCAAAGATTGCATGCTGCTGTATGAATGATTTACACGTGTTTTACTTGAATGGGGAGTGGGAAGTGCTATATCGTGTACTACACAAGTGCAGTGACCTTAGAAGAGAACTTTCATGTTCGGTTAGACTTTTGAAATGTGTTATTTAAGTGTGAGTCATTTTCATTGTCATGCATTCTCTACAAGCCAACCTGGGAAAGACTAGGGGCTCTATTTATCATAAATGTCAGGCGTGCTTGCTAAGTATACATCAAGCTACAATTTAATCTCAAAACTAAAACCAAGAATTTAAATCAGGGGAGATTTTAAGTTCAAGACATTACGAAGGTTGTATGCAAGGTTTGAATAAGCAGATTCAGACATACACAAAGGGCACTTTTCATCAACTGAATGAGACAGTTATGAGGATATCTTCAGTCATTTAATATAAATCTGAGAAAAGAGACCTGTATGTATAGGTAGGATTTTCAACATCAGGACCATGAACTGAATGCTACTTTTTACAGGATTTTGTACTGCCCAAACCTGTCTGCCTCTCAGTCTTGCCCGAGACTGATGCTTTCTTTGGCGATTCTGCTTCTCATATTGAATAATATCATTAATATTAATTAATCAACTTTCTTTAAAATTTTACAAGGTGCCACATTTAAGCAAATGTCAAATTTCACCTAACCATGTTCAACATTGTTCTGCTTTCTTAAGGAGGATTGTATGCTTGTTAATCTTTATAATATTAATTTTTGTTAATACTGGAAACCTTATGATAGCTGTCTGCTATGATGCAAAATCGCAGCTGGGATTGTTACCTCCCTGATGTCTATGGGATCTTTTGTTCCACCTAAAAGAAATCCCTGTCCTAGACTGACACTAGTGTATTTTTCCACAACTATTCTGAATACTATTGGGTAGTACCTGGACTGTTAAATTCTGCTGTCAAATTGATATGGTTACTTTCTTTAAAGTCAACAAGCAATCTGTGTCAGTATGCATATAAAACATCCAAAGACTTCATAAAGACTACAGTGGCAATGAAACCAAAACTGTATTTGAGTATAATTATGCAAGTTAACAATTTTCTTATAATCCATCACCTACTGCGTATACTCATGCATGTCCCAGAAGATTAATATGGAGATGTAAAATAAATTGCATTCTGAAGTTTGTTGTTTTGTTTGTTGGTTTCAGGTTTGTTTCTTTTTTAAAAATTTTTATTTGTAATTAAGTCTTTTTTGGCAGATGGTTAGTTCTAGTCCCTTTCATGTTCATACTCTGTTATGTTTCTAAAAGCCCCAGCTGCCAACTGATAATATTTCACTGCTGAATCTATCATGTGTGATATAATTTCTTATTATGTGCTTTGGAATATAGTTAAACTATCATCAACAACAGTTATTTCTAACTCTAAACAAATTAAAAAGAAATAGTCATTTTTAATATTTATAGCTCTCAGCTAACATTTAATTATTTTTAAATTCTGCTTTTTGTGATAGATTCTTCTATTTTATCAGGCCTTGATTCTGAAAAGCATTGTATTCAGGAAAGGCATTGAGAAAGATCTTCTGTTTTAAGCATATTGTTAAGTCTGAAGGGCCCATTTTCTTGTATCTGGATGTTACATGAAGCATCACAGTCTGAATTTCTGCATGATTCCTTTTGAAGAATTATGCTCTAAGTCAAAGATGTCTAACTGTAATACACAGTGTAAAGCTGATCCACAAAACGTTCCTGGTTGCCATCAGCAAGACAATTAATCACTGAATGGTCTTTTTCCAAAGGTGATGAATCATTTAAAAGGCAACCAGAATGTTGTAAATATTTTCCTCACACAATGATATTAATATTTTCAGTAAGAGGTATGGTAATGTATGGAAGTCATTGCTACATTGCTAATGTTTTCTGGAATTATATGGGTGGAGAATCTTGTCCACAAGACTAATACAATTGTCATGATCTGTTACCAGTAATACCTCAGGGTTATTTTAGAGATTGCCATTCAAGAAACTCTGTGTTACCTAAATAACTCTGTAGTAATAATGTATATACAGGAACTTTTAAACCATAAATTCACAAAGAAAAAGTTTCACCCTTTAATTCCTGAAATTATAAGTATGTTACATTATTTTGCTTCTCCTGATGTCACGTTGGAAAGATTGTACCATACCTCCTTTTGGTGAACATGACACTGCTGCTCCAGAAAGAATGAACTCATTTCTTGGGATGAGTAGGGGCCTGATAACATCCATCAAAGCTTTTTTTGAGTCTTCTGCACAGTATACAGTTGAACAAGGCTTTCTGCCTGGGATTTAAATGTGAGACTGAATTCAATACTTGTGCATATTAGACATGACTTGTTTTATCTGTTTCTGAAATTAAAAGGATCTGTCACTCACTCAGCCCCACAATTTCAAAGATGTTTCAATATACTCTCAAAGATAAGAAAACATGCACATCTGAATCTAGCTCCTTTGTGAGCTTCATTTTTTTCTGACAAGAAAAATTCACAACCTTTAGTATTTCTCTTTATGCAAGGCTCTTTAGGGTCAAAAGATTTCACACCTTTGTTACTAGAATAAAGCTAATAAACTAGTGCTGCTGTTAAACGCTAATACCAATGAAGTCAATTAAGATTAAATGATGTAGTAGAAGACTTCTGTCCCTTAGGGAGGCATATTTAGATATTTGAAAGTGTCCAGTACCCTTCCTCATCCTTGATATTAACAGAAGATGAAAGTTAATATGAGCTCATAAAAGTATCAAGTGAATCAACTGGTCCCCTAATTAAAAATTCGAACTCTGTCCCAAACACTCAAAGTCTTTATTGAAAAACTCATGTCTTGTATTGCCACTTTTCCATTACACTGTGAATTTGTTCAGAAAAAACAGTCAAGCATAGTTAATACAGGACATTTCCTGTTCACTTACTCTTGCTTTAAACAGTTATCTGCAAATTTCCATCCAACTTTTCAAAATTTGTGCCTTTTTTTAATGGGTCAAAGCTCTTGAATCCCCTATAGACAATATAAAATATTAATATTACATCACTTTTAATGTTACATTACTTTCCTCAGCACTATTACAGCATTCCCTTTCATGTCAGTCATAACATCATATGCTCTTCCAAAGCATGGAAAAGAGGAAATATATTGCATCATACTGAAAGAGAGATCTTTTATTTTTATTTTCTCCTGTTTCTTTATAAGAAAAATTTCAGACAGTTTACTTTGTATTCGTCCAATATATTTGTTAAATTCACCTTGTTTTACCTCCAGATTGTCAGACCTATAGGACTAGATGAATGTAGACCTTTTTACGTGAGTACATATCTTAACGCAAAAAGTTCATAAGCCTTGATAATCCATAAACTATGGTTGTATTATAAATTTCTGGTACTCTTCCTTCAGTTAATAACACTAGGGGATAAAATACTGTACGTTATGCTGAATATTCAGAAAGCAATACAGCTTGGTTAACAATGCGTACTATAGTTGTGAGATTCTGAATAAATATGCCCTGAGTACCTCTTCAGGGCATCACAGTGGGCTACATAAACTCATGAATAAATCATTATCTAACATCAAAGTGTGATAAAAGAACAGAACATTTTCTGTGGGCCATGTAGGATTTTTCAAGTCTGCTCCCAAAGAGAATAGATTCCTGTTCATATTGCAATGGTGGATATTTCTTCCTGTGCACATGAAACTAAAATGTTAACACAAGTAGATGGAAAATAATTTTCTAGAAGTATTTCCAGCTTCTTAACAGCTCAATCAATATCAGAAGCACATCACAGCAACAAAGGAAAATCAAGCAAGAAAGGTAATGAAAATTCTGCTAGAGTGGACCATGCATTACAGTGGATAAATTCTTCCATTTGTCTCTTCCAGAAAAAACAGTGGACTTCTCAACATCAGATTAAAGGAAGACAAGAACACAGAAGCAACATACAGGATTATTTAATAGGTTTATTATTCATGGGATTTCTGTATACAAAAATACAGACCTAATATGGTTAGCGGTCTTTGTGATTTTCCTGAAAAACGAAAATTTCTTTTAAAAGGCTTTTTTCCATCCCCAATTAAAAAAAAAAAAAAAAGGCTTCACAGCAACTTCCTTCTGAACATCCAAGGTAACGTCTAGAAAAAAATAAATGGAATTGGGGTTCTGACAGCTATTTTTATTCTCAGTTATTTCCAAAGGTCAAAGCCCATGACATGCATGTAATTACATGAAAATTTAAGCAATCGGTGACTAAAATTGTGCATGCAAATAGGTGTTTTGAATATGCAAACACACAGATGCCTTTAAGCAGTTGAGATAGAAACAGTTTTTTAATTATGATATCAGGTAGTCTGTCATAATAGATGGGAAGAACATTATTTTACTATTTGTGCAAGATGGGCACCTACATAGAGCCACAGCTGCTGTATGCTATGCATTAGATTTGTTTCACTGTAGCACAACATTGTGAACTTTTGCTCTTTCGGTTAATTATTCTTAAAGGAAGAATGGTTCTCAGTGAGAACCATGGCCTACATTTTTTCCCATACATATTCCCCAATACATGAATATAGCTATAAATAAAAGAGTAAAGGTAAAAACTGGCAAGTGAAATATGACCCTTAGTGGTCTTTGATGCATAGAAGAGACAACTAGGATTCATCTAGGCTCACCTTTCCTAGTTTTTAGTACCTCTAGTTTTACATGTATATATATGGTCAGAATTAAGTTACATATCTCTCATGTTGACATCAATTGATCTCTCTCATGACAATTCATGCTGAAAGAATGATTGTTTTTAAACTTCAACATGGAATATATAAGACTCTTTAGTACAAAAATATCTGGGTTACCATCAAGGACCAGAATGCTATACCAGAATGAATCGCAACCTCTTAGTCATGCAAGCCAGTATAGGAACAAAATTGTGAACCTGGGGTTGTGAAATTCTCAGTGAGTGACAGTGGAAAAGCAGCAAACATTATAATATAGCTAATGAAATTGGAATGGAAATTATATTTGAATGTCTCAAAAGCATCTTAAAGTCATTGTCGTGGTTTAACCCCAGTCGGCAACCAAGCACCACACAGCCGCTCGCTCACTCTGCCCCGGAGGGAGAGTCAGGGAGAGAATCAGAGGAGTAAAAGTGAGAAAGCTCGTGGGTTGAGATAAAGACAGTTTAACAGGGAAAACAAAAGCCGCACTTGCAAGAAAAGCAAAACAAGGAATTCATTCACTACTTTCCATCGGCAGGCAAGTGTTCAGCCATCTCCAGGAAAACAGGACGCCATCCAGCGTAAGGGTTACTTTGGAAGACAAACGTCATCCCTCACTTCCTGCTTCTTCCTCCAGCTTCATATACTGAGCATGATGTCGTATGGTATGGAATATCCCTTTGGTCAGTTTGCATCAGGTGTCTTGCCTGTGCCCCATCCTGGCTTCTTGTGTCCCTAGCAGGGCATGGGAAACTGGAAAAGTTCTTGACTAGTATAAGCACCACTTAGCAACACTTAACACCTACTTAGCAACAACTAAAACATCAATGTGCCGTCAACACTGTTCTCATACCAAATCCAAAACACAGCAGTCTACCAGCTACAGTGAAGAAAATTAACTCTATCCCAGCCAAAACCAGGACAGCCATATGTGAAAGAGTAGACATTCTTAATATTGGAGTTTGAAGGTCAATCTTTATTAATATATCCAGATCCCAATGAAAACTACTATGATATATTCCAACCAGGCGCTCTGTTAAAGGAATACTTTGCTTCTCATTGAGAAGTAATCTCAGAGAAATCTGGAGCCATCATCTTTGCCTCTCTCTCAGCTGGTAAGCCCATTCCAAGGTACACTAACAGCCTTCCATAAAGGCTTCTGTCATAGGATGCATCATACATACCATATGACATTATATTTAATGGGAAGGGAAGAGGGATGTTCCTTAATAGAGTCAAGGGTAATTTGTTCTTCAGAAATGGAAGGTATTGAAAGAATATAAGCACAGGAACAATCTCCAGATATTAACATAACTAATTGAAGACATCTGTTGAAATGGGGATAAAGATAGAGAAACTGGGGTGGTAGATGTACACCAGGACTGTTGCTAATTAGCAGAGGTGTCTAGTACTCCTCAGAGATTCTTTTGAATGTGGTGAAGATTCTACTTATCATATGCTCATAGTTTTCTTAATACTACATATGAGTGCTGACAGTGCACACAGAAATTTTGAGAAATATAATAAAATCACAAGGGGACTAAGAACCTGATTTTGGAGTTTAAGGGCTGTACTGAGCAGTCTCACCTCACTAGGAAGGACAAGGTCCTGAATCCTGCAAAGTGGCCCATGGAACTAAACTGAGAAACAACTGCCAGAGCCATAGCAGACAGCCTAATGAGAAGGGAGCCCAAAGTAAAAGGAAATGAGGAACTGAGAACAGCAATGTGTGCCTGAAACCCTGCATAACTCTGACTACAGACTTTCCTCTCACTGCATGCCCATCTTCCTGATTTTGAGCTGTGTATGTAAGCTATCTTTTAAAGCCAAAGCAGGGGCCAGTCTTTTCTTTTAAAAGACCATAACTGAATAAGGTGTTCTTCTTATCCTATGACCTTGTGGTCTGACCACTTTGAGGACAAATGTAAATCTTTGCCTTACAGCAGAGAGTACTGGCTAACAACAATTTTTATTCCTCCTTCATGGCACAAGATGTTCTACGTGAAGAATAAAAGGAAAATATTGACTTCCTACTGATGTATTTGGTTAATAAGAGTAGTATCTAGGATAACGCAATGTAAAAGAGCACTCCTATAATGTTATAGCATTAGAAAAATAGCTGAAATAAGCTGAGGTAAGCATTAAAACTTAAATCTATTTTTTTTTAATCAAATAGCATAACTATTGAACTACAGAAACTTGAGGAAAAAATACTGCTACTGTGAGGTCACAGATACTTCAGGGAAGGGGTAGAAGCAGAATTTGAGGCATTTGAGAGTTATTAAAACAAAAAAAAAAGGATTAGATGTCAGGTTTGATGAAAGCTGAGTAGGCTTTTTGGGGACCAGTCTTGGACTACAAACTAGGTGAAGTAAGTGCATCAGTCTTTTTGTGGCAGTCATCCTAGCTTCAGTAAGCTTTGAAGTGTATTTAAGCATATTGTTATTTCAGGCTTAAAGTTCAAGTGTTTCCAACATTCTTTTAGCAGTAAAAGTACTGAAGGCATTAGTCATTTTAAAAGCAAATGAGCAAAACCCAGAACAAAACAGACTGCTAGATTAATGAAGAAGGCTCAACAGTTTCTGACCCCTTCTTAGGCAATTACCTTGCACAAGATTTTTCCTATGTTTGTTTTGCAGTTATGTCATTATGTTAATGTTTTTCACATATGCCTATAAATCGTTGGTGAGAATGGAACTTGTGTGTTTACAAATCAGAGAACCTAAATAAATCTGACCCTAAGAACCATGACAGAGCTGAATTTGCACTTGATTTGGTGATGCCATATGGAAGCACAGAAGACTCAAGAGGAGATGCATAATGAACATGCTTGTGACTAGCATGGGGGAAATAGAAATGCAGCTTGACAGGTCTGACAGTTCCAAAGGCAGCTGAGACTGAGGAAGGGATTTTACTGATCTTCCTGGCTAGTGAGGAGACGAAACCTCACAGAAGCCCAGCAAATTTTATCAAAAATTTAACTGCACCTGAACTTCTAGCATCATTATATCAGCTGGGTACTACTATAGTACAAATCAGAAACAATAGTCACAATTAAGCTGTCTTTACATATGCTATAATGTCACACTATGCCATAAGTTTTTCACATTTTCGGGTTGTTTGTAAGCATTAGAGACCATAATAATACATAGAAAAATTAATATCAGCTAGAAACAAACCAGAATGCTTCACCAAACAATTCAGGACATATTTGTACATGAAAATGGAGAACTGATGAAAAAGCTATAGAAAAAGAAACTCACAGCTACTATGGGACAAAAAAACCCCTTGTGTATGACAAGACATGGTAAGAACATTATATCATATTGACCTCTAAAGACACTACTAAGGGATTCCATGTGAAAGAGCAAAATGTTTCGTTTCTGAAGCTCTGCAGGTCTGTACAAGGTGACAGTTTCTATTTAAAGAGATCTGACTAACTACATTTGATCTGCAGCTGATGAGGTATTGGAAACATTCTAAAATTCTCTATAACTACTTTTAGAATTAGTTACAGAATATACTAGAGCATTCTAAAAGTTCTTTTGTGAAATTAATTCTAAATTCTAAAATGTTAATTTAAATTTTTTTGAAAAGTTTAGAGGGTGTACTGGAAAAGATAGATGATGGGAACTGGCTGTCTTTATAGAAAATGTAATTTGCAATGTTTAGAAAGCAATGAAGGGATCAACTCAAAGACAAAAATAAACAAAAATAAACTAGGAAGTAAATAAATATTTAAATATGAAGACATGAAATGTGAAAACAAACAAAAATATGAAAGTGAGTCAGAGACAAAATAAGTTTGAATAAATGGAATTAGAAGATAATTTATTTCTACAAGAAAAGATGTTTCCTTCCTTTTCAGAGATTATGTAATACTTTCCACCCATCTGCATATAACTCACACATCAACACATCCCTCATCCCCAAACCTGCACTCTAGACAAAAAAAAATGCTGACTTCCTTTAAAAGGCATGGTGGGAAAAAACTTACTTTGGAGGTTATCTTGCATTTGGAGAACAATGACATGTTGTGTTAAATTGTGTTTGCTTTAGAAAATGTATTTGTGTTGACTCATTTATGTGACAAGCATTGCTAGAGGCTGGTGTTGCTCTGACTTTTATAACTATCCAACCTAATTACCTAATGAATTGAAAAAAACCCTTCCAGAACCCACAGACTTTGAATCTAATGACTGGAAAAGGAAAGCAACAGAAGTTATTTATAACATGCAGTTTAACCACATGTAGACCTAGCTGAACAATACCTAACAGAAGACAAGGTCATTCAAATGTAAATGTCAAAATCTGCCCACTGAAGGAGTCACTACAGTGGTCGTAGTTTTTATAGCACAACTATTCACATTTTCCCAGTAACACATGCAATCATATCTGAACACTCCTAATTCTGTTTCATTGAATAACCAGTTTGGAGAAGCCTCTTCAGCGCACCATATCACCTTGTAGTTCATGTGCTTCTATCTCTTTCTTGCAGCAATTAAAGTGTAGAGTGAAGAGAAGGTAGTTGAAGTCAAAGAAGATGTAGGATTTTGTATATGCTTTTAGACCTAATCTGAACCTGGGCTGTAACCCAGGTACAGCTTTTCCTTCTGGAACCTGGTAAATATTTTCTGATCCAGCATCATAGGTACAATAGTTATGATCTTGATAGATGTATCTAAGCAAGTGTATCTAACATTGTGCATTATTAAGATGAATATAGTGAAACTACATTTAACACCTCTGTCCATGTATATGACCGCTGAAAAATAACCAGAAGAGCTTGTTCAGTGAAAACTGAAGCCTTTGCATGAACATTTTTACTGTGAAAGGGATGCTTTCTTTTCCTGTAGTCTATACAAGGTACTATTCATGTCAATCATGACTAGGGTTTGCTCTTAAATCTTGATTTCAATTTGCAAATTAATAAGTGTCATCATATTGAAGGGAGAAGATATGAGTTAAATGAAGTTGGCTTTAAATTATTGTTTCATAGACACTAAACCTTTGAGGTAAAAGATTTCAAAAAAAATCTTAAATAGAAATTTACAGTGCTACAGCGGGTTTTTTCATATTTTTTTTAACCTAAAAGGTGTATTTTTTATTGCTATCATTTAAAAGACACTTTCAGTGCAAATGATTTAATGGACTTTTTTTTTTCTTTCCTTCATTTGTGTTTGAAACTTAGTGAGTGAAATAGTTTGACAATAAATTCACGTGTTTGAGATGAGGAAGTTATTAACCTCTCCTCTGAGAGAGAATTGAAATTTACTTAACGAAGACTTCTGCTTATCAGCTTTACAGACTAACACAGACATTTGGCTTTCAGACATCTGTACAAAACTTATCAACTTACGATGTAACATAATGTCTCTCAGGAAACTAATTGCTCAGAAATTTCTAAAAAATTTATGTTCAATGAAAGAAGAGATTGTTGACAATATTTATTCTTATCAGGGATTGTTCTCATAATAATTTTGCATTTCATATTAGAAATATTACAGAAGCACAAGGATGCTGGTAACTAAACTGCTAGAAAATATTTTGTTTTAATCCATATTATCTAACTTTTTTTTAATTCGAGTAGAAAGTTTGTTGCTGTACGCTTCTATGGGAGAACTTATCTTGGGCCGCATATCTCCGGGACACAGGGCTCTACCCACCCTGGGGACAGTGATGCACAGACATCAATATGATGGATACAAAATGTCCATTTATTTAACTGTGTCACATGTTTATATAGCTCTTGCGCTTCCTGTTCCTGCCACTCCTATGGGGAGGAGTCTATCTTTCCGTCACATCCCGTGATCTTTCGGTCGCTGATCCCTGTCTATTCCCCTACATCTCCCCCTCCCCATGCTGCTAAAAGTTCTACAAAGCTACTTGCGTAAGCGGATACATATTGCGGTCAGGATAACAATGGCAGCCCACAAGTAACCATGGTTACTACACACAACAAGATCCCCCCAATTATTACTATCCAATCCCAGTTCATATCTCTCTTTTGCCGCCCTTTCCCAGTGTCGCTCTCGTTGCAATATTGCTTGCGATCTTGTCAAGGAGCTCATTTCTTTTCCCAATGGTACGGCTAGCATGAGGATCCATGTCAGCAGACCCTGCAAAGAGACAACTCAGAAAGGGATTATTCATTGTACATCCTTGCACAGTTCTGCTTTCACACACTTTGCAGGCACCCATTCTATGCGCCCTTCATTCTCAACCGCGGCGTAGCCCCTCCCCAGGCATCTCAGTTTCCATCCTCTCTCCCATTGCTCACTGCCTGGGAACCTTACTCGTACCTGCGGATAGCGCTCGCCTGCTTGAGCTTTGCCAAAGTGCTTCTCCACTGCTGTTACTTGCTCCTGCCCGCGTATAAAATGATTAAACGAATATAGAGCATGCATTAAAATAGTTTGCTGAGCTGCTACGGGTATAGCTCCCTTATACCCCTCCCCCTCCCCAAGCTGTATTATCTTTGCTTTCAAGGTGCGTTGAGCGCGTTAAACTATTGCCTGCCCCGTGCTATTGTAAGCAATGCCGTGTTTTAATACAATATTCCAAGCTTTACACCATTCTTCGGTACTTCAAGCCCGAAAGCATGGTCCATCGTCTGTTTTCATTTCGGTGGGCTTCCCAAGCCACTCCATCACCGTGGTCCAATGTACAGCCAACTGCGTTGCGGTCTGCTTCCGATGTTGAGTAGCCATGATGACTCCACTGTATGTATCAATTGTAATTGCCAGGTGCCGTCCGGGGGCCAACTGTGGACATTCAGTAAAGTCAGTCTGCCAGAGAGCATTTGCTTCCAGTCCTCGAGGGTTGACTCCTGCCTCCCGCAATGGCGAGTGCTGACAGTAAGGACAGGTGGCTACTACTTCTCTTGCTGCTCTTATTGAGATGCCACACTCCTTTGCCCAGGTGCAGTTGTTCATGCAGTTTCTTCGCCTCCGTCAATGTCCAGACTCCCGCGGCTGCCTCATCAACCATGCGATTCCCCTCAATCAGTGGTCCAGGCCCCGCCTGATGACTGCGAATGTGAATTACTGTCACAGTTGCTCCTCGCTGCGATAAAGCAACCTCTAGCATCAAGGCAATTTCCGTGTGCAGTACATCCTCTCATTTCATGGACGTGACTAATTTATACACGTATAGAGTCTGTGCACACATTTATATGCCGATCTATATCCTTTCGCAGGGCCATCTCTAGCGCTTTCGCCTCCAGCCACTGCACACTTTTACCCCGCTCCTCATACGTCTGGCGCATCCAACTATTCTCTTCTTTCCACACTACCGCCGCTCTGTTTGTCTTCGAGGAAGCATCTGTGAAATATGTTGGTCCTGGGTGAGGGGTATCCAAAACTCTACTATCCACACTTAAATCCACCACTTTGGCTGTCTCGGCCCACCTCTGTACCGTCCCTGTGACAATTTTTCCTGGGTACGAGTATACTGCCAATTGTATATCCTCTTCACTCTCTACCACCTTCCGCCATTTCTCCCCATTCCACGGCACTGTGAGCTTATCTGGCTCCTTCCCAAAGATTCCCTTGCTTTCCCGTCGCAGATTCCAAATCATTCCCCCGGCTACTTTGACTTTTGTGGAGAATGCATCCTTGGGAACCTTCTGATATACCCATCGCAGTGGTTTTTCTTCCCCCGCCCGTATTTGATATAGCAATCCCAATCCTCCACCAGCGGTCAGAATCCAACCTGCAGTTAATTCCTCCTGAGGGTCCCCCCGCCATATTCCTTCCTTCTGCATTTGACATTCTATCATCTGCAACTGCTGGGCTGCTTCAGCGTCTAAACTCCTGGGCTCCCATGGGTTGGTCCCTTTCAGCAATGCATAGAAAGGTTGCATCTCCTCACCGGTGACACACACGAATGTCCGCAACCACTGCAGTGCTCCTACCAGCTTCTGCACATCATGTAAATTTTTAACCTTAGGTGTAAGTTTAATAGGCTGAGCTTGTATGCAATCCCCTTCTATTCTAGCACCCAGAAATCCACACACTGGTCCTCGCTGTACCTTTGCCTCAGCTACCTTGAGGCCCTGTCCCGCAAGGCCCCTTTGGGTGTCTGAAAAGACTTGTTCACATAACGCCTGGGTGGGCGCAGCTATGAGGACGTCATCCATGTAGTGGATCATGTAGATTTTCTCCTGATACTGCTGCCTTACTTGCCGCAATGCAGAAGCCACATACCTCTGGCAGATCACTGGAGAATTTTTCATCCCCTGCGGAAGTACTGTCCACTGCCATCTACTACCTGGTTCTGTGCGGTTCACTGCAGGCAGAGTAAAGGCAAATCTCTTTCTATCATCTGGATGTAGCGGAATGCTGAAGAAGCACTCTTTGATATCTAAAATAATGACTCGCCATCCTCTCGGGACAGCACTCAGATCTGGTAGGCCAGGTTGGAGAGGCCCCATGTCCTCCATTTGCTGATTTACTGCTCTAAGGTCATGCAGCATCCTCTATTGGTTTTTATCTTTCTTTTTTATAGCAAATATAGGGGTGTTCCAGGGGCTCATTGAGGGCTCTAGGTGCCCCACTTCGTGCTCTCGTTTTACTATAGCTCTTACAGCCTCTATTTTCTCTGTTGTCAGGGGCCACTGCTCCACCCAGACAGGCTGTTCGGTTTTCCACACCAACTTGTGCTGATGAAGCCCCTCTGAGGCAGTGGCCCTTATGCTAAATTTTTCAACCCGATCCCCATCTGGGCAAGGGCATCCCGCCCCAACAAGGGGCTTGCGACCCCATCTGCTACTGGTATGGTCATTACAGCCGTGAGGATCTTCCCTGCCTCCTCGTCCATGACCTCGAGTTTTGCAGGGCAAGTACTAGTCCTCGTCTGTTGTTCTTCTCCTACCCCGATTATACATTTTCCCATGGCGAGGGGCCAAGTTGGTGGCCACTGTTCGAGTGGCATCACTGTGACCTCTGCCCCGGTATCCACTAACATTCCCAGGTATATCCATGCTGGACAACTCGGCTCTTGTGGGGTAATCATCACCGCCGCCATGGGTCTCTTGTCACAGCCTAAGACCAAGGCCACACGGGGGCCGTAACCTGCAAATCTTGCTGGTTCTGCTCCCCTGCCTGAAGGTTCACTCCCCCTTGGCCCGCTATGGTGGGCCAAGCTCCTGGCACTGGCACCATGGTGGGGACCATTTGACTCACAGGAGGCGTGAAACCCCCTCGCTTCGCCCTCCTTTGGCTGTTTCCCAGCTTTGTGGCTGGACAATCTCTTGCCAGGTGTCCTGGCTTCCCACACACCCAGCACCTCCCTACTGGGCGGACTCCTCCTCCATTACGTCCTCCCCTTTCCTCTAGCGGGCACCCAGCTGTAAAGTGCCCTAGCCGTCCACACAAATGACATCTCGGCCCCACCCCGGCTGCTTGCACCATCACCCTTTCTTCGCTTCCACAGTCAGGGTTCTGGCAGATGTGCACTCCCACACCGCCATGCTGATTCAATGCCTCCTGGCGCAAGACATGCCTGATGGTTTGACCCAATGATGCTCCCACCGCCAGGGTGCGGAGGACATCTTGTGTCTGCGGATTTGCTTGACTTCAGAGGCAATCCATAAGGACTGCATCCTTGGCTGCTGGTGGCAATTCTGATTCTATGATAGCCTTCTGCAACCTGTCACAAAATGTTGTAAATGGCTCTGCTAGTCCTTGCTGTGTCTTTTGCCAAGGTTCCGCTCTTTTTTCATACCTGCCCACTTCGCTATACGCTCTGCGGGAACTCTCCATTACTGCTTGCAGCTCCCTGCCCCTTAATTCTGCTGCTTGTAACTGCGGGGTTTCCAGTCCTTGACCTTTTCCAGTGAGCCAGTCAAGAGTGGTCCCTCTCAGCGGGTGGCCCGAAGCTGCCGCCGCTTGCTGTACGAGGGCATGGCAGGCACTGTTCATCGCCTCCTTCCAAAGTATATACATTGTGGGAGCCAATATTGCTTTCGCGAACTGCCTAGCATCAGAGGGGGTCAACGGCACTGTGTGTGCAGCATCTAGCAGCAATCCTACCCCTTCATCCTTTAGCCTCTTTTCCCTAATTTCTCGCCATAAACTTCGCACTAGCTTGGCATCTATTGGTGTCCACTCTACGCCTCCTCCTGGAGCTACTCAGACAGGGAATATCCCGGGCATCTCTATCCTTACTCCATCGAGGTTACAATCTCTGGCGATCAGCCGCCAGTTAGGTAACTTGACTGACTGTCGCTGGGGCAGTCAGTCCTTCGTTAAGAGTCCTGTCTGCCTCCGAGTTACTTCCCCTAGTGCGTGTATAGCCTGCTGCAGCTGCTGCAGCACGTCCTCCGTGGACCCCTCCGGAGCTGCAGCGCTCCGGACCTCCTCTTTTGGCAATCTCTCTCTTCCCTCATCCTGATTGGTCCTCTGAGTCCCTGCTGCCTTATGCCTCTTCTTTGCGCGCTGCAGGCAATCTGCCCCATCTTCCCACATGTGGACATCGGTTTCTCCCCCAACTTCTGATTCACTGCTACTCGAGCTTGATCTATACCCATCCTGTCCTCCCCTCCAGGCACCCCAATCCTCCTCCTCACCTGACTCCCATCTCAAGGGTTGTCCCAGGAGCCAGTTTCGAGGGTCGGGCAGAGGGAGGAGCCGCTGCCGGCGCTGCTCATCCTTCTCCTTCCGCTCCGTCACTCCCACTGCGTCCGCCACTACATCCCCCTCCCTGCGCGCAAGTACCCGCACCTGTGCCAAATCGTCCCAGGGGTATGCAGGGGGGCATTCCAAAGGTCCTGCTGGCTCAAGAGGGAATACTGCCACTTCCCGATCCACCTCTTTAGGAGCCTCAGACTGAGTAGTTGGCCAGGCTACTCCGTCTGAACTCCCTGCTTCTTCCCCATCCCCCACGATGCTTGCCCCTGTCTGTGTCCCCGCTGCCCATCCTGGGTCTATTTCCGGGCTACTGTCGACTATAGCACTGTGGAGGCACCACCGCGCCTGCCGCCACGTCTTCTGATCATCCGAGCTTTCAATAGTAATCGGTGTATCTTTCCCCAGAGCTGTATGTACTGGGGTTTTCCCATCATAGCCCTTTTGGCTAACTCCTCTTTAATTCTCACCCAATTATCTTTATTAAATATGTCTGCGGGACTCTGTATGAGCTCCTGCATAATCATCCATTGGATGGCCTTTGAGGTAGGCGCCTTCAAAATCGAAGTCCCATATTCCTTCCCCAATCCCTTCAGTACCTTTACGACTGATTCCATGGCGTGCCCGCTGTCCTGCAGCTCCCCACCCCACCCCTGTGTGCCCCAAGCTATCTTTTTCCCCCGGTGAACTTGCCATGCTGCCCCGCCGATCACATCAGGGTCACCACTTGTTGCTGTACGCTTCTATGGGAGAACTTATCTTGGGCCGCATATCTCTGGGACACAGGGCTCTACTCACCCTGGGGACAGCGATGCACAGACATCAATATGATGGATACAAAATGTCCGTTTATTTAGCTGCGTCACACGCTTATATAGCTCTTGCGCTTCCTGTTCCTGCCACTCCTATGGGGAGGAGTCTATCTTTCTGTCACATCCCGTGATCTTCCGGTGGCCGATCCCTGTCTATTCCCCTACAAAAGTTAGCATTTTTTGCCTATTCTTCTTAAAAAATATGTATTTTCCTTCTCTTTTCCCAATTATTCCTCACTTCTCTCTATCTTAACATTGTCTCAGTCTTGTAAGTGGTTCTTGCTGAGTTTATTAAGCTTCTGTCCAAATATAGAGTTATGCTTTGATGAGTTTGCTTTATAGCTTTTCATTTATATACAATAGACTGTGTTCATCCTATATAATCTGCTTATAGAAGATATTTTAGCACTATAAATTAAATTAAAATTATTCAATACTTCTTCATCAAGGCAAAAAAGAAAAACATAGAAGATTCTCATATACAATAATATAAGTGTAGACATATCTTTCTCAGTGTAAGTCAGCTTCTCTGAACAGTATTTTTAGCATATCAGGTCATTGATAACCTAAATCGCAGCCTTGTGTGTTAATTATATTTTGGAAGGCCATGTATTCAAGGAACATTTTGTGTCACTGTAATATTTTGTAGGAGGAAAACTCGGATAGACAGAGAGGACTCGGTCTAACCTCAATTTTTGTGAAACTTGTTTCCAAACATTGTCAGTAACTCTCACAGGCATCCAGAGGGGAACACTGTCAAATAGAGTAACATTGCAGCCTTTCAAACAATATATTTTTTTTTATAACTCTTATACAAACTTTCTGAGCCTCTAATGTCATGTCTTCAAGCAATCTTCACGCTGCCTGCTAATATGTTGCCTTTTTGGTTGTCTCTTCAGTTTGTCTTTAATACAAGTCTTCATATCAATAGAATTTCCCTTCCAGAAATTAGACACATTTCATATGGAAGAAAATATTATATTAGAAAGTCATAATGATAACTCGCTGAACAGAAATATCCAGATCCAAAAGTACATACTTTGTTGATTCGGTACTCCTGATTTTTTCCTCTGGTTCAGTTATCTAGGTCAATAGAGAGAGCTGGTTTTCCATATTTTTTTTTCTACGGCAGACTAGATATCATCCCTCATGTCAGAGATAGTGACATTTCTGGAAGGTTAAATCCTGAGGTCTTTCAAAGCACCAGAAGGACGTTACAGTTAAAGAAATTTCTTACGTCTAAACCTTGATATACCGAGATTCTTTAATTAGATTTGGGGACATTCTCATTAGAGACCATTCTGAGAAAAGGTCAGGAGAGGGAAAGATGCCCCATGCATTTTTAGCAGACTACTAACCTGTATAGAGTATTATGGGCAGTTTCCTGTGCTGTGATATTCCCACTGAATAAAAACCGTAAATACAATAGATAGCTCAGGAAGGACTATATTGTTTAGTTTAATCTCCTTGCAAAAAAAAATTAAAAATCAGGGATTCCTGAGAGTGGGATAATTACAATGTTTTTATGGCCAAAGTCTTGCATACCGTGCAAAACAGAAAGTTTGAATTCTCTAGCAAGATTAATTCCTTCTGCACTTCTCTGGCATAGTTAATTGGAAATTTTCAGAAGTCTGATTTAAATGAAAGGTAACCTTTTATAAACAACACATGACTGAAAAATTGCCAAATTCTGAACAAGAAGGCAAAGGCTTTAATGTAAGAATGGGACATTCATAAGACAGCTATTTGTGGCAAAAAAACTAAAGCATAAGTTGTCCTGTGACAATAAAAACAGGTGAACCAGCTCCTGTCCCAGACTTCTTAAAGGTATATTTACATGCTCTCTTCTAAGGCAGAAAGGCACAGTTCATCTTCGTTTAAGTTTTTAAGATCATGGTTGTTACAATCATTGTGAAACAAGAAATAGCAAATGTGACAAACTTGTTAACACATGAAGAAGAAATGCATTGTCACACCCACCTCTGTCAAAAGATGCAGTTGATTCCTTTTGTGGTCATTTATACCTTGTCATGGTTTTAGCTGGGATAGAGTTAATTTTCTTCACTGCAGCTGGCATGGTGCTGTGCTTTGGAATTAGTATGAAAACAGTGTTGAGATAACACACCGATGTTTCAGTTGTTGCTGGGTAGTGCCTGTACTAGTCAAGGACTTTTCCAGCCTCCCATGCTCTGCCGGGTGCACAGGAAGCCGGGAGGGGAGGGGGCACAGCTGAGAGAGCGGATTCAAACTGACCAAAGGGATATTCCATATCATGTAACATCATGCCCAGTATGTTACCTGGGAGGGGCTGGCCGGGGCAGGGAGGCAGCAATCGCGGCTTGGAGACCAGCAACATCAGTCAGTGGGTGCTGAGCATTTGTATTGTTTGTGTTTCTGGTTTTTAACCTTTTTCCCTTTTCCTCTTTATTGTATTATCATATTGTTATTACTATATTAATAATCATTATTATAATATATTATTTTAATTATTAAACTGTTCTTATCTCTACGCACAAGTTTTGTTTTTTTTCTTTTGCTCTCCCAATTCTCTCCCCCATCCCATGGAGGGGGGGTGGAGCGAGCGAGTGGCTGTGTGGTGTTTAGTTGCCAACTGAGGCTGAACCACGACAACCTACAAAAGGCAAATATTAAAAAACAAAACAAAACAAAAACCAACAAACAACTTACAGGGCAAAAGATTTTATTGTGGTAGTGTTTTACAGAAATTGAGAGGAGTAAAGTGATTGCACAGGTACGAAAGAACAAGGATGCTCTAAAAATTTCTCATAGGATGATTCCCTTGACATTGTGTTCCCTTCTGCATATCCATTATTGACCATCAGCATCTTCAGGCTGGACTAGATGGTGGTCTTTAGATGACCTGGCATGGCTATTCCTAGGTTCTTCTGCCAATAAACTGTAAGAAAAATAGACAAGAAAGAACAAACTTCAGAAGCTCCTGTTAATCCATTTAAGACTTCTACTTCATTTGCCACAAATAAGGAATGGATAAAGCGTTATAGCTTCAAAGCATTGTAGCAGGAACCTGACAGGGGCTACATGACAATAATGCCAATTACCTAGTTTTCATTACTCACCAGTCTTTCAGGTTTTGCTGCTTTTCCTTGATCTAAGACTGCAGCAAAGATTGACTTGGCTTGATTTCTGAGCAGACACAATGTGAGGTTCAAGGTGCCTACTGATATGCTGCAGTTATTTCAGTTCTCATGACCTGAAATCTCAGTTCTCAGCTTACTCAGTCAATAACGTACGAAGGAAATTCATTATGATACGTCAGGCACAGACAAATGTGATTATATGGCCACATGTGAATAAAAAAAAATTTTGTCAGTGAAGGATGCCTGTTAAGTCTAAATAGAGTGCTGTTCAGAGCATACTTTTCTGAAATCTGAAATGTAAAATGTGAAATTTTACTTCTTCTGAATATTGAGGGTTTATAATTTTTGTAATATTTATTTATTAAAGATTCTAATTCAGTACAGTAAGTTTTTAAGCTTGTTTTAAGGGTCTGTCATTTTCAATATCCTCTAAGTTTTTAGAAGGGAAAAGGAAATTATACAATTCTGTATTTATATGGTCTTAATTATCAGACTAACTCAATGCCTTGCCTTCTTTAATAGATTTGACCTATAACTTTTCTGAAAAATCCATAAAATTACACCTTTTTCACTTACATGGTTATATATGTGACTTGCCTTAAGTCATACAAGAAAGCTGTTACTGAAAGTTATCTGTAATTGAGCAGGAAACCTCAGGCAAGCACATGAAATATTTTCTTCTGCCTCTGAAGGTGTGCTGGTTTTGGCTGAGAAGGGGTTAATTCTCCTCACTGTGGGGGTCAGCTACCTTTCCAGCTTCCCGCTCTCTGCCGCGTGGCGGGGCGGGGCTGGGAGGGGCAGGGCCATGGTGGGGGCGGCTGACCCCGACTGGCCAATGGCAGGTTCATTCCATACCATGTGACACCATGACCAATATATTGAGGTGGGGGCAGCTGCAGCGGCAGCGCGGAGGCGGCGCGGCGTCAGGTCGGCGGGCGGCGCGCGGCTGCGGCGCGGGCGGTTCGTTCCGGCGGTTCGTTCCCCCTCTCCCCTCCCTTCCCCCGCCCCGGGGCTTTGCGCCTCTCATTGTTCTCCTTTACATTGCATTTCTACTGTTGTTTTCTTTTAATTTTAATTATTAAACTGTTCTTATCCCAACCCACGAGCGTTAGCCTCCTGATTCTCTCCCCCATCTACCGGTGGGGAGTGAGCGAGCGACTGTGTGGGGCTGAGCTGCCGCTAAACCACGACAGTCTTTTTGGCGCCCAACGTGGGGCTCAAGGGTTGGAGATAATAACAGCTGCTGGTCACAGCACCATGTTGTCCTTTTTGCAGTTGGTGTTACAGATTGGTGTTGATTTGTTGAGTCTGCTGTGTTCTGCTGTGATTAGTAATGTTTTGCCTACAAGATTTGTTATACAAACACTCGTTTTCAGCTTTATCTGGTATTTGGGGTTTTTGCTGAAACCGTTACTGTACTTCGGATACCACCTTGTTGAGGCAATTAGCAATTATACCTCCTCCTCTGAGAGATTTTATATGGAGGAAATACAGAATAATACCTTTGCAACTTTGTTCTATGATGTCTGTGCCTTTGTTACAACAACGTCTTTGTATCTTGAACATCCTTGGGTGGTTAAGGTGCACTTATTGTTAGTTTTTGGGCAGGTTGTTTTGGTTTTGACTAAGCAACTTAAGAATATCACCCAGAAATCTGCCCCGAGGCTTGATAGTTACGAGTGGCAGGGCATGTGGGATAGCATGGGCAAATACCTAGGGCAGTGGGCACCCCCAGTGTTTTGGAGTTTCACCCCCGAACAAGAGCAGAATCCTAAAAAACTAGTAGAATATTTGGAGAAAGTATGTTGTTACGCTGGGAACTCCAGAGAGACACAGATAACTGCAACATGCTGGGGTCTGGCCCATACATACCGAGCCCTGCTCAACAGCATTCAATGCCCCCAGGGGAAAGAGAATGTCTCTGGATTGAAATGCAAAGTGACTGGCACTGTAGACAATCCAGCCCGGACGACAGGCACCGCAGCCACTCAAACCCCCACAACAAGTACCGGAGCTAGCTCAGAAAATGAACCCGTACCGGTATCAGTTGCCCCCATACACAAGACAAAATATTGGAAGCGGACATCAACTCGTTTAGAACGGGATGATGAAGAACCAGGGCCATCGCGGGGAGAGGAGGGAGAAGTAATAAATGAAATAGAGACCACCCGATCCCTGTCCTTAAGTGAGTTGCGAGATATGCGAAAAGATTATAGCCGTCGTTCAGGTGAGCACATTGTCACCTGGCTGCTCCGATGCTGGGATAATGGGGCCAGTAGCCTGGAACTAGAGGGAAAAGAAGCCAAACAATTGGGATCCCTTTCTGGGGAAGGGGGCGTTGACAAAGCAATAGGAAAAAAGCCACAAGCCCTCAGCCTCTGGAGGCGACTCCTGTCTGGAGTGAAGGAAAGGTATCCCTTTAAAGAAGATGTTTCATATTGCCTAGGAAAATGGACAACCATGGAGAAAGGCATCCAGTATCTAAGGGAATTAGCTGTGTTTGAGGTGATTTATGGTGACCTGGACGATCAACGGTCATCCAAAGATCCAGATGAAGCCGAGTGCACACGACCCATGTGGCGGAAGTTTGTACGGAGCGCACCATCTTCGCATGCAAACTCATTGGCAGTGATGTCCTGGAAAGATGACGAGACACCAACGGTGGCAGAGGTGATAGATAAACTCCGAGATTACGACACAAATATCTCTTCCTCGCTTGTCTCTGCTGTGGAGAAACTATCCCAAGAGGTCCAGCAACTCAAAGAAGATCTGTCCTACTCCCCACCTCGACAGAGCAGTGTCTCAGCTGTTAGGAATAAGCGTCCTTTGGCTCAAAGAAGGGGATACACACCACGGGCCACCCTATGGTTCTACCTGCGTGACCACGGAGAGGACATGATGAGGTGGATGGCAAGCCTACCTCGACCCTACAGGCACGAGTGCATGAACTGCAAGGAAGAACAGTCACTCAGGGGGGCTCTTCCAGGAAAGCCGCTGCTCCAATTTCCAGTGAACAAGTCCCCAGACAGAGGAGTAGAAGCGCAGATTTTATTTCTAAGTGTAATAGAAGGACTCCTGATTCACATTTGCAGGAAGTGAGTTGTGACTGCCATGATCAGGACTAGAGGGGCCCTGCCTCCAGCCGGGTGGAGGAAAGGGATAACCGGGCTTACTGGACTGTGTGGATCCAATGGCCTGGCACGTCCGACCCACAGGAGTATAAAGCTTTAGTAGACACCGGCGCACAGTGCACCTTAATGCCATCGAACTATATAGGGGCAGAACCCATCAGCATTGCTGGAGTGACAGGGGGATCCCAAAAGCTAACTGTATTGGAGGCCGAAGTGAGCCTAACTGGCAATGAGTGGCAGAAGCACCCCATTGTGACTGGCCCAGAGGCTCCGTGCATCCTTGGCATAGACTACCTCAGGAAAGGGTATTTCAAGGACCCAAAAGGTTACAAGTGGGCTTTTGGTGTAGCTGCCTTGGAGACGGAGGAAAATGAACAGCTGTCTACCTTGCCCGGTCTCTCAAAGGACCCTTCTGTGGTGGGGTTGCTGAAGGTCAAAGAACAACAGGTGCCAATCGCCACCACAACAGTGCACCAGCGGCAATATCGCACCAACAGAGACTCTCTGATCCCCATCCATAAACTCATTCACCAACTGAGGAGCCAAGGAGTCATCAGTAAGACCCACTCACCCTTTAACAGCCCCATATGGCCAGTCCGGAAGTCTAATGGAGAGTGGAGACTAACGGTAGACTATCGTGGCCTGAATGAAGTCACTCCACCGTTGAGTGCTGCTGTGCCAGACATGCTAGAACTTCAATACGAACTGGAGTCAAAGGCGGCCAAGTGGTATGCCACAATTGATATTGCTAATGCATTCTTCTCAATCCCTCTGGCAGCAGGGTGCAGGCCACAGTTTGCTTTCACATGGAGGGGCATCCAGTATACCTGGAATCGACTGCCCCAGGGGTGGAAACACAGTCCTACCATTTGCCATGGACTGATTCAGACTGTACTGGAACAGGGAGAAGCTCCAGAACACCTTCAGTACATTGATGACATCATTGTGTGGGGCAGCACAGCGGAAGAAGTTTTTGAGAAAGGGAAGGAAATAGTTCAAATCCTCCTGAAAGCTGGTTTTGCCATAAAACAAAGTAAGGTGAAGGGACCTGCACGAGAAATCCAGTTCTTAGGAATCAAATGGCAAGATGGTCGTCGTCATATTCCAATGGATGTGATCAACAAAATAGCAGCCATGTCTCCACCAACTAGCAAAAAGGAAACACAAGCTTTCTTGGGCGTTGTGGGTTTTTGGAGAATGCATATTCCAAATTACAGTCTGATTGTAAGCCCTCTCTATCAAGTGACCCGGAAAAAGAATGATTTCAAATGGGGCCCTGAGCAACGACAAGCCTTTGAACAGATTAAACGAGAAATAGTCCATGCAGTAGCTCTTGGGCCAGTCCGGGCAGGACAAGATGTAAAAAATGTGCTCTACACTGCAGCCGGGGAGAATGGCCCTACCTGGAGCCTCTGGCAGAAAGCACCAGGGGAGACCCGGGGTCGACCCCTAGGGTTTTGGAGTCGGGGATACAGAGGGTCCGAAGCCCGCTATACTCCAACTGAAAAAGAGATATTGGCAGCATATGAAGGGGTTCGAGCTGCTTCAGAAGTCGTTGGTACTGAAGCACAGTTGCTCCTGGCACCCCGACTGCCAGTGCTGGGCTGGATGTTCAAAGGAAACATCCCCTCTACACACCATGCAACTGATGCTACGTGGAGTAAATGGGTTGCACTGATTACCCAGCGGGCTCGAGTAGGAAACCCCAGTCGCCCAGGAATCTTGGAAGTGATTATGGAGTGGCCAGAAGGCAAAGATTTTGGATTATCACCAGAGGAGGAGGTGACACGTGCTGAAGAAGCCCCACTGTATAACCAACTGCCAGAAAATGAGAAGCAATACGCCCTGTTCACTGATGGGTCCTGTCACCTTGTGGGAAAGCACCGGAGATGGAAGGCTGCTGTATGGAGTCCTACAAGACAAGTAGCAGAAACTGCTGAAGGAGAAGGTGAATCGAGCCAGTTTGCAGAGGTAAAGGCCATCCAACTGGCCTTAGACATCGCTGAACGGGAAAAGTGGCCAGTGCTCTATCTCTATACTGACTCCTGGATGGTGGCAAATGTCTTGTGGGGCTGGCTGCAGCAATGGAAGCAAAGCAACTGGCAGCGCAGAGGCAAACCCATCTGGGCTGCCGCACTGTGGCAAGATATTGCTGCCCGGGTAGAGAACCTGGTTGTAAAGGTACGTCATGTGCATGCTCACGTTCCCAAGAGTCGGGCCACTGAAGAACATCGGAACAACCAGCAGGTAGATCAGGCTGCCAAGATTGAAGTGGCTGAGGTGGATCTGGACTGGCAGCATAAGGGTGAACTATGGGCCCCTCGGTGGGCCCATGACACCTCAGGTCATCAAGGGAGAGATGCAACATACAGGTGGGCTCGTGATCGAGGGGTGGACTTGACCATGGATATTATTGCACAGGTTATCCACGAATGTGACACATGCGCTGCAATCAAGCAAGCGAAGCGGGTAAAGCCTCTGTGGTATGGGGGACGATGGCTGAAATATAAATATGGGGAGGCCTGGCAAATTGACTATATCACACTCCCACAGACCCGCCAAGGCAAGCGCCATGTGCTTACAATGGTAGAAACAATGACTGGCTGGCTGGAAACATATCCTGTCCCCCACGCCACTGCCCGGAACACTATCCTGGGCCTTGAGAAACAAGTCCTGTGGCGACATGGCACCCCAGAGAGAATTGAGTCAGACAACGGGACTCATTTCCGAAATAGCCTCATAAACACCTGGGCCAAAGAGCATGGCATTGAGTGGGTGTATCACATCCCCTATCACGCACCAGCCTCTGGGAAAATTGAAGGGTACAATGGACTGTTAAAAACTACACTGAGAGCAATGGGGGGTGGAACATTCAAGCACTGGGATACACATTTAGCAAAAGCCACGTGGTTAGTCAACACGAGGGGATCTGCCAACCGAGCTGGCCCTGCCCAGTCAGAATCCTTACGTACTGTGGAAGGGGATAGAGTCCCTGTAGTGCACACAAAAAGTATGCTGGGCAAAACAGTCTGGGTTCTTCCTGCCTCCGGCAAAGGCAAACCCATTCATGGGATTGCTTTTGCTCGAGGACCTGGGTGCACTTGGTGGGTGATGCGGGAGGATGGAGAAATCCGATGTGTGCCTCAAGGGGATTTGATTTTGGGTGAAAACAGTCAATGAACTGCATGGCACAATGTGAACTGCTATATAATACTGTGTGTCACCTCTGTGTTGTACCAATGATATCAGAGTACGAGCCTCCCAACCCATGGAAGATCAACTATGAAACAAGCCGTGCAGCAGTGATGGAACGATGACTGACTCGGTATGCAGCGACCCAGCGCCACACACCATCTCTCCCACCCGGAAAGACTGATACAACAGATGGAGCCCAGAGTCATGGACTGGATGAACTCAATGGACATTTTTAATGGACATTGTACAGGGAAGGTCCATGAACTAAGGGAATGATGTCTGTGTATTATGTTAAAGGATGGGAAGGGGAGGGGTGGTGGTTGGTATGGTTGTATTGCATCATATGGGACCTGGGCATGGTGTAAATGGTATGGAATAAGGGGTGGAGAATGTGCTGGTTTTGGCTGAGAAGGGGTTAATTCTCCTCACTGTGGGGGTCGGCTACCTTTCCAGCTTCCCGCGCTCTGCCGCGTGGCGGGGGGAGCTGGGAGGGGCAGGGCCATGGTGGGGGCGGCTGACCCCGACTGGCCAATGGCAGGTTCATTCCATACCATGTGACACCATGACCAATATATTGAGGTGGGGGCAGCTGCAGCGGCAGCGCGGAGGCGGCGCGGCGTCGGGTCGGTGGGCGGCGCGCGGCTGCGGCGCGGGCGGTTCGTTCCGGCGGTTCGTTCCCCCTCTCCCCTCCCTTCCCCCGCCCCGGGGCTTTGCGCCTCTCGTTGTTCTCCTTTACATTGCATTTCTACTGTTGTTTTCTTTTAATTTTAATTATTAAACTGTTCTTATCCCAACCCACGAGCGTTAGCCTCCTGATTCTCTCCCCCATCTACCAGTGGGGAGTGAGCGAGCGACTGTGTGGGGCTGAGCTGCCGCTAAACCACGACAGAAGGAAAAAAAAGTAGATGGGCATTTTCACAACATATTTTAATCTAAAATTGCCTCATTGTGATTATTGTGATTCTTATAAGACATTCTTTTAATAAATGGCTAAGGATCATGATGCTGAAGAATTGTTGATTCATCTGAGAAAGTAAAAATTTAAATTCTGTCAGTTTATCTTCACCTTCAGTATGAAGTTAAACCAGTGTATCACCTCGTGTGATACGTGGAGGTGAGTGCAGACTGCAACACCAAGATGTAGACCTATGCTCTGAAAGCAACAAAGAAGTAGAGGAGTGAAGAATTACCCACTAAGAATAGTATTTACACTGGCAGGCTCTGACTTCAGGTAAGTCAGAGCTTTAGGTAAGAAGTAAGAAAATCAGAGTTAATTGTTGGGAGCTGTATTACAGATTCCTAGTACCACATGCTCAAAACTTATGAAATATTCCTCCTTGGGTTTAAAACTTGAAAATACACATTGACATATGGGCTGGTGGGAAAACTTCTTTCCTGGTTGTTGACGGCAAACTGGGGTTACTGGAGTAAGATTTGTTTTCCTACTAAGCCATCTAAAGACAAATTTAAATTATTCCTACCTTTCCCCCTTTAAATTAACAAAAGAAAGACATGAAACAAAACTTTTAAATGTTTAGAGATACTGCTAAAATTATGATTCACAGGAGGCAGTGTCTTGTAATCCATGTTACCAATATGAAAACTCTTCAGATGTCAACTCACATATTCTGTAATGCTGAAAAAAACCAACTGTTCTGTCTTCAGAGCTGCACAACATTCAAAATATGAATAAAACACTTAAACAAACAATTAACTCTCCACTTGGAAAATAAAGCAGAAATAAAAGGAAGTCCAATTGGTACAACTGCCTTAGCACAACCTTCTCTGTAGCAGATTCTCACTACAGACAGATATGGAAAATTACTTCAGAGCTACACATAATAGAAAACCAAGGGTTACAAACTGAAAGAAGAAAATATAAGTCACAACATGCAATGGAAACTATGAAATGAATGACAGTGCAATTAATGTGACAGAGAAGATGGAAACTTGTCAGAAATAACTGCGTGGCTGGTCAGATTTGATAGGAGTGTGGAATTGATTTCTTCACACTATCTTTTAGAAAAAGATTTCAATCAGAAAGTGAGGGAGTGAAACATGAGTGTGTATGCACTTATCCATGTACATGATGGATATCCGTGTGTGTGAGTCCTTGTACAGAGGCTGATAACAGAGAAAGGAGCTCAATAAAGCTCTTAGATCATGCAGATAATAAAAAAGTGTTCCGCTGTTGAGACCATAAAAAACAATAATTGTGGGAATGCAGTAATAACGACTTTGGACTGGCTTTTGGCTGTTGGAAAATTATTTTTAATGGGATTATAAAGAAGTTAGACAACTATTCCAGTCAACAGGATAAAAGGGTCTTTGGAGATTGGGACGCATCAGTAACAATTCACTCTGTGACTGCTATGAAGAAACTAGACCTAATAGATCCCTTAAGGATGGAGATAGGAAGTTGCTTTTGCGTGTGCTGTGAGTCTGACCGAAGGTGCTAGCCACGCTGCTGAAAAACTCTCTTGCAAAAGGAATTAAGTTGCTGTACTTTCCATGGTGAAAAGTGCTATTTCTGGCTCTCAGAAAGTGTCTACTGGAAGCCTTCAGGGAAAAACACAGCAAAAACCCTTAAATGAGCAACTGCAGACATTTGGTAGAACATCTCTACTAAAGTTCCATTGGGTTGAACATGTGTATTAAGAGAAAGGGGGAAAAATTGCTCAAAGAACCCATCAGTATGAACTGAATTTCTACAGCCTTCAATCTCTATCAGTTCAGACAGAATATCTAAGGGCAAAGTTCACTGGAGTAAAACTCACTCTCTCATTATCCAACTTAGAGGGGAGTGAATGACAATTTTACGTTTTGACTAGCTGCAATACTGACTATAGTTAACAAGAAACAGCTTCTTGTGACTGTCTAATCTATACCAGCCTGGCTGTAAAACAGAAGGAAACATAGTCTCTGAGAGTGTCTGGTCACTGAAAGAAAATTACTACTTATTAGATTAGAAAATACTGAGCCCACTAGTTCTTTGTAAAATCAGCCACTTAATGCTCTGAGTTGAAGAAGAGGGAAAAAGGGAGATAAATGAATGTATGATTTCATATGTATTTCTACTTTTAAACTTGGGGCAAGGAGGTCCACTGCTTTCCCATAAAAACTGAAGGCATATATATTTTCCAGGTTTCAAAAACTATTCTAATTTAGGGTTAGGAAGAATAAGGAGTGGAAATAGATGCCAGATGATGTCATATAGATGCCATCAGAGCTCCATTTTGTCCTAAAGAAACTTCCTTAAAAGATTCCAGATATGACTAATTTGATGTGATTAAGCAGTTTATTTTCATTTAAGAAAAAATGAAAACCAGAAAGAAACAAGGCCTTCTTGACATAAAGATGCAAAGATAGTCTCCGGATATGAGCAATTTTTTAAAAAAGTTGACTCAGTACTGTCTTGTTTTTTCCCATGTTTGTTTTCAATTCATTGTGGTTTTGGTTTTGCTTCAGGGTCTTTTTTGGTTTTCTTATGTGGCAGAAAAGGCATGTTATGCTGTGCTGTGGATTATTATACTCAGAATGTATAGTTCAACTCCACCTAAAAGGCACAAGGTTTCAATAAATGAAATAAATTGCTTTTTCTCCTGTTCTTTCCAGGAAGCCAGTAAGGAGATACTGAATTTTTTTCTTACACTTTCTGAAGCAAGTGACATGCTCTCAGTCTGTTCCTTCACTTGATCATTTAAAATTTTGTAGAAAACACAATTTTGCACTAAAAGGAATTTTAACAGGAAACATCTAGCGCATTTTCTCTTGGTTTAGAATTGTGTTTGCTAACAGCTTTTATGAAGCTGTATTATTGAGATATAGACTTTATGAGGTGCTAGGCTAATTTATTCCTTCTAACAGTATTGTCAGAATCCAAGAAACCGCCATAAGCAATTAAATATACCTAAGAGGGGCTGAATGATTACGGTAACTGTGATGTCTTAACATCTCCCTGAAGAGTTCTCTAATTTGTTGACAAAAACCTATAAATCCTACATAATTATAACCATTAGATACAACAATTGAGATTAAAGTATGTTCCTAATAACCATTTAAAATATAGGCTATTTTAACTATTTTAATTAATTTAATGGAAAGATATGATTGCCTGCATAATTTACTCTTGAAGTCCTTTGAGGTGAAGAACTGACTGACACACATGCTGAAGAACCTAAAGAAGCCTTCTTTAATTCATTTGAATTCCTAAGTGAGTTAATGGATTCACCACTAAATGCTCAAAGTAACGCATGAGCCAAGAATAAATATCTTAACGGAAAATAACTTTTTAACAGAAATTGAATAGTTGTATCAGAATACATTTGACATTTTACCATGAAATAGGGGGGTTGGTTTTGGTTTGGTTTGGTTGTCTCTGTAATATATGGGGCAGTTACAGAAACAACATAACAAGGTGATCTGTAGTAGGGGTATAAACAGCATTATTACACATTAGAGGTTTCATGATCGAAATAACAACAGAAAATTGGTGGTAGTGCAGACATTACCAAAAATGACTTACAGAAACCTTAAATCCAAGTAAGGCTACATTGCAAAATACTCTTTCTTCAAAGGTCGAAACAATTAGACATCTGTTTACCTCAGATTAAGTGAGATGTAAAGTTGCAGATATAAAGTCAAGTAGATTGCATTTTCTCAATTCAAAAAAGTAAGGCAAACATCTTTTCCAGACCTATATTATGTCACTCATCAGCCACAGAGCTGGCACAAAGAACTATTCAAGCTACCATTTCCTCTGTACCTAAGACATATCCCAGGGGTTGATCCATCTTTGTCTCTCAAGACAACCCTATTGTCATAATCAGGTTTACTTTATCTTTGCTGAGGCAAGCTAGGGGGTGAATGTGTGCCAGCGTATGAAGCAAGATGCGGAAGCACACATTTGCTCCAGTCATTTGTTTGGCTCACATTTTCATCAGGTGCAACTTTCAATTTTTTTTTTTTCTATATGGAATGTAAAAATGTTACATTTAAAACACTTTTTTTGTTATGGATTATGAAGAATGAGCCAAAAAATATGATGACAGTCCCTCATTAAAGCCAGAGGTTGTATTACTTTGTGCTGTGCTTGCAATGCAAAAAAGTGTATGATAAAACTGACAAATCAGTACAGGTAATGCAAATAGCATGTCACAGTAATGGATATCTGACAACTGTCTGATATGTTCCCAAAATTATCCTTCAAGTTTCATGTTTATGTAGTGACTAACAATTATAATATTCCCTTGGGCATCTCAGATCATGTTAGAGCAGAGATGGATTTAATTACCTGGCTTTGGGGAGTATCGTGGTTCGTGCATTTCCTGGTATTGCAAAAGAAGATGTACCTCTCACATGCTGAATGTTTGCATTTCCTGAGAAGACTTCATTGCGCTTTGTAGGTGGTTTCTGCCCTCTAAGTTCAGAGTTTCAGAGGCTAAATTTTACTCTACATTAGGTCTAAGTGATGATCCAAGACAAAGAAGCTGGCTTACCTAGCTTATAAACTCATAAGAGTAATAAACATCCTCCAGCAATGTGTAAAACAATAGATGCTGTTCCTGCACTAATGTTGCACACCAAATAACAGTGAAACACTGTGTGAATCACAACCTTCTGACACTTCAGTGTAAAAGGAAAAAAAATTATATAGAGGTCACTTCTGTTGTTTGACAAAAATATAGTTACAAAACAGTGCTTCCAGATGTAAATCTCTGTTGTTTCAGCAGACTCACAGGTAACTAATTCAAAATGAACAAGTGCACGAGGAACATTGCCACCTCTCATTTTCATCATCAACAAAAA
The DNA here is from genome assembly GCF_963921805.1 of Phalacrocorax carbo. Taxonomy (NCBI): domain Eukaryota; kingdom Metazoa; phylum Chordata; class Aves; order Suliformes; family Phalacrocoracidae; genus Phalacrocorax; species Phalacrocorax carbo. The sequence goes on along the minus strand of NC_087514.1, from coordinate 75,685,683 downwards.
AGTCTTTATGGAGTCTTGCAGATCTTGTATCTGTGGTCTAAGATACATTAATCACTTAAATTGCTCTGGCTTTTTTGGGTCATCTGCTATCCAAAATGGGGTCAGGATTGACCTGAATATCAGATATATTCAATCTAACCCTTGGCAGAGTTTCACAAACATGCTCCCAAGCAAATGTTGTTCCTCTGAATAGTTTTTATAGGTCAAATATGTGGCAAGTTTGTATGGCATGTGTGAGAGTGGTGTGGTGTGAAGACTAGCTAGGATTGCAGTGCAGTGGTGTTCAGCCTTTGGGATGGAGGCCCAGCTGACATCCAGTTGATAAATAGTGGCCTCAAGGCCAGCCCTACTCAAAAGATGTAGATTTTATTATCAATTTTTAGTGTTCTTTCTGAGCTTAGACTTTCAGTTTTTCAGCTGAATTGTTGCATTCAGATCAAGACAGTTTTTATGATCAGAAGTAGGGAACATCGTCTTTCCAACTACCTCCCATTTTTCCTCTAGAGATCATTAGAAAAGTAAACTTTGATCATACATCCCTTCTCTTATGCAGCTGCTCATCTACTGCTTTGACAGATGCACCAGAGAGACTAAGCCTTGCTTTTTACCAACTGCCATGTTGCACAGCAGGACTGACAGGCAGAACTGGACACCATCCTCTTTTCTTATCTAAAAGACCTTGCCAGCCATTCCACTATGGATTTTCTCTCTAGAAGAGAGAAAAGGAAAGTCTAAGAAGCAACAATCACCATCACCTCTTAGTTTAAAGGATGCAGAGAATATCTCTAACTTGTGAAATACCCGTGTTCTCCAAATGACTACAGGCTATCTCATTCTTGCAGCGCTAGCACCTTGTAAGGACCCTTACAGGGTTTCAGGGTAACAGCTGCGGGACACCGCCCTGCGCCTTTTGAGTAATTTTCCATCATAGAAACAGTGTACCCTGCTCTCTGAATCTTTTCTCTTCCATACATTCTTTTGCAATTTTTTTAAGGAAACATTTGGCTTCCAAGCTGTAAAGGTTTTATATAACTAGTATATGATGAGTCTGGGAGCTGTTTGGGCAGTAGTGTGTGTAGGAAAGACTGGATTCAGGTAAATAAAGTGCATACCCTATCACTGACCTAATGTTTTGACCATCAAGCCTGAGTAAGTCCTGTGACCTAATAGACAGTGGATAGTAATTTGGTCTAAGGGTTAGACAAGGCATAAAACCTCTATCACTGAAGACTATAAGCAATGAGAATGTTTTTATCAGATTTACATGTGTTTTATTTTTAACCAATAGAAAAAAAAAGACTGAAAAATCTCTTGCATTTTATTTAAATGGAAACTTCTGGGAAGGAACCGCTGGCGAAAAGAAAAATTACCTAAAGACTTATATTAAATTTAAATGTGTGGTTTAAAACTTTTAATAAGAAAACAACTTTTGGGGAGGGGAAGCTAACATGACTTTTCAGAGAAAACATCCTGCTAATTATTCTTGATAATTAATAAGTTAAGAAATAAAGCTTTCAGTTTTATTAAAATAACCCAAACCCTCAAACAAAACATTTTGAGTAGCTGGAATTTTTCAAAAGGACAAAAAAATCACACTTGTTTATTTCTCAATATATTAAATTAAAACATCAATCCCTTTTTTTGTTCTTCCAGAGTTCCATAAAACTATGTTTTGTGCTGAGTATAAAAGGTTAAAAATCGGTAGCACCATTTTAAAATACAAATTAACATTTATATCTGAATAGCAGAAATTTCCCAAGGAGAATTTCATTCCAAAGTTTACCCTTAAGCTGAGCTTGGTGTTTGTTGGAGCTCTATATAGGAAACCTCCAGAGAAAAACCCAAACCAAACATTGTGGATAGGTATGGCAATTTACAGCAAACTGATTTTTTTAAAAAAATGACAAACAAAGTGAATACCAGATGTTTTAAAACAATTGTCTTTTGAGACTTTGTGTTAATAAAAGTCCAAGGCTCAGGTAATATCTGAAGTTAGCAGAATTATGCCAAAGAAAAGCAGTGCTTCATCTTTAATAAAATTATTAGTTCTATAAGAACACTGTCTAAAGAAAATAAAGCACTTTATATTTCCTTATCTATCAAGGTATCTTTATTTTGCTAGGTTTTAGACAATTAGAAGTAATTAGAGGTTCTTAGGTTTCCCTGTGTATTATTTGGACATTTCAGAGTAGTTCATTATTTCATATAAGTGAACACTGTGCCTACGCTGCACTTTCGCTTTCCAACACAAACAAATGGGAAGCAGTAGAAAATCAATGCTTTAGAGGGATAAGTGGTAAATGAAGCAAACAGACCAATTCCTCTTTTTTTTTTTAGAAGAAGCTCCAATCTGTGAGCTAATGCATTACAGAACATGAAAGCAACCTCACATTTTATTATAGCTTGTCTTAGAACTAACAGCATCTTCCTTTACCCACTGGGCCCAAATCATAGGTTTAGTCTCAGGCAGAAACAGATGTCATCTCTTTCACAGACTGTAACTGTAATCAAGGTTTTATCAGAGACGTTTTAGGTTCTTTATATTGTAAATGAGCTTCCTAATCCATTAGGCTGATTATGCAAAGCATAATCCAGGGCCAGCCTTTCAAAGTTCATTTTATAAATGGAACACAGCTATCTCACTTTTAAAGATTTTTGAAAAACGATTGCCAATTCCACACATTTGGGTGCATCTCTGATGGGAAATGTAAATGGAGTTGATAATGGTTGCAGAATGTCGGGAAACTGCATGAGGCTTTTTATTAACTTTGATAAGTTATACTACATGCAGATGGGCCAGTGTGTTAGCTTCATCCTTTTTTAACCTTGGAAAAAAAAAGAAGCTCTTTGAGGCAAGACACATGGATGGATTTTTCCTTACAAGAAACCCCCACACCTAGCCTCCAAAACCAAAACAGCCACTCCCCCCAGGCTTTCCTTTGTGGTCTTTTCACTTTCTCACGATGAAGATAACTTTCAGAGCAGTGATGATGACAATAATACTTAATATAAAGAATTGCAGTGCGATTCAAAAAACTCTGTGCTTTTAAATCTGTATTAAAAAATGATTAAGTGTGAAATATGTTTGCTTTAGGGGGAAAACTGCTTCTGAAGTACTTTGAAGACATACTGTGCCACTATTCTCCTTTTATCCATCATCCATGAAATACAAAACACTACACACAAGCCACAGATCCACAGGCAGAGTTTGAGTGTTTGGAAACAATAAAAACCCTTTGTGCAACACCATGAGCATAACATGTTATTCATTTTGCATGAAGAAGATGCTTTGAGCTTGAAAGTTGATTCCTGTGGTAAGATTATTCTACTAAAATGGCACTAAAATGGTACTAAATCTATGGAATTGTTTCACTGTTGTATTTTTCCGTAATGTTGTTTCAGATATTTTGGGTGTAAAAGAACCTAAGGTTTGGGACAATGAAAGAAGCAAAGTAAGTATTCTGAGTGAATTTATAAAGATAATTTTATTCTTCACCATGTCAAATCATCTCACTGGTATGTTTAGAAGAGCTGGAATAAAATATACTGACATGTACATTTATCAGATCAGAAGGACAGATATCACAGGAATCAACTTATATTGTCCAGGGCTGCAGTTCAATTTATGGGACTAATTCAACTACTAAGGATCAGATGGCATTATCGCCTCATGGGGGACACTGGGAAAAAAAAATATTCTTTCTACCAGTGTGTAGGCATGAACAAGGATAACAGCTGACAAAGAGAGATGCCCAAGAGATTATATGGCAGTAGGTGATGGGTTTTGCATTTCTGCAGCAGTTAGAACATAGGTTATATGGCTGTTGTATCACACCAAAGGAATGAAGGAAAAGAACCATTTCAGAAATTTTTTTGATAACTAACAACAAAATAAAAATACAGGTTCACTTTTATTGTAACTCAGAGCAATCTGGCATAACTTCACTGAAGTCAAAAGATCAAGCTCAATTTGCAACTATGAATACAGACCATCTAAAAGCTTGTAGCTATGTCATTTTACACTAAATTATTATTCCATAAAAATAACAAGGTGTCATGGTTTCAGCTGGGATAGAGTTAATTTTCTTCACTCTAGCTGGTATAGTGCTGTGCTTTGAAATTAGCATGGAAAAAAAACCTTTGAGATAACACACAGATGTTTAGGCTGTTGCTGGGCAGCGCTCATACTAGTCAAGGACATGTCTAGCCTCCCATGCTCTGCTGGGTGCACAAGAAGCCGGGAGGGGAGGGGGCACAGCTAAGAGAGTGGATTCAAACTGACCAAAGGGATATTCCATATCATGTAACGTCATGCCCAGTATGCTACCTGGGAGGGGCTGGCCGGGGGAGGGAGGGAGCAATCGCGGCTCGGGGACGGGCAGCGTCGGTCGGCGGGTGGTGAGCGGCTGTATCGTTTGTGTTTCTGCGTTTTTGTTCCCTGTTTTCCCTTTCCTTCCTTTTCCCTTTTATTATATTAACATTACTGTCATTATTATCATAATCATTTATCATCATCATTCTATTGTAGTTATTAAACTGTGCTTATCTCAACCCACAAGTTCTTTTGCTCGTCCGATTCTCTTCCCCATCCCACAGGGGTGGGGGGGGGGTGAGTGAGCGGCTGCGTGGTGTTCAGTTGCCAGCTGAGGCTGAACCACGACACAAGGTCATGAGATTCATAATTGAAATAAGAATTTGGAGCAAAGACTTTTGCAGCTACAGTTTGAAAATACAATAGAATATTAAATATTTTCTGCAAATATTAGAAGATCCTTTTTTCATCTCTTTCAATTTAACAAAATTATGCACTGAGACAGAAAAATATTTATATTTAGATATAGATAATGACCTTTGGAGCAAACTGGAATAACTTTTTGACTAGCTACAAAGTGCTGCTTAACTTTCTCATATCAATCTTTTTCGAATATAAGATACAAAATTAAGTATGAGAGAATTAGAGAGAACAAGATGTTCTGTGAAGGTAACAAAATTTGAAAGGATTTTATAAACGAATGCACACAGCCAAGTAAAGTGTTGCTGTTATTCAGCTACCATTTCTCATTTTTTGTTGGTTTCTAGACAGCTAACATAGCGATTAAAAAAAAATATCCAGGTAAGTGTATTGTTTAAATAAATAGCATGAACTTAAAAGCAACTGTAGTTATGAAACCTATTTTTACTTGAAAACACTGATCAATGGCCATGGACTTTATAGTACCAGGTCTTAAAAAGATTGTTGAGCCCATGAGTAAAGCACTGATAACATTAACTGTATTGTTGTCATGCATTCTCCTTGTGAGAACAAATATAAAAATGATGTATAACACTGGCCTACAAAACTTGGAAAGTAAAGGAAGAAAAGTTTCTGAAAGTGAATGTCAAGAATAAGTGTATAAAATAACGATCTAAAATGTTAGAAGAATCAAAAATGTTAATCTAGATGTTATTTTCCAAACAGGAATAGCTTCCATTCTCTAAATCATAGACAATTTAAAAACAAACAAACAAACAAACAAACAAAGCCTTTTTTCATTTGAAATCCATTATCTTTAGTAAAGATATTAGAAAATTACTTTTTAAAAGGCCAGAAATTACATAGTCATGACAAAGAGAAAGCATTGTATGTATTGATTTAATGTGTTTCTATACTCATGTTCAAAACCACACACATACAAACACAAAAAAACACACATATACACATGTAGATATATGTTATGTATATATGCATTAACCAGCTTCAAGGAAATTTCCTTTGTAAGGAAATTAACACTGCACCCCAAAAAAACCAAAGTGTAATTTCTATGGTATATTTAGGGATACTTTTGTTTATCGTATGTGCAATACATTGACTTGCAATGATAAGTCACACCTCAAGGTGATATCTCTGCTAGGGTAATGAAAGTAAAAATCAAATTCATTACCTTGATTAAAGTCTACTAAAATAAAATTTGGTGTTGGTTTTTTTTTTAAATGACTCCTCCTTCAGGGAAAAATTAAAGCTAGGATCATCCACAACCAATAAAAAAAAGGGTCTGCATTACACGCTTGGCTGAAGAGGCAGACTTTTATGTGTATTTGAACATAAAAAGGATTTAAAACATTAGGCTGAAATAGAGGAGAAGGGGGAAAATCATACCATGTAGCTGTATAGAATCTTCTACAGTTTGGAACTGTTAAGTTTTTCATTAACCATCTTGCACTGTATCCCAAGCAAAAAAACAAAAATAGAGGAAATTCAGGATATTCTTTAAATTTTGCTTTGATCATTCTCGTGAAAAAAAAATGTAGCAAGTCATCCATTTAGACTGAAAAAAATACAGTTGGAGAAATTTTGGAAGATCTGACATTTTTAATACACTAGGCCAGATCACACCTATTTTTCTATTCACCTACACAATCGGATCTTACCCCAGAATGAACAGCAGTATTGTCCTTTTTTTTATATCACTTACTTATCCATTGTTCCATGCTTTTGATCTGCATGTGAAAAAAAGTGATCTGACCTGGACCACAGGAGAGCTGACAGTTTTGTGAGCCCTACAGTAATGATTACACCCACAATGTAGAGATATATTATTATTATTATTATTATTATTGTTGTTGTTACTGTTAGCTCATCATTCATCATTACTGTTATTGCTGTGGTTATTATTACTTTTATTTTGGTCAGAATCAATCTATGTTTTTCTATTATTTGTTGAAGGTCTGTCTTTCTAAGTTGATCAAACCTGGCTGTTATGAAGTAGAAGTATGAAGGTATTACATGTTTGCTTCTGTTTATAGGCTTAGACTCAGTTGATAGTCTGGACTCCTGAAGAGAAAGAGATTGGCTCTGTTATCCATAAAAGCCGCTTTTCCTTCTCTCTTCCCTTCCATCACTACATGCACACACTGATGTGAGAAACAGCAAACGTCCACAGTCCCACTTACTGTACTTTAAATGCACAGAAAAAAAAGAAACACCTCAGGAATATGAGGTCATAAGGTTATTTTAGCTTGTTGTTGGCTTGTCCTGGGGAAGTAAGGTTCTGTGGAGCCTTATGGATTAAACTTTTATTACACAGTTACTCTCTATAGGTATTTCCAGTCCTACATTCCCAAGACAGGCAGCAAAAACCAATACAGTTAAAAATGTGCTGACAGATTAAAGAAAAGTAATAACCTCTTTTTCATTCACTTCTAATTCTGCTACTGAATGTTAGCAAGAGTAGACAGCATGAGGGTTTGAAGGATAAAGCAATGTTCTGCCTTTGTGATCAACTACCTCTATTTGTGATGTTTCCAGCAATATAAGGGATTAAGATTTTCAAAATTAACTCTCTCCCAAATGGGAAATAAAGCAGAGCAAGATACTCAAAAGTGTCTCTGGTACTGTTTCTTTCATTTAGTTTGTATCCATTGCATTCATGTGGCTGGAAGACCTTCAGCGCTTCTCTGAAATTGTTGTGGCACTTTTTTTTTTTTTAAAAAAAAAAGACCTCTTCAGCAGCCTCAGATGCATGATTAGTGCAGGATCAGGAAATCTTACACCTTTGTCTCTTTCTTTCCCCAAATGAAGCTCCACCTTCTTTCCAGCCCATTTTGATCAGTATTCAGTTTATTATTTGCAAGCACAAAAGCCCATCAGTGACTTGCTATGCCTCCTCTCTTTCCTGTATGTTGAGCTAGTTTGCCAGCCTTCCAGCTACAGGCCCTTCATATTTTGTCTGAAAGAAAAATTTTGGAGATAAGATACAGGACATACATACAAACCTTCCTGTAACTCCGATTGCTAGCAGTGAGTCCTTTAGCTCTATATTGAAGAGAATTTTTTGTCTATAACAGTGCACATATTCCTAGTGAAGTTATTTAGTCCTGTTATATATTCCTGAGGTCACTGGCATCAGAGAATTTGTGACAGAAGATAATTTGGTCCTCTATCTTCATAGCATTATATATAAATAAGACAATTCTCAGAATGAACACGACTTTCAGGCTCCAACTAGGAAATAACTTAGCTGCAAACCTATGTATTACTGGCCATCTGTGTCACTGCCTAGTTTCTCTATGAGAAAGCTGTAGCAGTAGCTCCAATTCACTCCACTATTTAGCCATCATGCATTCTGGTTTTCTCGGATCAATTATTTTGCTCTGTATAGCACCAAGCTCCTCTTTCTAGCAAACAATGAGCATTTTTAACAATGGTCAAAAAGGTATGACAGAAAGTTGTCCTTATGAAGGGCAAAATATTTCAATGAAGCATGTCAGTTTGCTGAAGCCTCCAACAGCTAAGTGTGTCTATGTTTGTAGGGTGAGCCCCCTCCTCCACCTGAACAGACAGCTCAAACATGATACTGGTAATAGTACCCATGAGTTTATTACTTCACCACACTCTCAGCTACTATTTCAGTCAACACCAGCTAAAACTTTTGGAGGTAATGTCCATAGATGGTTTGGGAGGTGTACATTCCAGGGACCAATATAACAGGTTGTATGGACAAGTTTTAACATTTCTATTGTTGTCAAATTTGTGTGGCACTCCGTCATGATTCCATAATATATTTTGGAGATTCAAACTTATCCTTTTGAATGCCCCAACACATGCAATACAGTCATTCCAATTAATGCTGTAAAAGACCAGACCTACTCCACTCTGGTGGGTTGCAGTACTGCTCACATTATTTCATACAGTAAGAAATTTAAAAATTAAAAAGCCCTATTATCTTGGGTTGCCACATGTGACCCAGCGAAAAACCAGAGACAAGAGTTAGGTAGTGTGAACGCAGTCAGCATATGTCCCTGTAGACTCAGGGCTACAGAACATTCACTGACACTTTATGTTTAAAGGTACTTATAAGTATATAATTACAATTAGAGCTTAGGGTCTAAGGTCAGAACTTTGAGGCAGGACATGGCTGCTTTCAGGCTTTCCAAGTTCTCCATCAAAGATCTGGAAAACAACAAAGGCTTTGTGATCTTTTGAGCTCCCTGTCACAAAAGGAAATATAGTTATATTAAAACATTTTTCTGAAATATCTTTTCAAGCAAAGTATTCTGCTATTTCCCCTATTCAGGAAGATCTCAAATTCTGCATTACACTCCAAAACAGGCCTTTGTTCTCCCCCAAAGAATTAGTTCTAATGAGTCTGTATAGCTTAATATTACACATGTAATTATACTAGGGCTGGGCATTTTGTCTCTGCCTTTTAATTTTTTTATCTCTTTTTGTCTTCCCTTCTGTGTCCCAAGAGATATATATCTATTTTCACACAACCTAAAGTCAGTTTTCAATGGGAAATAACAAGGCATATTTCACTATGTAGTTATAATATTTGTTTTTTTTTTTTTCACTGATCACATCTATATTTATATGTGTCAGTGGCTTGTCATTATATCCATAGCGGTGCCACCCAGAATCCTTATAGCATGTGTCATAACATCATTTCCATTCCACTTGCTCGCTGCACTTGTACATTAACTAAAAATGCAAATATTTGCCAATATTTCTTTGATTAAGTAAGATTTATGTATGACTTCAGCACTGGTGACGGAACAAAGTACTGCAGCTGTTCAAACTTCCACTGTAAATTTTTCAACTCAATGAGATAAATATGGGCTCTATTATCTTGCTTGCACATAACGCTGTAGCAATTCCACAGTGTCCATCACGCTGGCCTTTTCAACACTTTGTCAGCACAGGCCACTATTGACTTTGTAGGTAAATGCTGGTTTGGAGAACTACGTAGACCCTCTGCAGGGTTTAAACCATGACACACCAGGGGTTAGAAAACACACAACACAAGGGGACAACAAACAAGCAAGGAAAAAACATTAACTACTGATCCTCAGTAGTTACTCCTGGCCAGGTGTTGGCTGCAGGTACCAGGCCATCCCTGCTGAATGGCAGCCATGGAGCCTAGGCCTGATGGCTGGGAGGGACCTGGGCAGGAGAAGGCTGCAAGGAGCCCCCTCAGGGGCTTCCCCCTTGCTCAGGGCTACTCTAAGCTCAGCCCTTGGTCCTGGGCAGCACTGCTTGCCCAGCTCACTGTTACAGGGGTTTGGCCTGGGGGTAAGTGCTTCACATCATCCTTAAGAAATAATAAAGTAAGGAAAGAATGAGCAGCATTAATAAAATGTAATAGACTTTTTTCTTTTAATGCTCCACGCAGCATCACATTTCTCAGTATTTGCAAGCTCTTATTAAGGCGCTAACATGTCCCAAAAGGTGAAGTAAATTTACCAAAAGTCAGGAAACAGAAGATAAAGCTTTTTTCCTCCATTTATTCACATTCATGTTAATGAATTTTCATTTATTCATTGCATTGCAGATCTATAGTTTCAAGGGAACTTCCAGAAGTCACCCAGTCCACCCCTCCATGTCCTAGGGGAAGGATAATTATTTTCAGGATTGTTTTAATCTGGTTTATAAGCCTCCAGAGAGACAGATTCTCTAGTCCTCCTAGAGAACCTAACCTAATTCTTTGTTTTCCTTAGCTTTGTTTTATTTTGTGACCTTCTACTCAGTATTTTAACACAGTCAATATTCTAGGATATGAATATTCTAAAATATCTTCTTGTCCCACCACATTTCCATCAAACTGAGCTTTTAATTTTTGTGTCCTACTCCAGTACAAGTCCTTCACTCTCCTTGAACTTTTCCACCATACATGATTTTTATTATTTTGCTTTTGTGGCATTTATTTAACTAGGCTAAATGAGGCCAAGTTCTTCAATTATTCCCCACTGATCTCTCATTTTAAGCTTCCTCGTATTATTCTCTTTAATTTTCTTTATAAGGTATTTACATTTTACAGAAACCTTGATGTCCCAAACTGGATGAATTACTCAAGACTACCTCAGCAAATAGCAGATAGTATGCCAAAGTAGACGAGACTGATTGTTTTTTGCTATTTTACCCTTCTCTTCTCTCTGAGGTTTAGTCATCCAGCTCTAGGCTGCAAAATTATACCCATTTTCTTTCTGGTTTCAGAACTATTTATTTTTGCTAGGATTTTGAGTAGGAACAATCGTTTTGCTTGCATATATGGTTTTTTTGGTATACTGCATAAAACCAGAGGAAACCCTATTTTAGCCACGTAGATTAGAATTTATGTCAGCAGAGGTGTCCCAGTGCCTAATATGGCATTTTGGATGCTCTCTGCATGGAAGTGCAGAGTTATAGCCTCCGTGGAAGCTTTCTGAAGCAAGTCTCAGAGCCTGTGTCTCTCATGAGAGATTTAGGAGTGCCAGACATGTCAGAGTATTTGAAATTTCACAGAAAAGGTAAAATATTCAAATACTGTTCTAAAGCAGGATATCTTGGCAAAAAAAAAGAAAAACCCAAAACCAAAACCAAAAATCCTTTAACGTGATTTTCTACTTCCCCCAAAAAGTAGTAGTAATAACTGAATACGTACCAACCTGGACTGGGCTATGAAAAGGTTGGGTATTGGTGGGGTAGTACCAAGCTGATCTTTGAAACATCTGACTTTTTCATTTTTCCTAGATTCTTTCTTCTCTGACTTCAACTGAGATTATGACATGATGTCTCTGGTGAACAGAGATGCCTGAACCAGTTGCATGAGTAAGTACATATCCACTAAAGGACAGTGGATATATGGCACAAACCAGGCTGCAATACAAAAACTGTAGGCAAAATCAGGCTGAAAAGCCCTAACGTGAATGACTTATGTATTTTTCAGAGATATATTCTTCACAGATACACTGCAAATATTCAGGGGAACCACACTTTCTGTAATATTTTTAATTTTTAATTTATCAAGGAATTCTACAGAAAGGTTATTTAATGCATTACAGGAAACATGGATTTCTCACAAAAAGCATTGAAAAAATAGTTGTAGGTACTCCAATGATTTGAGTACAATGCTGACTGGAGAAGCAGATACTCTTATCTGCAGAATTTGAAATATACCCTGATGATCTGGTTTTTCTTACACTGGAAGAAACCATTTTTTCCCCTCTTTATTTCTCTCCTATCACCCATAACTTGAAGTATAATCTTTATTAGCTGAATTGGTATTTAGAATGTAGCACTGGCATCAGCAAAAATTAAGAATTCCTCATTTTCAGCTGTTGAGTTTTAGCCAGTTTCTTTGCCCAAATGCCACATAGCAGAATTATGAATCAGAAACCCATGGTCTCTAAATAGGAATCCAGTGGGAGGCAGAGACTAGTCTTTCTGATATTTCAAAGGCATTGCCAACTAGAACTGATTGAATTTTTTACAACATACTCATTATTCAGCATCCGTTCATTCTGGGTTTCATCAGACTGTATACTCAGTAAATTTTTGGCACTCTTTAGTCGACTCTGTCATTTATAGAAGAATATTCAACCAGTAAGTCTTTCAGTGAGTAATGATTAAAATTATCTGTGAGCTACTTTTTAAAGTAATATACTTGCATGTTCAGTAACTAGAGAGCTCCGTTAGATTGCTTAAAACAACTCCTCCTCTTTGGTTACTACATTTGAAAGAAAAAAAGAATATCAAGAAGGGATGTTGAGCAGACTTTCTAGGAGACCCTAATAATATAGAATTAATGCATATAGTAAGCTGCTTATCCAGAACCAGGTGATCACTGTTAAAACAGAAGTCCTAGCTGCCAAAAGCCTGAAGGCACAGCTTATGGGAATCACTGCAGCAGAATGGATAACAAATTGTGACTGGTGGAGTCACTGTACATATATTTTGCCGCACAGAGCTCTGGGGAGGAAAAACTAAGTCTATACCTGGTAACAAGTACTTCTAAGTACACAGTAATCTAGCCATAGCTTTTAATTGCTTAGGGAACACAAACATGCCACATCATACATGTACACATGTACTCTTCTATAGGACCTGGCACTTCCGTCTAAGAATGCAGAGAACAGGAGGACTTGTTTAGTTTTAACAGGACTCAGCTCTGCATTTCCCTTACACATCTGACAACAAAAATCAGAAAGTCACATGAGACATGAAAGAAGAAAATGAATTTGGCAAGCTGACCCCCTTCCACCACAAAAGGAAAAGGACGACAGCACGTTCAGTTACTCTAACTGACAAGCAGATTGAATATCCAGCAGGAACAAATGAGGGAAGAAACTGTTGCCTGACCAAAGGAATCATCTGCCAACACAATGATTTCTGAGGGAACTGCAGAGCTGGAGGGGGAAAACAAGTTTCTAACTGAGACCAGAGCTATCACCTTGCATTTCTAGATTTATACCTGGGAAAGGATTTGGAAATAAATCATCTGGTGTGGGCAGATAAGAAGTTTGTCCCTAGAAGACAAGAAAAATACATCTATGGCCATAATAAGGTACTGAAGTATTTTTTTTTTTCTGCTGCAGATATCAAACTGTTTCTCCATTTTAAATTAGAAGAATTGTTAGGTAAGATTGTAGGAACCATTTACTGGGGTCTACCTGCTTTACATCAGCTACATAAAGAAGTCTTAAAAATATTTATGTTATTTTTAAGAAGGCTTTAGTTATATACTTAAACAGGCAGGAAAACATATCTCCTTTACCCTTGCAACCATATGTACAGATTACTTCCCTAAAAGAACAAACTGATACAGGGCGTAGGTCTTTCTGACCTTGGTGACACCTCTGGTGTAGATGGACCATCGTACACATCATCCATTGACTGGCCTTTCACATCCAGGGCCTCATAACTGTTGTGCTGAGGCACCTGGGAAGGCAAGGTGGACAAGGAGGGTGTTCACTTGCTGCATCAAGTGTGGACTTGCCTTCATTCACTCCTTTCCTTCATGCTACTGCCTTCAGCCTTGCAAGGGGATGATATAGGATCCCCAGGACCTTGTTTTTTTTTTTCTGGTGGCTGCTCCTGTTTCTACTTCAGGGAGGGCAGAGCATGGTTCCACCCGTGTATCTCTTTCTCAGACTCCCTGATGCTCCTTAACCTTTCTACTTCCTTCCTTGCATAACCCTGCCACCAATTGAGCGGATCATTAATCTGGTCACACCTCACACAGCTGTTGTCACTACTGCCATCTGTTACCAGGGAAGGTCTCTGACAGTCTCTGCAGCCTGAAACCTGGCTGGCTGTATGTTTTTGTGGGAGCTCTGTCTGGGTTGCCACATCCATTCTGGTGATTGCAGAGGACATGGCTTTCTGCTGGGTGGGTACCATAGCTAAGCTCCTTCATAGAGGATGATGACTGTGATGGAGACACAAAGTCAAACTGGGCAGATGATGTAACCCAAAATAATATTTATTCTAACCAAAAGTGTTGTGATACTCCAACGAACATTAGTAAACCACAGGTTCAGGATGCCAATGAGAATTAATACTACACGACCGACTTAAGAATTCTTAAGGTTTAGAACAATGACACAGGATGCTCAGTCACCCACCCAATGAGGCGAGGGCTTTCAACCTTGAGGAGTTACCTTGGGCAGAGTCCTGACCCAAGGCGGGAGTGCCTGACTGCAGACCTACTGCTCCAAGGAGGACTGACTCAATTTGTTCCCAGCACGGCTCCATTTATACCCTAGTTGAATCTGACCTGTGGTCATATATGGTCATGTCCATTTCCTATTGGCCAAGGACTCTGGCTATCGGTGAGTGTGTAAGTGACAGCAGACACATGAAGGCAGTAAAGGTGCGAAAAATAAGAATGTGAAAAGAAAACAGCAGCTGCTTTGCTTCAACAGTTGGAATCCCCTGGTCTTTATCAGGGTGGGTGCACCTGCTGCAATGACCATCAACTGAACTGACCTCTTGAGCTGGTAGGGTGACTACACCCTTCCTGCACAGCCTTCCATGTGAACTGCCACTCAAACTGGCACGCCATGCCATGCCCTGGCTGATGCACCACACAATGTTTGTCTGCTCTGTTGGCAGCACTCCTGGTCGCTAACGCTGCCTAGGCTGCTTTTTATAGGTGTGGTGGTGATTGCAGATGCTCTGTCAATGCCCAGGCCTTGTCAACATCTCCCATGAGAGCTGCCGGCTCCTGGCAGGTCTCTCTGCTGCCCTGGTGTTTCCCTACCTTAGGAAAACCCCCTGTGTGCCAATATCTGCTGCTCTGCTACACATCAGTCCAGCTCCAGAGCAGCTCCCCTCTGTGACTGACTGCTAGTTTCCATTACACTATGTTTAAATCTTGCTGAAATTCAGGTATGGAGGCTTGAACCAGAAGCACTGCTGGGCTCCACAGGAGCACCAGGGAGCAAAACAGATCTTCTCTGTTCTTCTCAACCGTTATGGACTCTGCATCTTGGAATCTCTGCTGTCAGGCATCTTGGTTTTCTTTGTCAGATTATGTTTTCCTGTCCATATTCTTGGTTTCCATCTCATGACTTGATGAAGATTCCCCAATTATTTTTAAAGCTGATTACCTGATCATGAAGCTGTGATTGTCTTAAAAATACTTTATACCTTGAATAGGGAATTATTAAGTTTCAGTATCATCTGAGGGACTTTCAAAAACACTGCCAAAATTAAAAGCCTATAAATAAATTTAGCTTATAAGTAAGCTAAACTGAACTTCATGTCACTAAATTACCTGTCTTAAAAATTTTGATTGTTCTTTCATTAGAGTCTCAAACTGGGCCATCTCTGTATTGAAACAACTTTTATATAGTCTTACAAAATATTCACATTTCCAGAGACAATACATGACAGCAAAATAAAAATTTAAGTTATTTATAATTTGGTGATTTTCTTCTCTCTCTCTGCCTCTCAATATACATATACTTCTCTTTTTGTACATATATATTATAGGCATTATAACTCTAATCTAATCCAACAAAAGATGCTTCACAAGCTTTAAGATAAACATGTGAATAACCTCACTGAAAGTTGTGCTTCAAGAATTAAAAAATACTATTGATAAAAAATCTATTGATTAGATTACCTTGTAGATAATTTACGTGATAAAGACTACTTTCAGAGATTCAAAGTCCATGAGAATCGCTGTTGGCAGTCTACTTTTTCGTAATGAAAAACTCTGCAAGTTACCAGGTTACTACTTGCCATCTGAAACCAGATGTTCAGATCATAAAGGAAGATGGCCAAGCTCTAGAGGACTTACAGTGTGCTTACCCTTTTTCCTAGACAAAGGAGTGAGAACTATTTGTGAGGTTTCAGGACTTTTTTTTTTTTGTTTCTTTCTTTCCTCGCCATTTTGGAAGGGGAAAAAAGGCATGGAATAAGAAGCATGGGTTTAGCTAATGAAACTAGGCCTGAAGGAATAGCTAGAACAAAAATAATATTTAAAACTGTACAGTTGTCCACTGCCTGTAAACCTCACTTACTGTCTCAACCCTTCTGAGGTTTCCTTTTCTTTTTGTATTTACAACATATCCTAATTCCTTGAAATAGTTCACAGGCAGTAAGGAATCTTAGAGGCTTATTGACACATCACAAACCTTCATACTCCACAGAGAGTCTCTTGCCTGAATAGGACTGGACTGCAGGTATAGGTTTTAGTGTTTTCTAGTGGGTTGACCCTGGCTGGATGCCAAGTGCCCACCAAAGCCACTCTATCACTCCTCTCCTCAGCTGGACAGGGGAGAGAAAACAAAATGAAAGGCTTATAGGTTGACATAAGAACAGGGAGAGATCATTCACCAGTTTCTGTCATGAGCAAAACCAGACTCAGCTTAGGGAAATCGGTTTAATTTATTACCAATTAAATCCGCGTAGGATAACAAGAAATAAAAACTAAATCTTAAAACACCTACCCCCCTCTACCCCTCCTTTCTTCCTGGGCTTAACTTTAGTACTTATTTTCTCTACCTCCTCCCAACAAGTGGCACAGGGGTGTAGGGAATGGGAGTTGCGGTCATTTCATCACACTCTGTCTCTGCCACTGCTCTTCCTCAGGTGAAGGACTCCTCACACGCTTCCCATGCTCCAGCCTGGGGTTCCTTCCATAGGAGATGGTCCTCCACAAATTTCTCCAATGTGAATCTTTCCTACAAGCTGCAGTTCTTCATGAACTGCTCCAGGGTTGGTCACCTCCATGGGGGCAGCCCTTCAGGGACAGGCTGTTCCAATGTGTGTGCCTGCACAGTCACAAGTCCTGCCAGCAAGCCAGCTCCAGCACAGGCTTCCAACGGGGTCACAGCCTCCTTCAGGCACATCCACCTCCTCCAGTGTAAGGTCCTTCATGGGCTGCAGGTGGATATCTGCCCCACCGTTAACCTCCATGGGCTGCAGGGGGACAGCCTGCCTCACCATGGTCTTCACCATGGGCTGCAGGGGAATCTCTGCTCCGGTGGCTGGATCACCTCCTTCCCTCCTTCTTCACTGACGTTGGTACCTGCAGGGTTGTTCCTCTCATACAGTCTCACTCCTCTCTTTGGCTGCTATTGTCATTACTGCTGCACATGTTTATTCCTCCTTCTTAAACCTGTTATCCCAGAGGTGCTACCACCAGTGCTGATAGGCTTGGCCTTGGCCACTGGCAGGTCCATCTTGGAGCCGGCTGGCATTGGACATGGGGAAGCTTCCAGCAGCTTCTCACAGAAGCCACCCCTGTAGCCCCCCCTCCACCAAAACCTGGCCAAGTAAACCCAATACAGTTTGTTTGGTTGTTTTTTTATTACAGTACCTTTAGAGAAGACAAGTGTTAACAGATTAAATTATGTCTACTACAGAATTATGTATTGGACATGAAAGAAACAGCCTTTGGTGGTACACAGAATTTCAGTGGTCTTCATAAAACTGAAGAAAAGCAGTTACTGAAATGTAGAGGAAAATGGCAAGTGTCAGGATAGAATTCTTTTAACAACTGCTAAATATTGTAAATAATACTGTAACACACCAACGTTATGAAAAATGTGCAGTAATATTTAAGGAGTGACTTGTGCAGGCCTAAATAGGTGTCTCAAGACAAAACTATGAATTATAGTACACTGGAACCAAGAGGAGCCCCAGTGAGTAAAAGGAGAAAGGCTAACAACATAGGCAAAATATACATAAAAATAATTCAAAAGGAAGAATGAAGTAATACCTGTTATCTTAACTGTTTCATTTTATTTTATGATTGTAACAGTAGAATAGTAGTTTTAGCGTATTAAGGAAAAACGGTATCTTGTTTTACACGTAAAATGCGATGCCTCCTCAGGCTTACAGCAGTGATTTCATTTCTTTGCAGATATCATTGCAAGTGGATCCCAGAAGAAATATGGGGCCTTGACTATAGGTGAAAAAGGAAGAGGAGGGACAACAAGACATTCAGTATGTCTGCTGATATTTTAAACCAGTGACATGTGATTTTGTGTAAATGTCCATAAGAAACATTGCTGCAGTAATTATAGGGGAATCAGAAACTGAACTTTTGCTTTCTTGTTTTGCATCTTTAGATAGAGGTATACTTCATTTTTGACAGCCTGTGGACATAGTGTCATAATAGAGTATCACCATTGTTAGAAACAGGCCATAAGCTTTTGTGGTGGATTAGCCTGGGCTAACAGCCAAAATCCCACCCAGCTGCTTGCTCACTCCCCTTCCAAGTGGAATAGGGGGAGAAAATCAGATCAAAATCAGGAACCAGTAAACTCATGGGTCAAGGGTAAGAAAGGAGATTAAGATAATTGTTGTGGCAGGCAAAACAGACTTGAATTAGGGAAAATGAATTTATTGCCAATTAAAATGGATTTGGGTAGTGAGAAACAAAAAAGTAAACATTAAAGCAATATTTTTTTTCCCCTCTTCAGTTTTAACTCCTCTGCTTGCCCCTTCGAGCAGTGTAGGGGGATGGTGGGTACATAGTTCATAGTAGTTTTTCTTTGATGCTTCTTCCTGCTCATCCTTTTCCTCTGCCTCAGCATAGGCTCTCCACAGGTGGCAGTTCCTTCAGAAATATCCATCTGCTGTGGCATGGGTCCTCCATGGGCTGCAGGAAAATCTTGGCTCCCATGCCTGAAACACCTTTCCTCCAGCATTGGTGTTCCCTTTGCTACTCCTCACTCCTTTCTTTCCTCCTCTCTCTGTCCAGTGTTTTTTTGCTCTTTCTTGAGCATGTTTCCCAGAGGCACCACACATGGCTGATGGGCTTGGCTGTGTTGTGCAGTGGGTCTGTTGCAGAGATGGCTGGAACTCGCTGTGTCCAGCATGGGGCAGCCCTGGTCTCTTCCCACAGAGGCCACCCCTGCAGCCCCTCTACCAAAACCTTGACACTTACACCCAATCTAGCTTTCTAATGAATAATAGTTACTAAGGCTTCTCAAGCTTTGTCTGAACCTTTCTTGACGAGCCTGCAGCTTTGCTTTTCTTGGTTTCGCCATGACAGCATTTTCTCTAATTAGCCAGGTGACTATGGTTAATTTGGTTTGCTTTTCTTTATCATTGTATGGTACCAGCATGGTTTTATATAGATAGTAGTTACAAATAGTTATTCCATGTAGAAGGAGAAATTCAGGCTCTTAAGGTAATGATGTAGTATAGCGCAATACAGACCTGGTATGATGAAGACCTTGAGAAGTGGAGATGCAGGATGTGGCATACAGGAATGCAGGTATGGGACGATAAGAGGTAGGGTACAGGGTTGACAATGGAGCCCCCATGGTTCTAAACAACTCATCCAAAGCCTGTCAAAGGCATGCAGACCTGGACCTGGACAAAGCTGCTTTAGGGGTAATTCAGAGGTAATGGTGAAGGGCACCAGATGCTGACTGTTCATTGTAACACTCCCCCCTCCACCTAACCAGAATGAAACCACAGGCCTCAGGACCCAGAAGAAGGGAGAGGAAGGGAGAACATAATCTAAGAGGCAGAAGCCAAGAAGTGTGTGCGTAACAATTTTAACTCTATGATTACTATCATTGAGACTTTTCCTATACAAAAGTATTCTAGCTGTACTACTTTTTCTTTCTTTCTTTTTCTGTAACAGTTAGATCTAGACTAATAACAATTTGACTTTTAAGACTTTTATCAGTAACAAAAAATTCTTCGCTTTATAAGTATACATATATAACACGCTCCTTTGCTCATAATCTAGATATTGAGGGTTACAGTGTAGGATAAGCATTGTATTTGGAAAGTTTTACAGGACCATAAACTATTAGACTTTAAAGAGAGTTTGGCAAGGAAGGCAGCTTATTTAAAAAAACTTTCAAGTGCATTTGTCTTAACGTGAGATGTGGACACCCTATTACAGCTAGTGATTGCTAACCTTCTGGGTTGTGGCTCTGTGACTCAGACCTTGGTTCCAAGCACTCCTCAGAAGCCTCCGCAAATATTGTCTCCAGCTGTTAGAAGGTGCTATAAAATATGCAGGTGTAAATTGTGCCATATAATTTCATTTCATATACACTAAAACCCCTCCCTTTTTGTCAGATATTACAGAAGAACATTCATTCTTGCCACACAAAGAAGCAGCAGCAACAGCTGGAGAATGGTGTTTTGATCAGATTGACATTAACTGCAACAAGCAGAAACCAATTTTTATTTCAGGGTGAGGGAGGATATAATTGCCTAGTGATGGGGAACTAGATGACCTGAAGACTCTTTCATTACTCTGGATTTGCTTTGTTTTGTAAGTTCAAGCACATCACTTCACCCCTTTGGTTCTCTGTTCTCTTCTTCCTATTTATCTGTTTTGTTTACTGAGATTGTAGGCTTTTTAAGGCCATGACTCCCTCTCACTATTTGCATTTAATGCTGGTAAAGTACAAATAGGTTCCTAATCTTAACTGGAGTGTCTTGCTGCTGCCATGGTACACAATGACAACAAAGTTTCTTTGATGAGGCAAGGACATTTGCAATGAATGAGGAAGATAACTTTCTTTTTTGGTAAGAAAGAATACAGACATGCTTTAGAAATACATAGGCAGCTATTGATTGTTTAACATTTAATATCTCTGCAGGTAGAGTATATTAAATCTCAGTAGCAGCACAAGCACATATAATGCATTTAAATCACTGTTCTGTGGTGATGCTGGTAGTTTGTAGCTATTATATCTTCAGATACAGAAATGCAGTTTCAGATCAAGTTCAACATAGCTTTACCTGTTGACACAGAGGAAGTGCTGGTTTGTCTGCTCTGACCGTGTCACTTGTAATGAGTGACTTTAATATCTATGCTAATAAAGCTTGCTTCATCTCCTTTATAAGCTTGACACGAGCCCCAGTGGCAGAGAAGGTACCGCTATCTAAATTAAACAGAATATATCTTGATTGAAAATGAAGGAAATTATATTAACCAGTCACCTGTGGGTACATGTCATACGCTACCCTGTACTGAGTTTGCTGGAATAAGTGTCTGGTATACTAATGTATTTCAATCTTTGACATAGCAGATAAGGAGCATCTCCTTTACTGCGAGGACGTAGATTGGCACCCCATTCTAGCAGTTTACTAAAATCTTTCTTTTCCTCCTGGCAACTTGCTTTACTACAGGCATTTTGTCTATGAAATGTGTGTAACATGGGGTGGGGCTTGTCTTAGTGATTTCTACAAGAGTGCACTGAAGCTCATGACAGATACAATTCTCAACATATGAAATCTGTTTAAACTAGAGGAAGATTGTTGCATCTCAAAAAAAACATAGAAAAAGAGTAAGTTAAGATTTATTTTTGTTATTCACCCAGGGATTGTTCTTGAAGCATGCTGATCCTTCAAAACTGGTCATTTTATTGTTTATTATAATATAGCATGCAGGTTAGTTTTGCTAATTTGAAATCTATGTATTGTTGTAAGTGGCAACAACTAATCATTGAAGTTTTCCATAAATCTCAGCTATATTTCTAAAACCTCATTAAAAATGTTACTAGGAAGTAGAAAAACTCATAGGAAACAAATTAAGTTGAAAGTAAAAAATGAAAAGAACATAAAGACTTCTGGAATGATCAGAGTAATGGAACATGTCCTAATGAGGAAACTAACATCCAATGCAAAGTGTTAATGTATATTTAATGGATGGTTTATGATAGGCACATATTTTATTAAACCTCTAATTTATGATTTTGGTTATTTTTAACAAATTAGTGTTGATACTTGCTCCTGAACAGCATTGCAAGTTGAAAGTCTTTTTCTAAACAATTTAAAGTGCTCCCAGTTGAAATATGTTGTTTTCAGTGTATTACAATAGGGATATGCTTTGGTATTAAAACAGATTTTTAAATGAAAATCAAGTTTGGACATTATCTTCATCCTCTGTTTACCTCTGTGTATTTCCATCAGAATAAAAACATTCACGTTTTTCATCTGTGTCTTAAAAAGTGATTGCAATGTTTAAACAATAATTTTCGTGTGTATTCAATTTTCTTATTTTCTAGACTTCCTGAACTTCACATCACCCTGGTCAGGAACACACCGGCTTCAATATAATTTTCCTGAAGAAGCCTCTAGAAAGATTTTTTTTAGTAAATGCTAATTTGCACTGTATCAAATGCAGGCCCAC
The DNA here is from genome assembly GCF_963921805.1 of Phalacrocorax carbo. NCBI lineage: Eukaryota > Metazoa > Chordata > Aves > Suliformes > Phalacrocoracidae > Phalacrocorax > Phalacrocorax carbo. Next base: position 75,663,325 of record NC_087514.1, on the reverse strand, counting down.
ATGTTTCTTCTTTGACCAACAGCCTGTTTGAATTAGGATATCCACCAGGATACTGCATATGGTTAAGCTGGAATCAAACACAAGACAAGTTCAGGTAGAGATTTAAAAAGCCTTAGCTCTGACAATGTGTTAACGCTGAGTTTACTCAGTGCTCATTTACTGAAATCTCCCACTATTTCACTTAGAATAAGGCTGTGCCTATGGGTTATCTTGCCTCATGGTAATCTAGTCCACTTGGCCGTCAGTCATACTGACATCGTTACTGTTATACTGACATTGGTGGAAGAGTAAACATGAATTTTCAGACACAGTTTAGCCCACAAACTACATGTGATGTTGCGACCACATTAGTGATTAGATCCAAGCTTGATATTGTTTGTCCAGTTCTGATTAATTTTTAATAATCTTTTTCCTAAATAATAGGAACAAAAGTAGTCTGAACATACCTCCATATGTAGCTGTATGGTGAACACACTAAACTGTATAATCATCTTCAGAAATTAAGTAAATTAGACTGAGCTAGTAATCCATGGGGTCAAAACAGGGAAACTGTGTAGAGAGAATTGCCTAGCTGAAGAACAGAAAAGCACGCACAGTTGTGTAAACCCCGTGTTTTGTAACAAAAGTTACTTCTGAACTATATCATTGTTTATATAGCAAAAATCTTGGTTTAGGGAATGGTAGTAGTCAGCAGCTCCCATGACCAGGAGCACTTACTTGAACACAGTAGAACATGCTGGCTGAATATTTGTTTTTCACCATAGGAGAGGGCCACCTGTTTGGAAGGCACACTGAGAACAGGAAACAGGACGTGGTTCCAGCAAATCATTCTTGATTGCTTAGATGTTCTTGACCTCAGTAATAATGAAGGTGGTCAATCCTATCTCAAAAGCTCTTGAAATCAAGGGATTCTTAGATTAGATTTCTATTCTATTATGGTCTTTTTCAGGCATTTGCCACTGTAAGGTGTTCATTTCAGAAACAATTGTCTGAATGACGTAAATGCAGTATCTCATGGCACCTGCTCTTCTTTATTTTTCCCTTTTCCTGATGGAAAATTGAGTTGTGACATTTCTTTAGCCCTACTTTTTATTAAAATATGAAGACATATAAAATTGTGGTTTAGGTACAAATATACAAGGCATAAACCAAATATCACAGTAAGTCCAAAATGTGGGAATTAAATGAGATGCATGCTAATACACTTCATAGTTATGAACTTCATCTGAAGTTGTCTTCAAGGTGAAGCTACACCTATATCACTATGACCAATACAGTTGCTAGCCTTGAGCAAAGAGTGGGAGAAGATTCAGAAAGGGCTTACACTCTGTGGCTGTAACCATTCTAAGTGCATTTCACATTAATAATCAGATCAAGATTTTTTTCATCTCATTGTTATCATCTATCCGTTATAAGTTTTCAGCTGATACCTCACTCATGATAGTGTCTCATCTGTGTAGGATCTAGGTCTGTAGATCTGCCCAGGAGAAGTTTGAACAAAGGGATAGGCCCAGACAGATTAGCCTCTTATGCACATGAATCCCTGGTATAAATGTGTTTGCATTAGGAAAAAAATAAAGTCAAAGAAATAGAACTTAACGTAAAAATAGAGGTAGCCTCCTTGTACCAAATTTCTAGTCTCCTAGAAACACAGAGGCACAGGAAAGCACAAATTCATGAGTAAGCTACATCCAAAAGAATCTAGCACTAAATTGTTCAACATTTTTAAGACTTGATTGAAATCAAAGGTGTAGTTTGAGGGTTATTTCTTAGTTTGGATGATCTGTTTCACCACGTTTAACAGATATATCACATATACATGAAAAGAAAATACAGTGGAGAACTGCAGATATTTTGCTTGTAGTAACACGACACCTACTAGAGTCCTCACTGAATAATCCACTATTGTTTAAAGCACTTCTTCATTTTAAAAATATTATTTTGCAAAATACTCAATGCAAGGATTATTCTTTATTTGTACAAGTAGCTTGCTATTACACATCAATTATTATCTTCAAGCAGCAGTTCTTAAGTATCTCATTAGGGGACAAAATGGTCTCTTTTTTAACCATTTTACTGCCCTAAATTTGAAGAACTCTAACATTTGTTGACCAGTCCTGTGGAATTCATATTGAGTTGGATTTTTTTAAACTCTACTTATTAGATATTTAATTTGCTTTGATTTTATAGATCTTTGAGTCCTCAATGGTTGGTTTATAATTTTAAAGGCCTTCTGCTTTTCACATAAGTCTTTATGAATTAATTACATTGGTGTCTGTGGCTCTTTACCCACATTTAGAATTACTTATATTTAATATATTAGTTTTTTCCAAATTTCTTGGATATTTTTTACATTTTCCTGTAGGGAGGGGTGTGGTTTTTGTTTTGCAGTTTTTTCATAGATATTGAAGAAAAGTAAATCTTGTGTTCAAAAAATCCTATTTCCATTTATGTTCCCCAAGAACTGTGTTACATAAGGTCAAATAATTTGTGTGTTTTTTTCTCTTAGTACTTATCGTGTCCTTTGTTTGTATAACTCAACAGAACTGAATTCCACACAACATGGAGTAAGTGGCTTAAATAATAGGCTTTTCAACAACATATGATGATGTCAGCAGTCTCAACACAGTATATCTGCATAGAGACTGACAGCAAATCTATATCAGAGGTGTTTCTCATTTCTTTTTTTAAAGGAATGGTGTTTCTGCTGTTTAACTGCCAAGAGATGCAACATATCCCTCCTGTAAATGCAGGTTGTTTAGAGTAGTACTGATGTTCCTGATGAGTAACTTCATTATGATATTTGTGTTTGCTGGTTTCATGATAAGTTTCACACCCGGAGCCATATTTTTTCGTAGCTGCAGTCGCAATATCATCTTGGGATTGTGCCTGGGTTGGCTGTAATTGTGTTGGTGTCTGGAGCCAGCCTTGCCTGATATATCACAAACAAGGTGTATCCTGTTTTGTTCCTGAGCTTTACAACAACCAGTCCATTTCCTCTTTCTATGCTTCCATGAGAGCAGAGGAATTGTGCCCATCTGTTGCACTGTGTTATTGTGTTATACTGAATGACAGCAAAGGTAATCTTTAGAATCAGTAATATACCTTCCTTTAGAAATGATCTATTCTTCACACACAACTCTTTTACCCCACTAGTTTCTGATAGTCCAGGGACCAATCTTTTCTGTGGGCTTTCTGAACTTTATTAGCCCCGTTTAGAGAAAGTTGTTCTACTGGCTAAATGCTGGACAAATGTTTTAATATCACAGGCATCTGTTCATCTGAATATATTTTTTCATATTTTGTCCTTCTGTGAAATGGTGCAAGAGAAACTGCTACAGGAATTTCTCTTCTGGGATTCCGTGTTGCTTTCACAGCGGACCTTTGTAATTTTGCAGTCTTGCACTGCAGACTTGCCAGTGCAGAAGGCAGCAGGTTGGCAGGAATGTTCTCTAAGGAGCTGTAATCTGTTCCAGTTTGTACTTGGCATCAAAGCAAGGTGTATACTCTACCCATGAGATTTCTGCAACAGTGTCAAACAATACTTTCTTTTTTTTCAGTTTAATTTTGTTTCACTACTATCATTGATTTTGAGGTCAGTGGGTTTCCTTCCTGCAACAATTCTTGTGTTGTTTTATTGTAATTTGTTTTTGAGGTGCCAGTTCCAGTTTGGGGAAAGGGTTTTATCTAAATTGATGCTAATAATTTTTTCTTCTGTTTCTTCAGCTCTTAAAAATATCATATAATTTGGCTAATCTCAGTATTAAAGTCCATGGCTAAATCATGTCTGACATGGATTCTAATGCTTTTTGAGAAAAGGCTTTAAATTGCTTGGATGTTTCACTTCATTCAGGTCAAATCCGATGCCTCCTGTTTCTAGTAGTGGGACTTGCTCAAAAACTTGCGTTCTGTTGTGATCCAGTCTTTGTGTGTGTTGCTGTGAATAGTACCATCAGATTTCTATCATTTCACCAATGCTGTTTAATGCAAGAAAGACCCTAGTGACAATTTCAGTACCTTTTAGTTAATATTATAGTATTCCTCCCCTATTTTTTTGGACTATCTCTTGTCCCTAACTTATACAAGGAACATTCCATAGACCAATCATTTTCCTATGCAGAGTCTGAGCTGGCAATATTCAGAATGAGCATCCAGTACATAAATACACTGCCTGCCAAAAGGTAAAGTGGGTACACTGTGTTATTGCTTGCATCTCGTGAGTTGACACTTATATGGATCAACGGGTGTCTCTCTTCTCCACTACGTCAGTTAGCCCATGCCGGTCACCTCATGTGCTACTTTGAACACTGTTCTTAAGTACAATCACCGTGGTCTATTCAGTGCTGTCTCTGCATTTGCAAACACACCCATTTTGCAATGTTTTGGTAGGCATCCTACATCCTCAAAGAGATCAGGAAATTATTTCCATAACTTCCCTGATGTGAGACATGTTTTGTGGATCTGGGATGCGGTCTGTGCTTCAGTTCCCCTACAGGGAAGAAGTAATAATGATGATAAATTTCTAAAGTTTTCTGGCGGTCTAAGTTAATTTAGACTGAAAACCCCTTAGGATAAAAAAAATATATGTTTCTGTGGATATTGCACACACTGTATAGTGACAGTCTAATCTTCCCGCTAACATTAGAACATTTTGCAAAGAGAACTGAAATTTACTAGAGATACATAGTAGAGGATTAGTATGAAAAAACACTACTGGGATAAGCGTTGGCAAATCCATATCTTTTAAAAGCATGTTCTATAGCCATTTACCCCACATAAGGCCCAATACATCACTAACTGACCATTAAAAAAAAGAAGAAAAAAAGACGGATTTATTTTTGTATAGTTTCATTTAAAAACAGTATTTTAAATCATATGATGAGGTATAATGCTTTCAGTGCAGAAAAACTGCGATGGTACTTTAACACAGCCTCTGAGTGGAGGAGCCATGTCTGCAAAAATTTCCTCTTCAAAGTAATTTTTCTGTGGTCTAAAAGCTACACTGCTTTTAGCAGAGCAGAAAACTTTGTTAATATAACAACATCTCTTATTACACATACTTTTAATAAAGGTTCTCTAGTAATTTTTGGAGGGAACATAATACTCTATGTATGGCTAAGAAAGCATCCCTCTTGGAACCTATGATCACAAATTTAAATTTAAATTAATTTTATTTTCAATGATATTTTCCCCCAAATTCTGTTTTATATATTGTCAGATATTCAAACATGTGGGGAGCAGCAAGGATAAAATCTATTTATTTGTCTATCTATGCTGAAAAAAGGAGTTTGAAGCTCCATGTGAAAACATTTTGTGCCTCTGATATTGTCAGTAATGAGTTGTTTGAAAGACAGAGATATTTTCACCTATTTGTTTTGAACTTTCAAATACTGAGTATGTTAGCAGAGCATATTTGGCAGAAAATTGTTTGTTTTTTTTTTCTGTGAACCAAATCATTCAACATAATGGCTAACTAACTTTCAAGCATTCAAGAAAGAAGAAACAGAAGAAAAGGCATTAATTCTTTTCTTTCATGCAAAAAAAAAGCTATAACAAAACTAATATGCATGAGATGACAGACTAAACCAGAGGATGCAATTCACATGAGCAAGAATATGTATTTGCTCATGTAATATTATGAAGGCAGAAAGGGGGAGGTCAAGTAAGCAATATTTGTGCAAACCAATTCAAAGCCTAATGGTCACTCTCTGTGTCTTGTATAGAGATGGAAATGAGAGAAGAATGAACTGAAATTAAAACTGCAGGTGTGAGTAATGTACTTGTGTTAATATAGGAGAGAGGTTACTGTTGTGGTTTTGCTTTTTTTTTTTCCCTTGGATTTTATTTTTCCTTTAGGAATTTCCTTGTGTTGTTTCTGCAGCATTGCTGTGGATCAGTGCAAGAGGACTGCTACAGAGAAAGGGAACTGTCTCCCCTTTTTTGTCTCTTTCGTATCAGGGGATAGAATAGCTGGCAGAAGACCTGGATGAATGGCAGTAACATTATTTTCAGTTGTGAATTTTCCTGCAGTATCTGTATGGTTTTCTTTTTGCTCCACTTCCTTCATTACATCACATTGCATTCATGCATTGATACCACTTCCCTAAGACTATTTTTTTCCCCAGTGATTAAAAGCTGTTGGCTTTGCTCAGAGGCAAAGCAACTGACATATCCTGTATTGGACCATTCAGATGATAGGAAAAGATAATATTTTCTTCATCTATAAAGAACTTGTTATGGAAAGAGTACTTTAGACATAAAGAGTTTAAAAATGCACAGCTGAGAACAAGAATAAGTAGAGAAACAGAATATATGCTTTCATGAAAGAATTCAAAGCAGTTGAACACCCTTTCACTAATTCAGTAGAAAACCACTCTTTTGCACTTACTCATATTGTTTCACACATTCTTTATAGCATTCAGCAGTATTCATATGTGCAAAGCATATTTTTCCTAATCAATCAGGTACTTAAGCAGGTAAAGGATATATATTAGCTTCCTGTCTGTAAGAAATTTCTTCTTCAGTATGTGAGGGGCATGCACTCCCCTTTTTAATGTAAGGTATATAAGACAAATAAATGTTACAGCCTAATACAGTTTAAAATGTGTTAAGGTTACACTAATATATGCATTCTTGAACTGTTTGCTTCCAAAGAAAAATAAATTTTATTTAATTTCTTTGTATCACTAACCACTTAAAAATAATTACTCATGTATACAGTACAGTTTTACTGTACTAGATGTTTTGAAATGCTGCAATTATCAGTATGTAAACAAAAACTGAATGTATTTCCCCCTTTTTTAAGATATTCTTGCATATAACATTCTGATTAACAGGACATTGATCTCAATATTTCTTGATATTTTCCCTCTTTCTGGTAAATCTCACAACTGCTGACCTTTGTGTGGAAATTTGAAAATGAACTCTTCTATTAGTAGTCGAAGATACAAGGAACAAAATACAACAGACTTCTTGGCCTGACAGGTAGGCATACTCAGAGAGAAGACTGCTATTAAACTGCTTTTTTACAAATTTCTGCAAAGACTTCTGGCCACAGCCATATTTGTCAACAACAGAATGTGAAAATCTTGTAAGTTTCTTGCTGGGAGATCTAAAAACCAATGAGGACCTTACATATTATTGCCCTAAGGAATTGGAGCAGTTAAGCCCATGTCCTAGCAACAAGTGTCTTCTTTCCATTCAATGACCATTCAAAGCATTGTCTAAACGCAGTATCATAAAACTGTCCAAATATTTTCTGTTCTGTAGATGTCATCAGTTTTCTAAAAAAAAGTACTGGCAAAATGTATAATGGCTAAACATGGAAGTTTTTCTCTTTCCACATTTTCAGAAGCATTTAAGTTTATCAGATATGTGAGTGTATTGAGCAGTTTCTTTATATAATGGCGGTGAATAGCAAAGGTGAGAAAAATTTTCCCTTTTTGTTAGTGATAGTGTCTTAAATTGAAAGTCTGAGCTACAATATTCAAAGACACTATGAAAGTCTTTACTGAACTTGTCTGCTTAACTGGGCCTGATTCAAAATCTCCTAACAGTATTGTCAGTCATGAACAGCACCCCTCAGGAATCATGAAACAAGTCCTTAAAATTATTCCCGTACTGCTAGGATGGTTATAATAAAGGTGTTCTATTTTCTTGTTGGAATGTCAGTTCTTCAGAAAGTAGCCAGGCACTTTTCCAGATTTAAGAAGTAATCATAGTTGGTTTTATATTCCTCGTTTTAGAAGGGTAAAATAACAGAGGCGTATGTTTTTCATAAGTTATGTTATTAAGTGGAATGTCAAGAAGACTTAGAAAGTTTCTCGTTTCTTTCATCTAGTAAGAAGCTTCTCTCAATTATGATAATTCATTGCAACTTCCATTTGTATTACAGATTTTAGTTTTGATCAACACATCGCTGTATTAAGGGACAGTTTCATTCCAGTAAATGTTTACAAGAAGATGCTTATTGGTTTTGTATTAACACATGCTTCCTTTCAGTTTTTATTTTTGAGATGTGCCTCTCCTGCATATAGTTTCAAGTAGCATAGTAAATCCTGTTGATAATGAGTTAATTTATGTACAACGTACAGTTGACTTGATTCACACCAGTATTTTCTGTGCAGAGTCACACAAAGCAGTTTCACAAAGACTTGTGCCTTGCGTATTATAGCTTCGTACTCAGTAAATGTGCTTTTTGTTTGTTTCCATAAAGCTCTGTTTTAAATCTCTTACCAACTGATTTGCATGAGCACTTTACTTCCTCACTGTCCATGATTATATTTATTTTGGTGAACAAGGTAAAAATGGGTCATAAACCTTCCATCGCTCTTGTTAACTTAGAGCATCTGCTCTAGTAATAAGCACCTGGTTGGATAACTTTGACATCTGGGAATCTTTCAGTTGATGGACTTGCCCTTACTAAGCATGCTAGCGGAGATGATGAAAACATTATTAGATCTATTTCACAGCCTTCTTTTTGTAGTCCTATGTACCTTTGCCAAAGTTGTAGCCTGCTAGTGTGACTTATATGCATGTGGGTTTTTTATTTGGACAGTTATAAGTTTTATTTTGTAGTACCTGCCAAAAAAAAAAATATACCTCTAACGCTCTCATGAAAAGTAATAAAGAACATATTTGCTAGTGATATGTAGGTTTCAAGGAAGCCAGAACACAAGGAGAGGTTGGCAGGCAGCTGAACAGCAGCTCTCTTTAAATATGTATTATGGTCGTGATAGTGTGATTGCCAAAAAGGTTTGTAACACCATACTGACAAGTTTCACTTCAAGGGCTACCTCTCTTTAATATAAAAAGTGGGGTGGAAGCTGGACAGTTACAGTCAAAACTGTATCACAAGATTTAGGGACAGGTTCAGATAATCATGATCTCTGTCCAGAAAGCATGCAGAAAAGAAAGAAACAGAGAAAGTAATAAGGTTTTATCCCTTGTCAGGACTGTTTGTTTGTTTTGCATAATGTCATCTCTCAGTTCTCAATGAATACTTGCAAGCCAGTCTGAAAGGATGAACAGCAGACAAGCAATATTATAGCTGTAACTTCTGGGAACTTTTATTTTCCCTAAGAAAAAGACATTTTTCTCCATTTAATTTTGAACTGGTGAAGTGAACATATATGTAATCTTTGATTTTAGTTAGGGTTGAAATATGTGTGTGTGCATATGGTTGTCTGTGCCAGCGTGTAGGGAATGGGTGAGTGGGTTATGTATACCCCTACAAATAAGTCTTCGTATGTTTATGTAGAAACATACAATGCCAGGTCCTGCATTGAACCAAATCTATATACAATATTTTGGTTTGGGATGTTTAGGTAAAATATACTTTCTTCATGATTAATTTTTAATAATTTTTTTGCATCCTTTAGTTAGTTTCTCTTTTATGACCCTTAGCCCAAGCCAAAGGATTCAGCTTTCAGACTGATGTGCTCTGAGACTAGTTTGTTCATTATGTGAAAATTAAATTTCTTGTTATACAATTAACTCAAGTTTGGCATGAGTTTACTGTTTGTCTCACAAGATAATGTCCAAGCCTTTGCTAACAAGATACCACTGAAATGTAAAATGCTATCTGTTTTTCTTAAGTATCATCCCATTGTACATATTTTGCTGTTTTTTTGTGAAGCTGTTGTGATGACACAGAGCAGATATCAAAACTAGTGGATTTTACTTGTTTAGATAGCCAGCACACATTGACTCCTCCATCAGATGGCTTATCTCAGGGAAGATTAATCCACCAGCTATTCTTTAAAGGTTATGAAGTGAATTTAATGCATGGAAAAGTTGTGATGAAACAAACACCTCTGGGAGTGAAGCCAAGATTTCTGACTTTGGAAATGTTTATATCAGCTGTTCCTAAATTGGAATATAAAAGCAGTGGGGTTGGGGGTGGGGAGGGTGGGGGGAGTGCCTTGCTTTTTCTTTTATAATTTTTAAAGCTCTCTCTACCTGAGACTTTCATATCTTGGGATATAAATACAGAACTATTACATAAAAAGTCCTTTTTAAGAAATAACTATCCCAACTTCATGGGCAGAGTCCAATCGATTAAGTATGCTCGAGGGATATACTGGAGGATAGATTGTACATTCTAATGGACTTATTCCTGAAGATGAACATCAAAGTAAGCATTCACTGTGTTTATTATTTAAAAGCTCTCTAAAAGTTAAATATCGGAGGTGACTCATTATCTGGCAAGATGTGAAGTCAGTACCGAACAGTCTTTCCAGAGTGGCACTTCCTCTCATTATCAAGGAATTTTTCAAGCAGAAGCACAGAGTCACCCACTCGGGATTTGTTTTTTTCTCCATTGACTCAAGAAAGGTGAAGCAAACTAGATGATACTAAGCTTTTTGATTACAGGAGATGAATCTCATCCACCTAGTACTCATGTATGTCACATCATATGTTCTAAATTTTTAATCATGGGAAAGTTTGTGATGTTCTCACTCTGTCTTTTGCCTGAGAAGTGGACATTCACACCTTTAAGTTGATAAACATTTACCCTCTTCTGTAACACAAACATATTCTATATCCAGATACAAGCCAAAAATCCCCCACACACCCAAACCCCACCTGAATGATTATTATAAATTCCAATAATTTAATGGTAGTAAATAAAATTACCAAATTCAATTAAAAAGAGGAATAAAGCTTATTTGCAAGGAAACAGTCCACAAAAAAAGGCAGAAATAAGAAAATTTATTAATAATTTCACACGCAAACAGAGACACACACACACAGTATTGTTTTGTTCCAAGGAAGTAAATACCAATATATTTACCTGGGACTGAATTATTTTACAGATATGGAGGCTAATTTTTTTTGCCAAACAAACCTAATATGTTTCATGTACAATACAAAATAATAAACAGTGTAGCAGTTATAATGGAAGTATTACGATGCAATGAATACAAGATATTTTTTTCACACCATGAAAGAGAAGCAAACTCTATTATTAGAGGTAATGGCTTATCATGTGGTCAGCTGACAGAGTTGAACAAGTATAGACTCATTAAATATTAATTTAACTAAAGGTATTAATTCTCCCAGAAAACAGCTTTCACATTCCTTAATCGTCATGGCTAGCACAGCAATATTATCAATATAATTTTAAGTCTTTTAAAAAGCCTTTATTCTGTACATTATTAGGATCTTCCACTTAGCCTGCATATTTCTCTTCATGCATGTATTGGGTTTGCATGGCCAGATTTTGGTAGCGGGGGGGCTACAGGGGTGGCTTTTTTGCAAAGCTGCCGGAAGCTTCCCCATCTCCAACAGAGCCAATGCCAGATGACTCCAAGACAGACCCACTGCTGGCCAAGGCCGAGTCCATCAGCACTGGTGGTAGTACCTCTGGGATAACATAGTTAAGAAGGTGTAACGGATAACAGATTTAAGAAGGGTAGAGGAGTGAGACTATATGAGACGAACAACCCTGCAGGCACCAACGTCAGTGAAGAAGGAGGGAAGGAGGTGATCCAGCCACCGGAGCAGAGATTCCCCTGCAGCCTATGGTGAAGACCATGGTGAGGCAGGCTGTCCCTCTGCAGCCCATGGAGGTTAACGGTGGGGCAGATATCCACCTGCAGCCCATGAAGGACCTTACACTGGAGGAGGCGGATGTGCCTGAAGGAGGCTGTGACCCCATGGGAAGCCTGTGCTGGAGCAGGCTCCTGGCAGGACCTGTAGACCCATGAGGAGAGGAGCCCATACTGGAGCTGGTTTGCTGGCAGGACTTGTGACCCCATGGGGGACCCACACTGGAACAGCCTGTTCCTGGAGGACTGAACCCCGTGGAAGGGACCCATGCTAGAGCAGTTTGTGAAGAACTGCAGCCTCTGGGAAGGACCCAAGTTGGAGAAGTTCATGGAGGACTCTGTCTCCTGTGGGAGAATCCCCATGCTGGAGCATCGGAAGAGTGTGAGGAATCTTCCCCCTGAGGAGGAAGGAGTGGCAGAGACAATGTGTGATGAAATGACCGCAAACCCCATTCCCCATCCCCCTGCACCACTGGTTGGGAGGAGGTAGAGAAAAATCAGTAAAGCTAAGCCCAGGAAGAAGGGAGGGGTGGGGCGGGTTGGGGGAAGGTGCTTTATAGATTTGGGTTTATTTCTCATTTTCTTACTCTGATTTGATTGGTAATAAATTAATTTTATTTTTAACCCCAAGTCGAGTCTGTTTTGCCTGTGGCGTAACTGATGAATGATGTCTCCCTGTTGTTATCTCAACCCATGAGCCTTTCATTATATTTTCTCTCCCCTGTCCAGTTGAGGAGGGGGAGGGATAGAGTGGCTTTGATGGGCACTTGGCATCCAGCCAGGGTCAACCCACCAAAATGCATTACCAAATGTGTCAACACAATATGTATTGTAACTGATGGATTCTAGAACAAAATCCTGTCCTAGTGACAGTTTGAACTCTACTGAACAAAGATCCCATTAATCACACAAAAAATAAACTACAAATTACAGTAAGTTTCATCCTAAAATAAAGATTGATAATTAGAGAAAATCCAGTTTTTCTGGATGCTATAAGAAGAAACATTAGAATTCTATTTTCATTTTTATTTGTACTATTACCTACAGCAAAAAAAAAAAAAAACTGAAGAAAATGTAGATCAGTCAAAAGAAGTCAGAAAACATAAATCGTCACAGCCTAACAAACAAATTATCCTTGTAAAGGGCAAGAAGTGACCAGTGATGATTCTGTGATACAGATTAATAATTCTGTTGAACTGCTCAGTCAAAACTTGTACATACCCCACTAAAGTACATTTGGGATTTCTCCTTTGCTGTGGATAGCTGGTGTCCCCTAACAAAGAGAATCTTAATTCTGAATGACCTCTTTCTTGTGGCTATAAGGAAAAAGATAATTAGTCATCAACATGTGGTAGGAGAAATGCATCATACATTTCTTTTTGAGTATATAATTATTGAGAAATAAAGCTGTAGGCTAGAACCTACACCTAAGTCTTCTTATCAGTGCCTTTATATTGTAGAAATGTTTGCTAAACCTCTCAAATAAATGAAGAGTTCTGTACAACTGTCATGGTTTAACCCAGCAAGCAGCTAAACATCGCGGTGTCATTCACTCACTTCCCCCCTGCAGCAGGATGGGGGAAAGAATTGGGAAAAAGGTAGAATTTGTGGGTGGAGATAAAGACAATTTGATACAACAGAAAAGGAAGGGAAAATAAAAATAATGACAAAAGAATATACAAATCAAGTGGTGCACAATGCAGTTGCTCACCACCCATTGACTGGTGCCCAGCCACTTCCCAAGCAGCGGCCATGCCTCCCTGGCCAAACCCTCGAGTTTTTATTCAGCACGATGTCATATGATGATATGACATATCCCTTTGGCCAGTTCGGGTCAGCTGTCCTGGCTGCGTCAACTTTGAGCTTCTTGTGCACCTCCATCCTCCTTGCTGGCAAGGCGTTATGAGAAGCTGAAAAGAGCTTGACTTAGTGTCAACACTGCTTAGCAACAACTAAAATATCAGTGTGTTATCAACATTAATCTCATCCTAAATCCAAAACACAGCACTATACCAGCTACTAGGAAGAAAATTAACTCTGTCCCAGCTGAAAGCAAGACAACAACAAAATTCATATAGACACATCAATGCACAACTCATTATAAATTTAAACTAGCAGCTTTCTTTTTAAGATCCCCCTATACTATCAAGTTAATTTAAAGTTAAATTATTGAAATCAGATTAGAAGTGATCTGATGAATCTTATTGAAAGCGTGTACCAGTGAGAAATGCTCAGACTTTCTGAGACAGAATCAGAAAGCGAAAGGGGAAAAGTAAAATACTGGAACCAGCATGATGATTTAAATGTATGAGGCAAAGGGTTACTGTTACTCTTACTGTGAGGGTGCCAGAGCAGTGGCACAGGCTGCCCAAGGAGGTTGTGGAGTCTCCTTCCCTGGAGACATTCAAAACCCTCCTGGACGTGTTCCTGTGCCCCCTGCTCTGGGTGTGCCTGCTCAAGCAGGGGGGTTGGACAAGATGATCTCCAGAGGTCCCTTCCAACCCCTCCCACTCTGTGATTCTGTGATTCTGTGAAAAGGCAAATTCTTCTTTTCAGTATGTATTTTTATATGTATATAGACAGATGTGGATAGAAAAATCACTGTAGATTTTATCTATGCCTTGTTTTATTGACTGGTGTATTTTATACATATCCAAGAGGTTTTTTCATATGGAAGAAAATGCTTAAAACACAATGCAGAAGAAAGGCAAAAAAAAGAAAAACACAAAACCAAAAGCAAAACATAATGGAGTGTACAAATAACCTCTCAAAAAGTTACTGAAATGAAGATACTTCTCAGAGGGTACATTACATGTCTTTTGCAAAAAACTGTTTAAGAAGCTGAGCATGAAAATTATGAATATGCATTGATAATAGCTTGCCTCTGTGTGTTTCTACCTGCTGTTACTTTGCCCCTACATGCAACACTTTGTAATGAAATGCACTCTCTGAAATATTTCAGGTGCCTTGAAATCGCAAACTACTTAACTAGGAGCTATGTTGCACAACAATTGAATGCTACTCAAACTTTTCAAATTATTCTTCTCACTTTGTTTCCTTGAAGTTAATTATATTTGTAATACTTAATATGTTCCTGTGTACATTTTTCTCTGATTTCCATTGTGGCACAGACTGAAAGAAAAGTCAGTAGCTGCTGGGTGTAAACTACCAGTACTGAGCAGCTCTCATGGGTAGTATGAGCGTGCTGTGTTAGGGAGTATTCGACCACTATTCATACAAAGCCAAACAGTAGAATACAAATCAATTCTTGCTACATTTCATAGCCTATACCTTGGCATAATGGCCTCTGCTCTAATCAATATTTCCAATTGTACTAGGCTCCTATATGTGACATTAAAGTGAATGTGTATTATTTTGGGATATAACACTATTGACCAAACAATTATCTTATGGAAACAGTGGATCATTACGGCCACTTTCCTTATTAAATGATTAATTCAGCATTTGAAACATGACCGTACTGCAGTGTCTTGTCACAAATGGCCTCCATGCACTGTATGAATCTTTTCCACTTTTGGTTTCATACCTGAAACAAAAATATGAAGTTTGTACATTACAGTTATATTGTCAACTTACAAGTTCTGATTACATTTTCAATTTGTTTACTTCTTAAATTAGTTACTAATTTTAAGCCAAAATTACTTTTTGAGTTGCACCTTCTTAAATTTGTTTTTGCTCTAGAGTCAGATTACTGGAGGAAGATTTGGGAGAAATTCTATGGATCTATCCTTAAGTTTTCAGAACGTCAAGATGTGGCTTATCTGAATTATTAACTCAGATTTCAGGATAAATCTTTTCACAGCTGCATATCTTAACCTTTTACTCTCATCCCTTTTCATTATAAAGATGAAAAACTAATGCATTTTTGTGTTTACTGAAGTCAAGGGGAAGTACAAATATTTGACCCATCTGAAATGCAGGCTTTCCAAATGCTGAAATACAGTTTTAGGATGCTAAAGTAACCTTCCTTTCCTGGTAACTTCTACTGTGTAGATAAACACTCTACAAGTAGGAGATGCACAATTTAAGATGCAAAGCAATTTTTTTTTTTTTTTTTGGCTAGTACACACAGGAGGTAGCTAGGACTGATCAGCTACCAGCTGAAGCATAAATATTGTCACCCCTCCTCAACCCAAAAAGTCTTTGTTGGTCAGATAGTTCTCAGGGGGGGCAGAAAGGGTTACTTTTGTTGTGCCTTGGAGTTGGTTGATCTTCTCTGTTGCTGAGTTGCAGTCTTCTGATTTTCTGTTTTTTTGATGTCAATATTTTTGCTCCTGAATCCTCAGCTGATGCCTATGACAGTCTCAACAATTACACTTATGTTTTACTACTTTTCACATCTTAATAAAAGTTTGCTAAGTAAAACTGCCAAGATTAAAGATTACCCAGCGTAGGTGCACTAAACCAGGACTTGGATCACAGAAAAATGAGGCTGAAGTTCCATTAACTTTTACAACCTCAAGCTGGTTTGAAGATAACAATATAAGATTCCATCCCAGCTATATGCTTGAATTAGGTTTGGTTGTTTGGGGGGGAGAGGGAGGAGCAACTTGGATGCCTATAGAAAGAAGTCTAGTTATTATTTGAGGCTCCTGGTTTCCATGTAGCTTCCAAGAAACCTGCAGGGTTCCCAGATATCATGTCTGCCATGCCCTACAGGGATAGCCCAGCTTCCCTATGCACTGGACATCTATCTTTAAGCATGTGAATTGGTCCCTGTACAACCACACAAAGTGCAATACTGTAGGTTAGCAATTTTGCAGGTTTATTGTTTTTTAATTCATTTTAAATATTTTATTTCTTTCTTTATAAAGACGTATTTCAAAAGCGAAATTTATTTTCATAAATTGAAACATGAAAATTTCAGGATTAGCCACTTGTAGCAAGATCCAAACAAGGTGTCTATTTACCATGCTCCTAGAAATGTTTTCTGCATGTGTAATATATGAGTGAGGGGCTGATGTATTTTCTCAGTCTGGCCACTGATGAGATGGCTAGCTTGAGAAAGAATGCGGAAAGTCAGAATCTGTCATGTTTAGTTCATGTAATGTCAGTTACCTCAGTGGAAGTTAAAGGCTACTATCTGTCAAGAAGCAAGAAGCCTCCAATATATCTTTTTCTAAGGTTAAGATTCTTTGTAAATGAGGAGATTCTCAGTATTTTCGACAGTTTCTCTCTCCAAAGTGAGACAAAATATTACATACCATTCTAGCAATCAGAATTTCACCTTGTCGATAGCTTCAGATTTCATTGCAACCACCAGACACTGCAAGCTGGATTGTAAGAAACCCCAAATCTAATGATGGTGTACAATGAAGTGCAAACAGGTAGTTAGGCAACATAGTGTAGTAATGCTAAATAGAAGTATGAGGATGAGGATGAGATTAACACTCTAAATACCAGGAAACTCATGGGATAGAACAGTGTGCCCATGAATAACCAGAGCAGAAAATTAACTTTCTGAGAAATCATAGTGACATATTGGTAACTGGGTGAATAAATCTACTAGAGAAAAGTCCTTCTGCAGATATCAAAGTTTTGGTTTTTTAATTGTTAGTTGGTTTTGGTTGGGGTTTTTAGTTTTTTTTCTTGGCCTCAGTGGCTAGAAAAGAATATTATATGACAAATTAATTAAACAGTGACAATGAAGAAGAAATAATTAGTTGCTGGAATTTGGAAAAATAAATCCTGTAACTAAAAAACAAACCATCACTTCAGAAGAATCCATACCTTTAACTACCAGATTTAGAACTTATTTTATGAACTGATCTTAGCCAAGATTTATTAGCAAAAGGACCTGTGGTTTGTCTTGGAACCAAAAAGTGCTAGAGTGGAGTCTGAGTGCAAGGAGTTTTCCAGTGGTTCAGGTATTTGCCTGAGAAGTGAAACCTGCTTCATCATACCTTGTGTTATCTTGAGAAACCTTTCTCCAGTTGTTCCTTTAGGAAATTTCCCAGCATTAGAGAGGAATTATGGAAGGCCAAGTTACTGCTCTGGCTTGAGAGGGCATTGAGCTGAAAAAAGATCTGCTTTCAACTGAACAGAGAGAAAATTTTAGCTCTCTAGTCAGCAGACCACTGAGGAAGATAGGAACATGTTTCCCACTAGGGTGCTCTACAGGAGGTGGAACTCTTCAGACTTTCCATGAACACTCTCTGGTCCTGCACATTGTATATCTTGTGGCACTTGTAATTATGCACCATCCAGACTGAGGTTGCAGCTGCTTTCATAGTAATCTCTTCTGCCTTCTGAAATTATTGTTGCTTCTTAATGTATTGAAAAAGGATATTTCATGACAAAAAGCTTTAATTCTATGGCACCAGAAAATGACATTTTTAAACCTCAGGTTTGTCACAAAATAAAACTTCATTCTCCAACCTGCTCTGATAGAAATAGGTGCTATATGTGTCTGCTGATAGATAGGCACAGCCATGTCTTATGTGCTCCTCACAAAAAAGCAAAAGGTTGTATATGTCTACACAATTCCTATGGAAAATTAGAATCTCTAGCAGGTGGCATACATTCATAGTTTCATTTCACACATCAACAGTGATAAAAGAGTCCTGAGGAACACTGATTTTTGTTATTTTTCAGGCTACAGCATCCAATCTCAAACATTCCACAAAAGGACAAACTAAATCTGAGTCACGAATAAAGGCAGGATGATTATACATCCCAGGCAAGATGGTAACAAATGATAGCATTGCTGCAAAACAAGACACACTTTTTCCTTGAATTTTCAGTAAGCTCCAAAACCTGCTTGGTACTCTGAAGATCTGAATCTAGTAGCTCTGAAACTTAATCAGTTTCTTGTGGTTAGTTTAACGTGGTTGTTGAAATACATTGCTGAATTCATGGGTAGATAACAAGCAAAAGTATGTTACATAAACTGAGAGAAAAAGGAATGAAAGATGTTGATTTACTGGTTCCTTGTTTTTTGAACTTCTCTTCCTCTAGAAACTGTATCAGTGATAAACTAGATGTTATCACTGTTGCATAACAGTAATATACCCTGTCATGCACATCATCTGTTTCTTACAATCTCTATGTAATCATATTAAGTGGCATAAGCATACCAGTGACACCAATTTAGTGAGAGAGAAGTGGAAGTGGAGAGCAGGGTTGAAATAAACAAATTTGGGAAGACTAAATGCCTAAACACTGGTGCCATTAAAAGTTTAAAGTAACATTTTCATGTTTCCAGATAGAAATAAGTTTCTTACTTATGACAAATAAAGCTTTCTGATTAAATGTTTCTAGCAATGTAAACTGTAAATAAATGTAAATTAGTAAATACTAGCAATGGGAATGCACACCAGCTCACACCAAGGAACATTTACATAAAATATCCTAGCTTTTTCAATTATCAGAGACAGAAAAAGATTATAAAATCACCTTATGATATTATATATGTGCTTCTGTGTATATACATATCTATAAAATAATTTTTATACAATCGGATTCAAAACGCTTTCTCATTAGTAGCTGACTTCGACACTAAGGATAAAAACATTTTAAATTAGACTATTTTAATTATTTGTATACCTCTGTTTAGTATTTCTAAACTATTATTTCTTCATCTCTTTACTAGATAATGAATTCAGTTCTATTAAGACACTTTCCCACGGAATATTTCCAAACACTGGAAAACTTAAATAAATAATAGAAATAAGATTGTGGCTTTGAAACATTATTTAAATAGAAAATTATTTTGATAAATAATGATTTGACTATATTATACACATACATATATATGTATATTTGCATATAGTTATACATGTACATAAAACAAAATACATATTTATATAAATGTGTTTTTGTTTCTTCTTTTTTTTTTTAAATCCACTTTTGTCTCAATTAAGTTTTGAAGATAAAAGAAAAGTTATCTTCCCTATTCCTTCTGTATGCTTGTTTGATATATGTCTTGGTGATGCTTAGCCTTTATAAGTTATTTTTCATCCATGTGCAATTGCTGGGATATGAGGCAGTCAGTGTTTCTTGTCAATGAAAAGTATAAGTGTTTAACATGCGTTTTTTATTGCTTGTACCTATAAATGGCCTCATGTCTTTCAGTGGTTTAGAAAGCTAGAGAGGGCAACTTGGTGTTGTGGGACTCTGCAGATCAAAATAGCAGGAAATAAAACAAGAGATAGAATGTGATTAAATCAAACATCACTCATGTCAGCATGTATTTCTGGACACCACAATGCCATTACTTTTTCTGCCACATTATATATTGTGGGGATCCTGGACTGTGGCAGTGGGTAGGACAATGTGGTGATAATCCTTTGTTAGTTTCTCATAGTCTCTGATGTATCCATATAATCTACTCAAGTCATCTCTTCTGTAATCTTTTACTGATCCAGGAATATCCATGTACATTTATATGCACAGATGCTATGATACTATACAGCAGGGAGAGAGGTAGCTTATTTAATCAGCAGGTCAATCATGGGAAAAAAAGATACCTATGTTCAAGAAAGCACAAGAACATATCCCCTGCTGGGTGGTAGATTGAGCTGAGATACAAATACAAAAGAAGAGTCTGAGGCTGTATTTTCTTCCTGATATGCAATGGATTCTTTGACAAGGTACTTCATAAAGCTAAAACAAGTAAGCTCAAATTACAAGTATTCATTAAGAACAGAAAGAGAAAAAAATCCAGCAGTTAGACATTATTTGGTAGCACTTTTAAAAAGTATTGTGAACTAATGACTTTCCAGTCCTTCCCGTGAAAAGAACTGCTATTTCTAAGATACATCAGTCTTTCCTGAAATGGATGTAAATGATGTATAGTTGAATGAGCTTAGCATGACTGGACAGGTCATGCCTGAGCTGCCTGATATTGCTGCTGCTCTCTCTGGCATGACTGAAGCTGAGTCTGGGCAGTCTCAGTCAGCTTATCCAATTGTGTAGCTGACATTTTTTCTTCATCCTCTTCAAAAAACATCTTTGTAGAAGTATATTACTTTTTCAGACACTTTTCAAGGAGAATTTTGGACTAAGAAAGGCTTCATCTATTTTTGGTATATGCAGTATCACAAAAATAAATTGATACAGCAAATTAGGGTTGAATTTTGCAATTACGCTTTCTGTTCCTTCTACTGGTGAAACTACAAGCTGTGGGTTTGGGTTGAATAATTCATTGACAAATGTTGTTGATGCTGTCACTATACAGTTTCTAAAAATTTCTCACCTTGGGAAGCACCTGATAACTAAACTAGTGCAAAGTACAGTTACCAGCTATTCCAAGACTGATTTTGCTTGATATCTAGCCACTAATGAACACAGATCATTCAGAAAAAAAAATATATTTTCGTTAGATATCTACTTCCTGAATTCTGCAGCTACTGTAAAACACAACAAACAAAGGAGAATCTTGATGTACAATCCATGCCTACTCCCCACTATCCACATGCATTTTCATTTGAAAGAAAAAAACCCCACATTTCTACTTCAGTATCAATACAATAGGAACAACGGTATTAATTTTGTACAAAGCCTGAATGTTGCTGTCCCTCAACATTTATGAAATCTCATAGACTCTTAAATTGCATTTGTTAACATTTTGGTTTCCATACGTGTTAGTTATATAGTAACAGCCTGTGTTCCATCTTGAGATTGGGAGGTTTCCTATTAAAATGTCATTTAGGACTCTCTGTGGCTTGATTTCATTACACTTGAAATATTAGATTTCTGCTTATTGTCAAAGTTTATTTCCACACAGGTTAATACTTTGGCTGTAGGTAGATTCAGCCTGGTGCTGTGCAAAGTTGTGTATCTTGGGATTTTTTCCCCATTCTATTTCCTCTGGCTGAAAATTAAAGAGGGTTTTGGTAAAGGAAAATTATGTCCTGTGCCAGGCATTACCGGCAGTAGGGGTGCCTGTGGGGGAGGGGCTACACTGCACCCCACTGCCAGCCCTGTGCAGTCCTGATTTTGCTCTTCTCCTGGTCAGACATCTCCTCTTGTGCTGCTTTTCTCTCCAGCTTTGCTCCTGCCCCTAGCCATTCTTACCTTTCTTAAATATGTTTTTGCAGAGGCGCCATCTGCTCCCCTGTGTACTTTGGCTTTGGGGTGTGGATCTGTTTTGCCTGTTCCAGAGCTTGCTGGAATCAGCTCTGATAGGCAGTACCTGGCCTCCTCCTACACAGGCCACCCCTGCAGCCCCTCACCACCAAAACCCTGCCAATTATGCCTAGTACACAAACGTACAAACACAAAATTGCATCCATAATGTAGGGACAAAGCCAGCAGCAGGCGGTTCCTCGTGTTCCCCTTTGCCTCTTTGTCCCTGAATAAGCCTGAAAGGCTGAATTACCCTGCCAGATTGGGAAGCTTCACCTGGAGCAACAACTGAGAGAAAATCCAAGGTGCATCTTGTGTTCCTGCCTCTCCTCTGTGTGCCCAAAGTTCTGGAAGGACAGGATTTTCTTCCTGGAAAGCTGGAGAATCCAGTTCTGGAGCTACTTGTGATTCTTCAAACATATCCAGAGAGCACTCACTGATGTGGCTGTGCAAAAGCAGTGGGAAAGTTTGTTCTTAAAACTAGACAGCAGAGCAATGGTGAAGCAAGGGCTGTGGGGAGAAAGAGTGGGAAGCAGATTCATTCTTTCTGTGGCTCAGTGAACTGCCTTTTTGTCGTGCTGCCCAAAGGTGGGCAGCCACTCAGCATACCTTTATTTTAGGCCCTGGGACAGTGGGTAGTGAGGTGGCTTATTTTATTAAGATGCTCCTCTGATGGCAGCTCATGCATGTGACCTAACATAGCTGGGTCAGGAGTGCAATTCTTCAGGGGACTGCCTTTTTAGTGTGCTACACAAAGGATGACAGTCACTCATGTATGGCTCTGTGGCATCAGGAAGCCACTGTGGTGGTAGACCATCAAGAAAGTAGATGTAGCTTATGAATGTACAGAGCTCTGGGTATCATCTTATTATTTGGAGTTAAAAAGAAATCATGTAAAACTGCAGATATTGGGGTGCAAGAAACTTCAATGAGCTGTTAGAGATACAGTCCCTAATGTGGCCATAGACTGGTAATAATCAACAAACAGTTATTTCCATTGCTGCATTCCTCCCGAACTTTTAATACGCCTTCTAACTTACTCCTCATCTTTTCCAAAAGTTCTTCAGACATGAGAAGGAGTTCAGTCTCTGGGGGTTCAGTTTTCTCAAAAGTATGACACAGCTTCTCACTCACTCTCCCCGATGGGATGGGGGAAAGAATCAAAGAGTGAAAGTGAGGAAATTGGTGAGTTGAGATAAAGCCAGTTTAATAGGTAAAGCAAAAGCTTCACACAGAAGCAAAACAGAACAAGGAATTCATTCACTCCTTCCCATGGGCAGGCAGGTGTTCAGCCATCTCCAGGAAAGCAGGGCCCCATCACATGTAGTGGTTACTTGGGAAGACAAATGCCATCACTCCAAATGTCCCCCCTTCCTTCTTCTTCCCCCAGCTCTATATGCTGAGCATGACATCATATGATGTCATATGGTATGGAATATCCATTTTGTCATTTGAGGTCAGCTGACCCAGCTGTGTCCCCTCCCAGCTTCTTGTGCACCCCCAGCCTGCTCGTTGGTGGGGTGGGGTGAGGAGCAGAAAAGGCCTTGACTCTGTGTAAGCATGCTCAGCAATAACAAAAACATCCCTGTATTATCAACACTATTTTTTGCACAAATCCAAAACATAGCCTCATACTAGCTACTATGAAGAAAATTAATTTTATTCCAGCCAAAACTATCACACAGATCAAATGCAAGAACACCACACAGAAAAATGTCCAAGTCAGAAGGGTCAGTGAATCTATATGCCATGGCCGTTTTTTCTTCCATACTGTGAAAATCTATTCAGCTCATGCAAAACTGGTCACACATATTTCCACGTTACACACAGAATGGGGAAAGAAACATTTTCAGATGGCTACAAACCTCACTCTTATCTGTCAGTAAATGTTCTTTCTCAACTGAAAAATGGAGCCTGCACTAGTGGATAAGCCAGTGTTTAAAAGTTATTTAGTTTATCGTTATAAGTCATTGAAGCCCAACTTTCTTCTTTATAGGGAAGCACTCTCCATGAATGATTTGTAAGTCAGTGCTGAAGAGGTTCAGATGCACAACTGCCTCACAAAATTCACTAGTACAAGGTAGAAGAGGGGAAAAGAAAACAGAAAAATGTTTTAAAATCAGTGACAGTGTAAAAAAGAGTATTTATGTGGGGGAAAAGAAGCACTATGGTTGAATTTTTTGTTGAATTTGTTTATCCTTGGAGCATTGCCTAGTCCAACTACACAATAGTTCGGGTCCCAATTATTAGATTTTTCCCCCTATACTCAAATATATTTTATTGATTTTCTGCATATCATCCTGTTGAAGTCAAATATTTCTCACCAAACACTATTTTAAAATTTCAAAAGTTTTCATATTGGGAGAAACTTCATTTCTCTAATTCAGTTTTTCAGGACTGTGTGACTGTATAGTCATGAACTCACAAACATCAATTCCAGGAGAAACTGCAAGATTATCTGATCTGGTATCACTTGTATCATCACGCCGAACAAACTATTTGATTGAAAAGCACTCTTCGGAGGGACATCTAGTCTAGTGCAGGGTATTTTCCACTGATGATGTTGTATAAACAATATAATCAAATTATCTCTTTATCTCCATTTGGGATATATTAAGTATCTTTAGCTTTTAACATTTTCCTTTGTAAGGTATTCCGTCCAACCTTCAGTTCACATCTGTGCCTTTTCTCTGTACTGCCTCCAGATATTCAATCTTGTGTTTAAAAGGGAGATAGCAAAACTAAACCCAGGTTTTCCAGACGGCTTTCACCAGTGCTGAATAACATTATAGAGAGATAACACTAACTTAATGCATTTTTTGTTTACTGCAATGGGCAACCATTTTGAGTTGCTTTCTACTAAGTTTATGTACTCACAGACAAACTGTAAAGTGACTGAATCACTGCCCAGGGACCTATCTTTCAGAATCAGTGGCAAGCCCATGTGCCTCACCAAAGGTTAAGCAGAGTGATCTTACTGACATTTTCCCAAATTCAAGAAGACCTTTGCCTTTGTGAGTTGCAAGTGTGCCAGCTTCAGCTTATATTTCAAATCTTCAGTGGTATCTTGCTTTTATTAGAAACAGTGACTCCCATACACTGTTTCTCACTGGGAAAAATGTTAGACACAGTTGTTCATAGTGACCAGGGCTGATGGTATCACAAAACCAATATAATTCTGTGCACATTTGGAGCTAGAAGATATGGATATTCATAAAAGTAGTACACTGTCCTGATGAGAGCAATCTGTTCATGCCACCAGAGTTTGGAAAGAAGGCCTGAAAGCTCTGTCTTTAAGAAAGCAAGGTAGGCTGATGATGTGCAGAAACTGAGTGGAAATTAGTTCTACTTATGGACTTGAGACCTGACTAGTTATAAGTGACACCAAGACTCCTGCTAAGGGCATACCTTAAGTTTTCCCACTTAGAGGCTCTAGGTATGCAGAAACAGATCTGGGAGCCTCCTTGAAGTCTAATCTGCATGTATAGACATAGTTTATTAAAACTTAATCCTCTTCAGTGTATTCCCTGCTGTAGCCTCCTATTCTGTCAGAATGGCCTACCCTCTTTGTTTTTATATTTCGTTTGCAATTGCCTTTATAATGCATTTTTGTATGAACTGAATATGCTTAAAAAATAGTTTAAATTATATTCTGCTCCTGCTTTTGCCCCCATTATTATTATCTTCCTGCTAAACATTATGTACCCCACAAAATTCATCAGGAGTTAGATATTTGAGAAACAGATGCCTAGATGTAACTTCCTAAATAGTCATCATGACTCCAATCAGGTTTACTGATTTTAAAATGTTCTAGGCCAGAGGTGTCTACTGAACACAAATGTGCACACATACACATACATACAGACATGCATACTTCAGTTTTTATATGCATATATGTTTATATTATTTATGTGGATGAGTCAGAGGGTAAAATATTATATTTAGGCATGCTATATTTAATATTTAATGAAATATTTTCTACCCATACTCAGTTTAGTGAGAAAAAATTCTTAACAGCTTTGATAAGCATTTTGTGCAAGAATTAATCTCCCAGAATAGTCTTTGCATTCTGACAAGCAGCAAGTGATTTCAGACAAGAACTCCAAATTATTGTAGAGTCAAAATATTGTAAATTTTTTGCAGTCCTCTTAGAGATATATCACTCATGACAGGCAGGAGGACTTCTGTACAGTATCAACTGCCTAGCAAACTAAAAAGAGGGTCAACTAAAGGACCAGCTAATTAAATTTTTCACATTATTCCTAGAAAACGTATTGTGATGTTGTCAACAGTACCAGCAGGGTCTGACTTCCAAAGATGAGACACATAACACTGGTGCAATAGGGATTGCTGAGTTCAATTAGCATTTGGATATTATTTTTTCAAGCAACACCAGAGGCAACAGCCCCTGCACAAAAGAGGCAAAAGCCTTTTATAAACTCAGTTGATGAAAGGAATGGTAAAAATCCATTATGGAAATACAACACTCAGAGCAGAGACAATGCGATATCTAAGGTACAATTAAGTGTTCTAAAAGAGACTACAGATGCCTTATCAGAATAACAGCAAAGAGATTATTAACTCCTCTAGATATACAGGGCAAAGTAATAAGGCAGGGTTAGGGTCAGCCAAGCATGAAGAAAAAAAGCTAGGAATCTCCACAAAGTACTCAGCCAGTGGTTAGAAGAATAAACAAATTCAGAGGTAGGGTGTCAGGAGCTATAATGTGTACATTAACACTACTCACAGAGACACTCATGAATTTGATTGATTATTTTCTGTGGTAGTAATCGTGTGGCTATCTCACATCCTCTTTCACGGGATTCTAGGACCTGACCCATCTTAGAAGACAGAACAAGCAAAGTTTTGCTAGCTTTAGCTGCAGAAATAAACAGAGCCCTTTTAGGGTTAAACTCAACAACAGCAGCAGTTTTCCAACGTTTTTTAGCCTGTGCTGAAGCCAAACTTAGCATAACGCCTGCTATGGAGCTCTACATGCATATGCTACAAGATCCAAATTCTGATCTCTGAATTAGGTTGGGTAATCCCCAGCCCATGTCCCAGTATATGTTTCAAATATTTCAAAATAGATGCAATCTCTCTTTCTTATTTCTCTCCTTACCTATAGGAAAGAGAGCTTTATTGTTTCATAGGATTATTGTTTCTTAAATGGTTCTACCCATCTATTTCACAAAACTTTACTCAAGTAAATCTAAAGTGGAAGATAAACTATTACATTCTAAAGCAATGTAGTTCGTGTTCACTCTTACTGCAGGAAATAACATTACAAAATTCAGTGTGAGATCCCAAATGAAGGGAAAAGGATAATTATTTTAAGCAAAACTGTTTTCAGTCACTCATACGTACTCTATTCTAGATTTCACTTGCTCTTTCTCCCATACTCACATGTACCATTATATATATATGCTTAAGTGGTCGGGCCATGATTATTTGCACCTTACATGGAGGATGAAAGACGCCAGTTACAGATACTATCTCCTTAGTCTGTACTTTGAGTATGACCCACCATGGTAGGTGTCTTCACTATGCATAACTATGTGTCTGGGCTCTTCTTGACTGGTAGAAGTTATTTGTACAGGTCATTCTTAACCTTTAGGAGCCAACAGTTACTATTTAATCTCTTATCTCAGAATCTCGGTTAATTTACCCTTCATAAACCCTGGGCAATGTCACTGCCTGTCATCTTTTTTCTCTTGTTCTACGTATTTTTATGACTAGAGTGTACCTTCCTGTTGTGATGACAGGAAGAGAAACATCACATGCAATGTGTGTCACCTCTTGTTATCACAGCCTGGGTTTTCTGCTGATGAGTTGTCTGTACTGTGGCTGTGTTGTTGCTCTGAAGTTTTGATCTTGATATGAGCAATACATTTGCAATGTTTACCAATTATATTTCTGACAATTTTGTACTTGGTAGTGAATTCTAATCATTCTTTAAAACCTTTGCCCTATTGTTTCTCAGGTGCTTTCACACATACTCATTTTCATTCTTATTTCATGCATACCTTAATATTTACAATACAGATCTCTAAATTTTCTCTTGTGGGAGCAAATTCATAATCTAAGTTTGGCCAAAATTGCTATCCAGGAATAGCCTGAATGCCAGGCTTAAAGAGCCTTTAAATAGCATAATTATACTGTCAATGTAAAAATGTATTTTGTAGCTTCAATTAATATTGCTAGCCCAGATTTGCTGTAGTGATCATTTTGAGAGGGCATGATTCTATGGATCACTGTGATCTAGACAAGCCTGCTTGTAAAAGTCAATAATTTTTGTCCTATTTAATATGAAATTGAGTTGAAATTAATGTTTGAAACATCCAACAGCAAGCAGAAGTTTATGTTCTAATTCATTTGCTTCAGGAAAGAACAACTTCTGGCAAACATAATATTAAGGAAGTAGGCTGTGTGAATAGTTTCAGTTTTCTTTATTACCACCATCTTTTTTTAAGTTTAGCTGTACCCAGCAGTTCTTGATCTATCTCTGACTGCAGCTGATAAGAGTTTGAGATGTCCTTGTGTAGGTTTAATATGAAAGAGACATTCATTCCCAATGTGTCCTGCAACTTTTATTGGCCACATGTTCTTTCTGTGCCTTAGAAGAATTAACATAGTTGACTCCAATTGGGTTATCTTTCCTCTGTTTGTCAATTTGCTTATGATAGTACATTTATGAAGGTATGCTAGGATTCTGAAGAAAAAGTCTGGGAGAAAAAGTATTGCTTTTTGAATCCAGTGGTTCACTGCAAAGATGTATGTACCCAATGCAGAGTAATCACAATGTTATTTCAAATATGACATTGGAAATTAATTGTACCCTGACCTCTTCTAACTCTGGTGCAAAATAAAAGATATCTTGAAAAAAGTACTAATAAGTTCCAGCTGAAAGCACTGCTTACTTTCTAAAATATGTTTTAAAAATATTTTTATAAGAATTGGAACATATAAATACAAATAAAGGAAAGCAGAAATAAAACAACTCTGTTTGTTAAAAAGGACTAATTTTACCTCCTTGTTTTTCCAGTGTTATTTAAATAAAGCACAGGTATGATATGTGTGACTTTTAACCAAAAATTTTGTATTTCTCTCTAAAAAGGTCTACAAATAAATGGCAAGCTAGGAAAGCTTCTTTCAGATTCGTGTGATTGAGATTATCTAGGGTGCAGTAAATCATATCTAAATGATGGAGTCTCTAAACTCAGCCTCCCAACCTGCTGGTGCTTTCAGATCAATACTCTGTTTCTGTTCAAATGGATGTAACTATGTTCCTCCCTTGTGTGCGTGTGTTTGTGCACTCATGGTACAACCATGTCATTTTATTATTTTGGAGGAGGAAATACAGGGCTCTGTAGATTCAGGAGCCGTTGAATAAATATTTCTTTTTCTGAATGCAACATCTGAATTCATCCTTCTGCAACCTCTTCAAAAACTTGCCACATGTTGACTTAACTGAACAGCAATATTTGTACTACATGCTACATACTGTGCCAAGTAAGTCACCAAGGCGCTCAGTACAAGTTTTGCTGTCCACACATCTGTTGTTTGCCATAGCAAGTTTGACATTAACACATCCAGGAGTCCTCAGTGGAGCTATGTAGCAGATTGTGCCATACTGAGAGCACAAAGGAATGTCAGGTGATTGGCAGGTCTCTAACACCTTTCTCAAAAGCCAGACTGCATTAGAGGGGGTAAAAGTTCCCTAAGGATTTCCAGTTTAGGAGCTGATTCTAATCATAATTGCAGGAACTTCACACGGATATAACTCCATTTGGTTTGAAGGAATGACTCATCACTGTGCATGCTGAAAGGAACAGAGCTCAAAGAGGGTCATCTGATTCTGGTAGCAGTTATAAAGGGGTAAGTTTGAAGGAAGTTGTGCACACTAAGCCAGATCAGAAATAAATGTCAAAGCAAAACCAGGGAAAGCTGTAACAGGCTTCTGTCATTTTGGACTGAATGAGCTATATTTAGCCTCAGCACCTGCTGAGAACACAGCAGACCTATCTGTTTCTGGATTCTGGTTTGAGTTCGGCAAGTGACACAGAGAACATTGTAGAAACATGTATCAAAGAGACAGAGGAGTTAATTCCTCTTCCAGCTGTAAAAGACTGATATCTGTAATATTGTCATTCGGTAAAGTTGACAGAAGTGTGTCTTGTTAATAGAGGAATATTAACATTATTCTGATTCAATCTTTGTTTAAAATTAAATAAAGTTTCATTTTTTTATCAATTACTTATTTTAAACTCTGTCCTAAACATTTCTCAGAAACCGGACAAGAAGAACTTACAGCAAACATCCTTGCTGGTTTTCACCTGACCAAACTACTAGGACCTTCACTCTTGATTTCTCATACCTCAGCACCATCTGCAGCCACGTGTACAATAAACTTGACAGAATAAGACAGTACTCCAAGAATGGGAGAAAGAATATTTTAGGCATGATTTCAGGCTTTGCTAAAATAATTTTCTGCTCGGGAACCATTACCCTTTGCAACTTAGAGTTACTTTTAAATAACACGAAGTTATGGTGTGGGACCAAGGAATTTTCCTTGGTTCCTAGATCCAGAAGCATAGCTTGGCTACATCGTGACTCGTGTCAGGATGAGACCCAGGTAGTTACCCTGCCCCGTATCCATGAAAAGGAGGGGGGTTTGCGTCCTCTGAATTCTTCTACCCTCTTCAGCGGAGGCATATCTTCAGAAATTTCTATAATGGTTTCACAGACTGGAGGAATTTTGTAGGCAGATTACATAGTCTCAGAATAACATTGATATTCTAATTTATGAGTATTTGTTGGGGGCCTTTGGACCCCAACACTCATTTCCAAGTCTGCTCAAGGCTCACAAAAGGGTCTGAGAGTCTGGTATTAGTGTGGAAACGTCCAGCAGAGGTTTCCTGGTGCATCCTCAGGCAGTAATTTCACTCTCCACTTTGATTATGATCATGATGTTTAGTCCAAAACTGAAATATTAGATGAAGAATTTTCTCTTCAGTCAGAGAGGATAGATGTCTTTTGCCTTAAGGAAATACTTCTGGGTCATTCTGCTTTTCATTTTGGTAATATTGTCTTCTCTGCTAATAAATAAATATAAAGATCTGAAAATGTTCCTTCATATAAGAAGCATCCTTGGTGTCTTGGTATTGTTTCCTTTTTTTGATTTTTAAATCTGGAAAATAGATTGATCTTCCTTTAAAGCAGCACGACCACATCCAACGGAGAAAAAGGAGGACTTTAAAATTATTGAAGCAGAAAACCTACACATCTGCTGGAATGTGAGCTGATTCACATATTCCTTGTAATTAATGACAAGCTATAAGTAGAGTTTCAGAAACCATTTGCAGAACAGTAAAAAGAAAATGGGGTAATTTATATTAGCATTCCAGATATAGTATGCTGCAATGTGATATATAGGATTCATAGGTAAGACTGAGAGAGAGTGCTAAAGTGCTAAAATAACGATTCTGTGAGGCTAATAGCCAGTTTGAATGTTCAGAAAGTTACCTCTACTTTTACTATTGATTTACAAATTTCCCATCATTCTTTGTAATATAAAGCTAGTTACATATCCCAGAAAAAGTGTTGAAAGTGTTCTACCTGCACCAAGTGCAGCTCAGGTTTGGGGCAGGATGCTGGGATGCCCATGTGCCTCTATACTTAATACACACAAAATGTTCCTCCACTGCTAAGAAGTGGAAACGTTGCTTACAAAGATGTTATGAGGTCAGTTTGAAAATAGGTCCAAGAAGAATGCTGCTGAAGTGCCTCCAGGGATACTTTCTGGTGCCTCTTCTAGTCAGATGGGATCAGATGGGGGTTCTTGATTTCTGAGGTTACAGGACTTACCAGAGCAGCCTGGATATGAAGATTTACTCAGGTCCCTCCAGCTCCATCTAGGTTTATTTTGCCAAAATTAGAACTAAGATGACATGATTTGATCTCAAGTGCCATATAATTTTTCAGTGAGATAGGAGGGCATTATTGAGGGTTCAGAAGGTGGCTGGGTAAGATTTTAAAGAGGTAATTATTTCTTTTTCCTTCCTTTCTTCCTATTGCAGAAACTTGTGGGGTTTGTTTTGTTTTTTTTTTTTTTTTTCTTTCTTTTAAATCTACTTTCTGACATCTGGATCTTTCGTGCCCTGGCCCCTATGAATAGTTTTACATGTTTGTTTCCTTCTATTTTGGTTTATTGCTCACATGCCTTATATTGCAGGCTTGAGACTTATTCTTTCCTGAGAAAATCTTTGCACATTGTATCTTAGACTCAAAAGGCTAATAAGAAAGGTCATAAAACACTTGAGGGAAAAATCCCTCAAATTCTTCCAAAGTAAAATAATCTTCAATCACTTCAATTATTATTTTACATGAGTGCTTTAAGCACTCTAGAATAAACAGATTTGCTATAGGTATCCCTCAGATTAAGTTCTTGGCCTATAGCTCAAGTTTTCCATACATTTAAAACATTGCTGCAGAAATGCAATGAAGGAATGCTTTGAAAGTCTGTAGGTAACACCTCTGGTAAGCTGCAGTTCCTAGTCTAAAAGGTTATGAATTCTTATTAACAAAGTTAATAAATATATCAAGACATCCACAGATTGGTAGAAAAAAATAAGGCCAACACTTAAGAGTGATATTCCTAGATGTATTTTGATCTGTATCTCTTTATCAGGAATGGTAGACAAGGGAAATAGGGATATTATTTTTAGCATCAAAGTTAGTTATTATCTTTAATTGCAATAGTGTAATGTGATTGAGTTTACACATATATCTGTACACATAAATATGTATGTGGGAAGGTGCAAAAGTGTCCCATGTGTGGGTGGTTGTTTGTATGCATACCTCACACATTGTACAGTGGAAAAATTAGTCATACTGACTTAAACCATAGTGTGTTCTAATTGATTAATTTCATTTATTCACACTTTAATCCATGCTTTCAATAAGGCTTCATAACAGTATGTTGCAATGAGATATTAGACTGAGGAGTAATTGCAAAGATAATCATAAGTTAGAAAGTTCCCACTCCGATCAGGATCACTAACCAAGCCATAATCAAGAGCTAATTGTCTTCAGCGTGGATTTAAATGCAAAGACAATAGGGGACAAACAAAATTAGACTTTTAAGGTATCCAGTAAAAATCTATTACATAATTTCTCAGCAACCAAGAGCCCAATTCAGAAAGGTTCTGAAGACAAGACTTTGAAGGTTTTAGATACTCTGAAACAGTGACCTTTAAAAATCCTTATCAATCTAGACTTAAGTACTTGCCTTCTGACCTAGGTAAAAGACACAAATACCCAGCATCAGACATACACAAGGTTTAATAGGTATGCAGGCACATTAAAAAGCAATTTCTTAATCACGCAGATGATGATGCAGTGGGTATAGCATTACCTTACAATTCAGAAAAGATGTGTTCCAATCTCTCTTCTGTCATACATTTCCCTAAGGGCTAGAACCATGAGACAGCTTAAATCAAAGTTCTTAACCTTTTGCCTGGTCCTCAGACTAGAAAGCACTGTTATATCTAGAGATTCCTTTTATATTACTTTAAAAACTTCAGGAACAGTCCTATGATGGTTCTTCCATGCAATCACGAAATTAAAGAGAGAAATTTCAGATTCTTGTTCATTCTCTTCTATACTGGGCAATAGTGCTGTTTCAAGAAAGGTAAAAAGTAACCCTTCCCTACATAACTTATAAGCCACTAGGGAGAAATCTCTCACATGGAAAGCTAATAGAGCTAGCCCAGTTTTTTTGTACTCCAATCACAAGACATCTAACCTTCCCCTTCTAAGTAGTCACATCTCACTCTCCTTTATCTTGAATTTAATATTGGCCATGAGAGGAGGATATGCATATGGATTGGGAAGGGAATTTTTGTTAAAGCAGCATGTAAACTCTAGCTTATATGAAGCAAAGGCAAGAGAAGGACACAGAGCTTCCTGGGTGAGATTGCTTCTAAGTATGCATTAGGGTCCAGGGAACTTAGGATATACCAATCCATGTCTGGGAGACTTAGGTGTCTATAAAGCAGCTAGACCAAGCTGTGGAGTAAGGTAGCTCTCCTGAAACCAGATGTAATTAATTGTGGACTTCCCTTTAAAGTGCCATTGCTTTCTGACTCAGTATGAAAGAAGACATGACTAAGCAAGTGTGATAATTAAAAAAAAAAAAAAAAAAAAGAGGGTTTTTTTTTCCTTACTGTTCTTTATGCTTTGCCTTTGGTAACTGTACTAAGAGAATTAAAAAGAATATACTAAATTCAGATTTCCATTTATGTGGAAAAGATACACTTCCTGACATGAACTTTGCACTTGTATTTTCTTTCAAACAAGTGAGTCTCTCTAAGCTGGGGTGACATTTAGAAAAGAATCAATTCAGCATGAAAGAAAATTCTCAAAGTTTCCCAACCCAGAATTCATGAAACAACACAGCTGGGTTTCCTTCTCAGCAAGGCCATTGGATTTTCGTTCCATAAGAGCACAGAAATCATTGCTAATTTCCTTCCTCATGTGTCCTTTATAAATTAAAAAGTACTTCTAATTTTGATAGTCAATAAGTATGAAACTTCTTGTAAAGTGATTATGTCCAAAACCTAGGGAGGTTTTTTTTCTTCATATCTTTTGTTTAAGAGAATTAAAATTAAGTTGCTACATTATTGCTCAGAATTCTGGATACCTTCACTATTCACTCCTACATACTCAGAGGAAAGCTGAGTAACAGTGTCGTCTGATCTGGCTTTGTCTCAGAAGACATATACACCGCCACCCTTAAAGGGGGGAAAAAAGTGCTAAAATTAAGCCTTAGAAGTCATCCTCTGATCTTTCAGCAACCAAATCATGTGAAATACATAGAAATTATGGTAATGGGAATAATGTGTATGTTCTTCCCATCCATGTGCTCTGCCTTGGATAACCAGTTTGCTCTGAATATTTTTATGCTGCAACACTCTGCTCTTCCTTTTCATGTATATCATTAATCACCTGTTGAACCCTATATAACTTCAGTGGAATTTTCTGTCTTTTTTCATCTCCCACCCATGGGAAAACCGAGTCTCGTAACATGTTGATAAGATGTGCAACACAAATGATTAAAATCTTGTGGAGATGCATAAAATTTAGTTCTAATGTAAAAGTTTGAAATACAGACAGGAAATTGAATGTAATTTCATTGTCTAAATGTTTTGGATGGCGGTATTAATTTTGTAAAGTGCTCAGGTAAAACCCATAAGCATGACCTGTTAATTAAAGATCGAGCTTAGAATACTCAGAACCATTTCTTTACTTTCAATTTCTTTGAACTTTCTAACAAATAAAGATGAAACACTGAATTTCAGGGTAAACCAAACATAGGAGAGATAATACTGATTGTTGCTGTTTGTTCTTGGCAGGTACAAAGAACTGAGTATTTATTGCTTCTTATCTCTTTATACCCTTTGAATGTTTGTGGAATAGTTAGGTCAATGTGGAAAGGGGAATAACAAGTTTTTGAGAGTGTTGCTATAGACTAACCAAATAATACTCTTACTTTAGTACAGTTGGGCTCCATTTTTATTAGCAGTTATTTACCTGTGACTGCTGTCTTGTAGTACTTCTGTAGTGACAAATAGTTTATTGTTTCCAAAAGCCTTATTCTTCCAGTTTACTTGCTTATCTTCAGTGAGTAAAGCTGGCAAAATAAGATCCTCGGAAATTATAGAATTTCATTACTAGTATCTTTGTGAAGATGGAATATCTGCTAAATACATTTAAATTTTCCCAATAATTCTTTTATGCTCTGCCATACCTACCCTGAAGTGAAAATGGAGGGGGTTTTACCAAGCAGGAGCTAAGGTTCTGTGAAAATGAAAAGCAACAGTAAGAGTACGTTTCACCAGAAACTGGGAAACAGATAATTACATTCATAGAGGGCCACACACTGCCACTGCCCCCATATAAACTGTTTTTCCATAGTGAAATATATCACATCCACCCACAAAACTTCTTTCTCCACTTACATTCTAGCTGATTCTGTTTTAATTCATTCATTTTGGAAGTGACATGACTTTCCTCTGGAATAGATCATTCTGCTATGAGTTTCAGGCTGATTATGCCGCTGCAGTCAGTCCCTCCCTGACTGTTCTGCATTGTGCTGCTTTGCATTTCATTCAGCCTGCCCAGGTACCAATCTCTGCAGCTTCAGTCGCCTTGATTACATGACACTTTAATTGATGTAACAGGCAGGATCCCTTTATGACTCCAGTTGTGGCAAAACACATACCTGTGACAAAATAGCCATATTTAGTCCCATTTGTAGGATATAAACTTCCTTCCCCTCTCAACATGTTTAGCTCAGTTGTTCTAATTGTGACTGTTTCTTGTTTTCCTCTTTTCCTCTTAACCTTTCTTTTTTTATTCTTTTTTTTTTTTCCCTTGTGAAAGCTGAGATCCATTCCTATATATCCAGGAACTGGATCTTTAAATTAAAGATGATATAATCACAAGGGTGAGAAACATCAGAGAAACCAAGTCTGTATGTAGTTCGGTCATCAGAGCAAACTAAAAGCATGTCCACCTCAGGGTATTGAAGTAGATCCGCGAAACGACGCAACATGAAGAATCCCTGACAGTAAGAATTAATCAAGCAATTGCATGAAGGTGCTGAAGTTTACCGAAGTTTTGTCCTTATGTTTTTACATTTTCATATTTTTAGTATGGATGACTGCTTTTTCTGCTACACCTGAAAATAATGCTTGATCATTCTAAAGGATGTACATTCATTCAAGTGCAATCAAGATGTTTTTCTCTCCCTCTCTCTCTCTTTTTGGTTTTCAGGTTAGACTTACAAGGATTTATTTTTTCTATGACATTTTAACTTTAATATTCTGAAGATACCAATGGAAAGAGCAGAGATTTTCTGAAAACTCAAGATGGATTTCAGTGAAGACAACCATCTACTAGGGTGTCAAAAAAGTACATTTTTTATTTCAATTGTGCCAAATCTTAAAAAATATATATTTACCCTGATTTTTCTTTACCCTTGTTTCTAGGAGCCTTCTGGCCCCACAGACCTACAAAGACACTGAGAAAACTTCTTTTTCTTCGTAAGTGTATATAGAAGACAAAGCATGAACATGCCAGAGCATTCAGAAATTTTAAAAGATTATATCTTTAAAATGTTGTTTCAGTTTGTCAACAATGAAATAAAGATGCTTTTGTAGTCATTATTCTGAATGATGATTTACCAAACTATACTCTTTAATTGAAAGGCAGGACATAAAGACAAAGCTAAAAGTAAAATCACAGATTGCCAAAATTAGAGGGCAAAGACCTTTTTGTGGTTAGGGCAGCTGTAAGTTGCTTATCATCCTTAAGGATAATCAGAAGCATAATATGAAGTTCTGTAGTGTCAGTGGTTATTATCACTTGCCACACATTATTAATTCATAAAATGTTAATGTTTGTGAAAGAATAAAAAGTTAAGATCTGTTTTCTGGTAAGAATTTTAAAATGCTCTAATGGCTGTTAGATGTCTAATATACTTTGAAAGCAAATAGCACTAAGATACTTGGCTACCTGTTCTTAAAAAAAAAATAATCCACTTCTCTTTTCATAAAATGAGCCAAAATATTTTTATTTAATTGCTTCCTTCTAGAAATGTCAAAGTTGTTTTAAAGGTTTTCTTATTACATGGGAAACCCACAATGTTATGCTAAAACAGAAAAAGATACACTTGTTTTATCATCTCAGGTGTCCAGAAATTAAGGTATTAAGAAGATACAAAGAGAATGAGAATTGAAATAAATATTACTTATAGTAATTTATATACCTTAAAACTGCAAATAAGGGTGTGCAAAAGATCTTGATTGTAAGTCTGTCTTTTTCTCGTTGAGTATTAATATTCACATTTAACTCTCAGCATTGTGTGCTAATGCTACATGTTTTGCAAATCTTTATCTCCAGAAAGTGTACTATATAGTGAAACTAATTTTAAAGCCACATGTAGTTTTTAAAACATTCCTCATCCTCCAGCAAAATTGTGACCAATTAATGATTGTTTGCTCTAGTGTTTCAGAAGTAATTTATGCCAACTGATTAAAACATTCCTTTTAATTTTGTGTATTTGGGATATTTGATTTCTTTTCTTGATGTCTTTTCCTTCTGCAGCTTTTTTCCTTTTGACTGTTTTTCACCCTTCTTTTTCCCACCCTTTTTCCCCCTTTACATTTTATTATTGTTTTGGCCCTTGTGCCTTCATTTTCCTCCAGCCTCTAAGCCCTAAGTACTTATTCCGGAAGAGAATATAATTTGGTAGTTTTCTGGTTACCCTCTGGTAAGGGTTTTTTCCCCACTTCTATCTCTTCACTTGATTTCACAACGTCTTCTACTCCTAGTCCTTCCCCATATTTTTTTTTTTTTTCCCAGGAGGTCACTTTTTCTTTTTCCATGTATCTTTCCATAGCTTTTCAGTACAGGGGTGCTGTGAGATCTCGTCTGTTTCCTCTGATGGATCACCTTTGTTTTAGTTCCATTACGCTCCACAGATGTTTTCCCTGTGCTTTTTTGTTTCCCATACACAAAAAGCGTTCTGCCTGCAGTCACTGTTTTTCAAGTTTGTTGCCAAACTACATGTTATTTCTGTTGCTAGATCCTTTATTTTCATGTCCATATTAAAAAAAAAAACAAAAAAAACCACACAAAACAAAAAAACCCACGACCCAACAACCTGTTCTCTTTTTTTGGTCATTAATTTTGTTCCTAAAGAGAATAAATTGCTTCCAAATACAATTGCCATTCTAACGATTTAGGACTTGCTGCCTGCATCTTTGGGTCCCTGTTCTGCTGACTACTGAACAATCTGACACCAGCCAAGCTTATCACTTAAGAAACCCAACCTCGGTTCATCAGTTTTGAACTACTCAGATCCAAGCTCTGTCTCTCCCATCCAAATTGTAATTCAGTGGCATTTATCATGTTAGTTCTTTGGAGAGAGTTGACCTGTAGTTTCATTATAGTGTTTCATTATTCTGTTTCACGTTTTGTGATTTTGGGAAACTCATGATTTTCTTTTTAGTGAGAAGGGAATAAAGGTTGAAATAAAATTAGAACATCTGCCTATTTATTCTTTCATTCTACCTTTTTATATAGGAGTTACATATGAAATACAAGAATCTAATGAGATAACAACAGTTTCATTAAGAAAGGGGAAGGAATGGAAGAGGGCTACAATCTTAGCACAAGAAATATTAAACAGTACTGATTTGTCCATGGATTTTTCATCTTCTACATGCAAAAAGGGGGGAAAAAAATCTCAAAAACTATTTAATCAGGGAGAAAAAATTGTTTTGTGGAGTCATGAAAAGTTGCATGCTCTTTCATTCTGGCCTTGAATTGTTTCATAAGCAGGGAAAGTTATTTCCACAAAGAGAAATGTGCAACATTTCCTTTTTCAATGTCCAAGACCCATGCACCAGATGCTCTGTAGAATAAGTCTTATTGGCTAAACTAGAATCCAAAGAACCAGCATCATGAGCTAAAGAATGACCATAATGATTTTAGGGAAGTCCTGTGTTTTCCTTACTGGCAAAGTTTGCGATCTATAAATGTACCTGTATTACCAGTATTCTCAATATGAAACAGATCTATTAGAGGGAAAAATTAAATCTGTTCAGATTTTTCTAAGCAAATGCTTCAATTAATTATCAGCCCATTTTCAATCATTGTCATTTTAATGATTGTCTGTCAAGGCCTGGCCTTTTTTTTATGCTTGTTTGATTTATTTATTTTAAGACATACCTGAAATAATTGTTACGTACTATGCTAACTGAGCTTGGTGCTTGTTATTTAACCAATAAACTAATCTTCTGTGAGAAGGCAGTTTGGTCCAGCTCCAACTGAGTCATTACCCTAGGGAATTCCAGTCTGCAATGAAGGAAAATGGGATAGAAAAGGGAAGAAAGAGTAAATCTTGGCTTTATACACTGGATGCTTACAGTTCAGTTTCTCACCTTTTTAAAATTTTTTTTCCATTTCATTTTTATTCATGATGTGAGTTAAGTAACACTGTTAATTATCAAAACCTGTAACTGACTTCTTATCAGACATACTGATCTTGCTGTGACTTTCTGAATATAATCCTTTTATCAATAACTTTTCCTATGGTTATACTGTAGGCAAGTCTAAACAAACTTATTCACTTTAAATGGATTGAACTGCAAGTGAACCAATTAATTTCTGAGAAATAAGATCGTAAATGTCATTTAAAGTAAAATGAAAATAAAATTCAAGCTTTTGAACTTCGAGCCTTTTATTTTGTTGATCTGTGTTCTGCTAATAAACCACATCCTTGATTTTTTCTGGTGGAAAAA
This sequence comes from Phalacrocorax carbo, assembly GCF_963921805.1. Classification (NCBI taxonomy): domain Eukaryota; kingdom Metazoa; phylum Chordata; class Aves; order Suliformes; family Phalacrocoracidae; genus Phalacrocorax; species Phalacrocorax carbo. Next base: position 75,623,313 of record NC_087514.1, on the reverse strand, counting down.
AGAAAACCCCAAAACCAATCACTTAAAATTATGGACAAATATATCTATGGAATGTAAACCAAAACCAAAACCAAACCAGCAATAAATAAATAAAATATAACTGAAAGTGACTTTATGATGCCATCATCCAATACAAAACAATCTTAAAATGTGCTTGTTAAACCTAGACTATGAAAATATCACTTTATATCTAGAACTTTTGGGTTGCAGTAATTAAAAATCCTGTTATTTTACCACCAGTGAAAGGATAGGGGAAATAGTGACTGCTGTCAGTGCTTCTGTGTAGAGCTCTGCACATTCTATAATGTTCTGACAGTTCTCATACTACTTTTTTGTGTCTAGCAAAAATCAAGTAATGTTCCTTAGCTGATACTAATCTCCTGTGACAATACAGATCAGTGAGGTGAACAGGTGTCTGAAGTATGTATAAAAGGAAAATGCTGCATGTTAAGGATGCTAAAAAAGCTGCTTTCATACAGTTCTATTCCTGCTACCTTTTAGAAGCATATGTTATTCTCAAATCTCTATACAGCCAGAAGTATGACCTCAGCAACAATAATCTTTTGTTTTTCTATATTATATTATTTGAGGTGTTTTCCTGCATTGAGTGATGCCTTTTAAATATAGAAACCATGGAATAATAAATCATTCTTCTTTCCTTTACCTTCCACTTTTGCTTCTTAAACAGATCCCAGCGTACTAGGGCTTTTCTAATCACTGACTGGAGGTTATCATATAGACACCACAATACAGAAAACAGATGTCTAGTTTTAGAGAACATAAACATTTAATATTTAGGAGAACATAAATGTTTTCTCAGTTGTTTAGCCTACAAGTATTAGAAACACCAACAAACTTTGTGGCAATTGGTGTCTTCATAGACCTATTGCTGGACATATAAATCCAAACTTTGGCCTTAGTTATCTTCAAGTTGAAAATGAATAAAAAACAACTCCATGTATCATTGATATTTGTCCAGAATGAAAGCAATGTTACTGAAAAATTATTTTAGTCTGCAGCTGCTTTCTACCTTGAATTAAGAATGTTCAACCACTGATGATGTTTCTGTATGAATTATCATTTTATTTTAGCCATGTAATTTTATTATATAGGATCATTATCAGTCACACAGTGTTTACTCCTGTGAAAGACATATCTTTCCAGCAAGATGGTATTTTAATATATTTTTCATCATCTTCCAATCTCTACGTGACAGTAACTCTCTTGCATTTAGCAAAAGAGAAGATGGATTTGTTCCTAGACCGTAAACATTTATTTCTGCATACTGGTGTCTTCCAAATGATAGTCTTGAAAATAAGAACAAGATTAGGGCAGTAATCAACCTGAAGAGCATGTACAATCACTTGAAGTGTCTGAACCCAGACCTAAAATGAAGGGCTCAGACCCATTTCTTCAGGAAATATAGCTTTTTTGTCTTGGAGTTGAAGCAACACATATAAACCATATTTTATATGAAGACATATAAATGCAAACTGCACTCTGTGTCAAAAGCATTGGCTGCTTTACCTATAGGAAAAGGTTCTGTTTTCCATTCGACAAAAACAATGAGAATTTTTGACAGCAAACTGAAAAGATAAGAGTTGGCCATACCAGTAGCAGTTGCTCACAGCTGCTCACAGTTGATGCATACCTATGTTTCCAAGGTGACCACTCTTACAAACTCATGCTGAACTCATCAGTAATCAGGAGTTTAACTAGTGAAGTGTCTAGAAGTTGAATCTCTGTCTTGGCTAGAATATAAGAGTTTCATGAAGCTTCTCCTTTTTCACAGACTTTTCCCCGGAACTATACCAAACCGTATGGTTGAATATAAAAATTCCTACAATATAACAAATTAGGTCAATATTAGAAGAAACAAATTAAAGAAGCTAATTTATATACCTGCACTCTTATGTGATAACTTCCACATCAGTGACATTGCTTACAATAAAAACTTTCAGGAAGTGTTTTAATACATGAATCTCTATGATCTATTGTTATAACAACATGGGCAGAATATCAGAATGTACACACAGACTTCTGCAGGGAGTATGATGGTGTACGTATTTCAGCTCTTACATAATTCCTTACAGAAGCCTCCTTGCATATTTTTAGTGAAAGGGGATTTTCCAGAATGAAATGGACATGAAGACAAGATATGAAGGTCTAAATGTCTGTTTTCTACCCTAAGTAGAACATTAACTTAAAGTGATGGAGGACTGCAGGACTATCTGTACCTCCCCCAGTAGGAGCCAGATGATCCTTCTCTGCTGCTTGGAAGACCAACAAGAGATTAGAACTGTCAGTGCTGGCAGATTTGAAAAGCATCAAGCCTCACATGTTCAAGTGTGGTAATGCTAGAGGTCACAAAACTCACATCTTCGGTTGTTATGAAACTCTATTTTTATCCCTTGAGAGAAGCCTGGCATGGCTGCTGACATCCTGCCCCCTGACACCCTGGCCCCTGAATGACATTGGCAGTGTAGACAGGATGCTGCCTACATTATCCATGTAAGCTGTGATTCTCTCTTATCGCACTATCATTGGTGGAGCCAAGTGGCAACATGACTCTTACTCTCATTCAAAAGGCATTTGCATAATTGGATACTGCTGCCAGATGACCCAGACACCAAGTGTCCCTCACAGTCTGATGGAGCCATGGCATTGCTTATGATCCTGTGTTTGCTGTAGGTGATTGGGTGTGCTGCAATAAGGGCGTGTTGTTGTTCATCTTTCTTGCTGCATCAATAAAGCTTTGTTTTATGCCATGTTGTCAGGCTCCTTTACTGTTCAGAACACAGTTGCTCAGTCAGCCTGGTAAAAACTCACCGTCATATATATCACTCCCAGTATCTTTGCATCCTTCTGTGCCATTGCTGCTACAGTCACAAACGTGTTTAATGAATATGTATAAGTTAGAAAGAAATTGAAATCAAAACCAAATGCAGGAAGAGGTTGTTAGTGAGCTAAGTGGAAAGCTGCTGCAACAGTTGTGTTGAATTTGTCAAGGCTGTTTTGTGGAATTTGTTTTGTAGTGGATTCTGCCAGGAGTTATGACATCAAGAGCACGAGAGTTTCATGGGTCAAAGGAAAATCATTCTTGTGTAATAAAAACTCACAGTGAGAAAGCTAAGAAAAATGATCGGATTCTTTAAGATGTCACAGAATTTCTTGTTTCTTGACAGATTAAATCTCTTGCTGTCCAAATTACTGCCTTATCTACTTCCAGACATACACCGAGAAATCAGTGTTTAGTTTCTTTTTGTTAAGTAGATAGCATGTATTAAAAAGAGATAGTGTTTGAAAATTACTCATTGAACACAAGGAAATTGGCCACTCTGATGTCATGGCACAAAACCCAACAACAGTAATTTTTTAACTCTCTTTTGTAGTTCAGGAATATCTACAGTAGCTTATCACATGAAATTCAGCTTTGAGGGATGGAAGGTACTTTGGGGCATATTTCAGGCTAGATGTAATTGCATTTTCATGAATTCATCTTTCCTTGACAGGAAGATTTAGATGTACTTGATCTGTGACTGGGATATAGATTTTAATGTAAATTCATGGAATATTAGGAAAGAGGTTGAAAGACAAACCTTGCCAAAAAGATCAGTCAAAGCAAAGTGAGATGAAAAAAGGGGAAGGTCAAGAAAAGATTATGCAAGAAACTTGATTACTTGAAGAGAGAATTTGTACTCTTGCTAACTCTGAATGATCCCATAAAACAGTACTTTGGGAAAATAAAGAATTAATTCCCTTTGATATAGAATTTTGTTCTGTCTTCTCTCAGAAGCATGGTATAGCTCAGAGATACACTATTCCTTCATGTATCTGAGTTTTTCAGCTTTGGGCTAGCTGAACAAACCAGAATAGACTGAGAAGAAATAATGTGTACTTAATGATACACAATGTCTGGCAATAACTAGGGTACTAGATTCATAGAGCAAGTGGTGCAAAAAAATTGAAATAGTGTTTTTGGTTCACTGCTGAAGCTACACATTAAAATTACCTTGGACCCAATTCTGTTGAGGTCAAACTGAAATGACACTTCAGCTTTCCTGCCAGAACAAAAAATTGGAAGAAATTCACTCTTCATCACATAAAATTTGACTAAACCAAAAGATTTTGATTAATTTTCAAGGTGCCTTTTATTTTCAGATTAAAAAAAAGTAAAATTACTTATATTTAAATCTAAATTTAGGTAACTAAATAACACAACAAAACATAACTAAACATAATAAAGTACAAATAATAAGGGCAAATAGTAATGAGCTTATGCTAGTTATGCAACTACTGTTTAACTTGCTTCCACTTTTTTCCCAGGGTTGTCTTGATTTAAATAATCTCACTGATTAAATACAAATTCATAACAGTCTCTGTTGCCCAATAATGCATTTTATAGCCAAAACTGTGTCACCTGGTAACTGTTATTCAATCTCTTAAAAAAAAAACTTTTTCAAAATGTACCTATCCTGCAACGTATAAAATTAGTTGCAAGGCCAATCAGGTGGCACCTTGTAACTGCTACTCCTGATTCTCTAAAATTTGTACGTATATGAATCTCTTGATCATCTAATGTGTTCTTCTTTGCAGACCATGTTTGTCTCTTCCATTTCTTTCACCATTTGGATGGTAAGCTTCCTGAGGTATGCTTGTTCAATGCTTAACGCAACCTGGCCTTTTCTGGCAAAAGAGTCTACTCAAAAATTCTGCTCACGACTATTTAGAAGATAAATAATGGTAACAATAGCTGTGGCAATGTACTGTACAGCAAAGGATTCTTCATGTTTTTAAATCCTTTCTTCTTACTAACAAAAGTGGAACTTGCTGCAGTTACGTAACAGGTTTATGTAAAAAGAGCTTTTGGAACTTTGTGTTTATTCATTAATGTTCCTTTTTTTGGGCAGAGTTGAAACTAGTGCCCTCTGCCTGTCTCTCCATCTTCAATTACTTTACTGTCAGTTATGGGCACAGTAGAAGTAAACACCATCAGCAATAAGTTGCTGCAGACAGACAGCATCTTAAATGTCCAGTTTGAAGGACAGAAACATAATAAAATCCTGAGTGCTGATTGAAAATCTTAACAGTGAAGAGGAAAGCCAAGAAGATCAAAATAAGCAGTTTGGATTTATACTTTTTACTGTTTTAATATAAGATGAATTCCTGCCCTGCAGAAGTACGTGTTTACAGACAGAATGCTAACTGTTGAAGCAATTCCGTGAGAAAACAAACATTTAATTGGAGATCCTAAATGTTATTCAAAATGATTGCTTTTATTACTAGGAAGAATGTTGAGCTGGATATAGGGGCTAAGAACCCCTTGTGCTGAAAAAAATCTTATACACTGGACAACTGTGGAAGAGAGGATGAAGGGACCTTAACTTGACATCATATCATTTTTGAATAGTAATAGTTTTTGTGATGATTGCCAAGTTGGGATTTGCTTGAAATTCATCAGCATTTCTATAATGTCTTATTAACCTTGTTTGCTGAGATTGTGTGGCTGGCTAAATTAGATTTGATGGTAGAAATTTCTTTGGGGACTGTAGATGTGCTGGGATATGTACATTTACTGGAGTTTAATGGAAATAATGAATATTCTCTTCTTATGAACAACATCTTCAGATGATGAGTGCTAAAAATGAATCACGCTTAACATAATGGAGCTCCTAGAGGATGTCAAGAAAATGTGTCCTTTCCAATAATTTCCATGTTTTATGCCTCCCGGTACAAATATAAATCTCCTTGAGAACTAGATAATCTGACACCTCCGGTGCTAACAGGTTTCTGACTCTTGGAAACTGAGTATTTTTGGTTTTGTTGTTAATGATCATACAATTTTGGCTCTCATTAGAGATAGAGTTTAATGGTTGAGCAATGTAAATTTTTATTTAGTCTGTGTGTCATTGCATAGCATTAGAATTCTATCATACATAAATTGTAGAACTCAGTATGTATCTTTGGATTTCATAGCAATAAACCAAAAAAAAGATTAAACTATCATAATTTATTACTGAAAAGTAGCATCTCATCGAGCATGAGTTTCCACAGGACAATTACATTTTAGAATGGAAGTATACCCCTCATCTTTGATGGGTGTATGTTGTGACGATACTTTAAAGGGCATGATTCACTACAGTGCCATCACAGTAGTTTCTTCTATTTTTTTCCAGATAATTAAAAATATCTGCCATATATTTTTCTAGAAAAGTACTTCAATCCTTCTGTCATTGATTCATCATGTGATTACTTCCTTGTAACACCCTGATATATTTTTAAATGGAGGGAGGGGGGAGGAGTTTCTTGAAGAAAGATAATCTTCTTCCCATAATGCATTTTTGAAAAAAGGCTACCTTGGAAAACATAGACATATGTTGTTGATCCTCATACAATTGACCTTGGCGCCTCATACAATCTTGACAAAATGTGTTTTTGTATCCAATCTCTGGATCATCCATCAGGTTATTTTTTTTTTCAGATGAAAATTAATATTCTTTGGAAGTAGAGTATTGTACTTAAACTAATTTGTTTCTTTTCAGCCTACAGAACAGCAATAAATGATTTTCTCCTGAGATTGTAAAAAAATTTGTAATACCTTCCAAATTTGTAATATCCTTCCAAATTTGTAGCACCAGAAGAAGGCCTGAAGATACTAAGATCACCGCAAATAATTTTAAAATTTTAGATGGTGTAGTTAAGACTGAAAATACTACCCCCACTCAGGACATTAGCAGTGCATTCAATTTGTTAGCAGCCAGTTGGCCAAACAACAGGCATGAAGAATCTCTAAAAATTACATTACACAGTGGCAACTTGTAGATGATGTCTAGATTACGTTTGGTATCTGCATTTAGGTGTCTATGCCCATTGCTGGATCTGAATGTCTCCTGTGACTGCATCTCTTTACTTATTGGTATGAATCCTCCGTATGCATGGACACTTATGCTAACCCAAAAGAAAGTATAAATGGAGGGAAGGCAGGGCTATGTTTATTTATCTGTGTCACTATAGCTCCTACAGAATCTAGCTGCTGTGAAAATATGAAGTATTAAGAAAGTCCATGCCCCAAAGAGATGGCAATCGGATGCATCCCTGTCATAAAAGTGAAAAATAACAGCTCATGTTAAAGAACTAACATATGCTTTACATGTGTGAAGGAAAACTTAAAAAAAAAAAAAAAAGTAAAGGACTACTGAAAAGAATTTTCAGGGAAAGCAAACAGCTGCCCTGCCCACCCACTCCACTCACTACATTATATGGTGTTAAAAATTATTTTGCACTTGGGAATAGAAGGTTTTAAACACCTTTTTCTGTTATGCCACCTGGTAGTACTGAAGTCTGTTGTCTAAGAAATGAAGTATAAAGTCACTTCAGAGAGGGAATCTATGCAATGAAATTATTTCATTCCCTGCTACTGATGTCAATGAGCATTTGGCCATAGAAAATACAGGGGTCAGTTTGAGGTCCTTTGATGTTTCAGTATTTGAGACATGAAGATTACTTCTCATTAATAATCCTTATTTGTGTATTTTCCTTTTATTTCTTTCATCCCATTATTTTGCCTATTATTCGAAAGAAAAGTAAAAATAAACTCTCACAAACTTACTTTTCAGATTCATATGCATTTTAAAAAGCAATATTTCAGTCATAAGAACAACACTTCTGAGGATCAGTTCAACAAAATCATAGTGTTCTCTTTCAGCTAAGAGCTTTGGAGTACAATAATATTTACTTCTGAGATGCTACAGTGCTACAAATTTTGTGCATGGAGACAGCTTTGGCCTATTTGAAAACCAGGATGGACTAAAACACACACACATATGTTAGTTTGTGTATATATGCAGTGTAAATCTAGATTTTCACCACAATGTTTTAGTGAGAGTTTATTTTCTCCCATATGACTGTTTTTTTAAACTTCTTGTATCTTCTTTTTTGATTAAATCTATCTCTGATGACAGTGTGTTTGTTATAGACTAGGCTTTTGTTGTCCTGTTATTACATGTCACCTAGGAATAACAAGTGGTCAATTATCTTTTACCTAGCACCATCAGAAAGGAAATTCGATTTACCTGTATCTTCTGTCATCACACTACAAAGGACGTTTCCTAACCTCAGTAACACTTTAATTAGCATGATGGTGGAAAGCAATATTTTACATCATTATATAGTTTAGGGGCTTTAGCATGTAAATCATAATTTTCTATTATATTGTGAATGGGTTAGATAATATTCTTCTCATGACCCACTGAAGCAGACAATCTCTATCTTTCACAGGCTTGAAAACTATACCTGAAATATGCACTAGAACAAACATATTTGTCCATGTCATTTCAAGATAATTCTATGTAAAACAGTTTTAGAGTCTCAGAATGCACACATTAAATATAGAAAGTCTCATGTTTCAAATCTGGAGAAAACAATCATGTGGAGAGTCCATTCACAAAACAGATTGTTCCTTGCTGTATTTTGTGGTATCCTATTATTTATGTTTCTTTTTAAATCTCAAAAACATTTACACGCTTTGATCAGTCCTTTGCAATATACATTTGATCTCACTCAAAACGTGTAAGAGAAAATAAACTGCATTTTGAACTTGTTTGTCTTTAGACAACATTTATGTCTTCAGTGCAGAATAAGTAGACTCTGAGTTACTTGGCAGACAAGGCACAAAAGAAGAGAGTCCAAAACAGAGAATGAGAGATGGGAAAACTAACTCAAAAGGTGAGTCAGTACACAGCCAGCGTTGGAGGAGTCAATAGTTGTTATTTCTTATGTAGCTTCAGTTCTTTCACTTGTATCAAAGAACAGTGCTTTGTTGCAACATAATATATAAAGCCATATATTGTTAGGAAATTAGAGAAGGTTCTGATAGGCATGCTTAAAAGACTGACAGGTCATACCAGTTCAAACTTCAAAACCTCTTTACTGTATAAATATTCAGTAAGAATACACATTGACAATCGCTATCAATCATTATCACTACATACCCAAAACAATGCGTCCTTAACAGGTCTTCCCTAAATTAGCAGTTAGTATACAATGTCACAAAACTCACACCTTTCCAGTTGGCACTGATGTGTATGGTCTGTGATGGACCTTAGCTGATAAGATCAAGGTTATCGGACTTGAGAGCTCATGAAATTGGGAAGCCAGGACCTAAGCAGGCTGTGACCTTCTCACTTACTGTTGATGTTTACACTGCTCTGAACCTTTCCCAAATGAAAAGGGGGTGGTCTCATCTGCTCTTGACATCTTATTTTTAGTATTGTGATTTCTGGCTTCTCTTATTCTACAGGTTTATTATGGTCCTATCAGACAATTTCCCCATTTGTTTTGCAGAATGCTTTTGATTTCACCAGACATCATTCCTGTCTGCTCCACATCCTTCATTCTTGTCTTGCAGATTTTGCTACTTGCACGTGTTTTCCTGCACCTGTTTTTTGCAACTGTAGCACAAGCCTCCACCCGCCCACTTGTGGCTGGGGCTATCAATTATATATTTAAGATTATCCATGTTACAAAGTGCTAATAGTGGTATTTCAATGTTGCAGATTGCTCTTACTGTCTTGCTAGTTTTACTGCTTTAGTGTGCTTATTGTACCTTGCTTCAAGGCAAACAGTATGCTAATTTTGTAATTTTTGGGTGCAACAGGCCTTTGTTTCTCTACAGTTCTAGCTTATGTTAACAGAGGAGGGGTGCTTGTCTATTCAGCACAGATAAAATTTCATTCCTGAATGGAGTAATGGAAAAATAAGTTGGAATAAAATCCAGCGACGTGGTTACAAGCAAACACCATTTTATACAATTTTCATGCAAGGCTTGTATGGCTGGGTACTGTCATTTAAGCAATGACTAGGTTAGATGATATTTAATAACTACATTATGTTCAGGGAAGCATCTGACTATATTTTATTTAAAAAAATGAAATCACAGAAAAACCAATGGTTAATGGAGGGACAGGCATTCTGACAATAAGTCATGTTAAACTTTTCATGAAGGACATAAACAATTAAATTTTGCTATTCCAAAAGATCTCAGTCTGACAGTCTTTGCATCCCTTTTGCCTCAGGTAATGATTAATAGTATCTGAGACCACATGGAAGCTCTTTTTCACTGAGTGCCAAAAATACATCTATGACACATGCATTCTATGAAGCTCTATTGCTGCTCCAAATTAGCTGCTAGAATGGCCGATACATGAATGACCCATCTCCTTTCTGTCATAGATTTTTTTTTTGTTCAAATTCAGAGTTTTGCATCTAAATGCACCAATCATAGCAGTAGACACATGAGACAGCTATAAAACTTCATATCCCCCCCATCATGTCAGCACCAGGATATGTGATATTGGCATTGGTTGGCTCTGACGACAATGAAAAATCCATGTAGAAGCCAAGAATTAAAATATTACTTTTTGGATAAGTTGGAAAAAAGACTATTTCCAAAAGTGTTTTCCCTTTGATAGTTTCTCTAAGCCATCTTTTTAGACACTAGCAAAGCAATGTACTGCTGTGTTATCTTGTAAGGATGGAGCATAGAAAGGGAAACTAAGACATGAGAAAAAATCAAACCTGGAAAATCTCAGATACCCGTATAGTCCTACTCAACCAACATGGAAATGTGTGCAGCCTCTCCAAACCCAGGCTATGGAAGCTACCCAGAAACATAATCAGTCTGCTTCATACCATTATAAATAAACAGGCAGCAGTACTCCAATTTTTTAATCTCTTTTCTTGATGACATGCAGAAGCATTATTTCTATTTAAAAACTGTGAGGCATGAGTTTGCACAGAAGCACACTGAAAGCTCACAATTAAAGAGGGGACTGAGTCCAGAGATTTAATTCTCTGGCCTAGAGCTCTTAAGACCTTACGGTGACCCTATTTGCTCATTTGGACATTACTCCTGCTATAATAATATTTTTCAGCTGCATAAAATAATCTCCACAAGAATGGCCACACTGTTCATAACAAGATTAGCAATGACTATAATGGACGCACAGAGAAAAATAAGAATAGCACAAATATATTTCCTCCCCAGTAGCTGCTCAGACACAAACCACTTTCTGCTCAGTTTCTGCTCAGGATTTCTTGATCTGGTTGTGTCCTGTCTATTTAGTAATCTATAGTGTGTGCCTTGCCCATGTACTTGCCCAGCCTTCCTTTGAAACAGTTTAATTTCTGATATTCACCTAGCTCCTTCAAAATGAAGCTGCCCTACCATTACATGGAGGAACACCTCCTGTTATTTTCATCCTTAGGCTAAAGGCAACTAGAAACTAGGCACCATCTAAGCCATAACTTTGCTGATAGTCAAAGAACAAGTAGAGAACAAGCTAATTTAAAATTGGGTTTTGCCTCCTCTAACATCATCTTGAGTTTCCTGAATTCAGCAACTAATTTTCATTGATCTAACTGTTTTCTCAAGCTCCAAAGTACTTGCAAGATAATATTATCTGAGTCTGAGTTGTTTTTCCTTCTAACTTCTAATGGTCTTTTTTTTCTCATCTGTTGAGCATCAGAAGATAAAAAAATATCAGCCAAGGATGAAAATAAAAACCCTAAACACACAATGGCCTTCAAAACTAATTTGAAACTACAAAGGTGGAGATTGATCTGCATCTGGTATACACAGATGAATGTCCTCAAAATGAAATTAAACTATGAAAATTTAACAGTAGGTGAGGTTTTGACTCTATACTTATAGATAGTTGATAAATTCTCTTGTCCTGTGCTGTTTTTTTTCAGCTCGGTAAATGGCCAGCAGCCTGGTTGAACAAGAAATTAAACTCCATTTAGAGGATTGTATGTATTTTTCCTCTGTCTTGGTGAAAACGAATTCATAATAACTATGGGAGCTCTGAGCAGTTCTTAAAGCTCTTTAGCATTCTCATTTTGCTAGTTGTTGAATTTAAATCATGCCTTTTTAAATAAATGTATGAGTTATGTTTAGTAAGAATTCTAAGGATAGAACACATGATGATTTTAACTTTGAAATGGCCATATTTATTGATCTTGTTTTAAAAATAAATTGTTTTATATTTCACTTCAGTTCTCCTGTGAATTGTGATTTAGCCTTCACTTAACACTTTAGATGAGAAGTAGCTTCTACCTATAATGAAAAGTTGTGATTCATTTCATCAGGCAGTTTATCACTAAAAATTGAACTGCAGCCTAATAAATAAACTGTGGAGTCTGCGGAAACCAATATAATATTTGTATGCACTAAGAACACCCCAGAAAGATCTGAAAATCAAGGGTTTTCAACAGAAAAATTAATGACAGAATCCAAAGCTGACATCTCGCCATCCTGCAGACAAACAAATGAAAAAAAAACAGAGAAACCCAGGTGAAATAGGATTCATCTCACCTGGTGACCGTCTAACTGGTAGGCCTCCAGTGTTCGTCCTTTCTCAGTGGATATTACAGATACTTCCAGAAAGCATTAGCCTTCAGACAGATGTCTAAAATTAAAGAGCTGACGTGATTTCTGGAGTTCTCAGCTCTCTCTCGCTAAAGGAGAGTCTTCATGACTGAAGTAGATTAATGTCTAATTTTTACATTGCTCAAGTGAGATAGGATGTGTTGCACAGTTTTGTTCGGTTGTTGTGGGCTAGCATGGGAAAAGTGACAGAGTTGGCATGCTATGCAAAGGCTTTCACTTTCACAGATTAATGAAAATGCAGCCAAAGTGCTGATGACGCAAAGTTATGCTGTAAATAGCAGAGATTAGGCTAGTGTCTGAAGTATTGCAGAAGGACCTTACAAGTCTATCACTTCAGCAGTGAAATGGCAGATGAAACTCACAGTAGGCAAATGTCAAGCAATGAAAATACAGAGAGAAAATAACCCTGAATTTGTGCAGAAAATGGTGGATCCTGAAGTGGTAATTGACATTCTGGAGGGATACCTTGGTGTTACCACAGTCTGCCACATGAAAACATCTGCTCTAGTGCTTAGCAGGCATGAAAAACAAGCACCTCAAATGTTAGGAAATATTAAGAAACAGGTAGAAAATAAGACAGAATAGTTATTCTGCTAAATAAATCCACGCCAAACCAACAAACCTCCTCCTTTGATACTGTAGTCCCCTGATCCAAAAGAAAAGATATAACAGAAATGGGAAAGATATTGAGGACAAGAAGGATGGTGAAAGGCTTAGAATTTCTTCCATGTGAGGAACAATTGTGTAGGAAAGGACTGTTTAACCTGGAAAAAGAAAATCACACCCTGTCGCAAATGCAGATTTGTGGATATGGCCGACTAAACCAAATATCACAAATGTAACCTTGTGTATCCTGCTGACTACACCAAATGGTCAGGATTATGATTTGTTACACATCCTTAGTTAGCAGTTTAAGATTTATTAATATTTTTGAGATAGATCACAGTATTAGGTTGCATAATTCTTAACAATATTAGCAAATTTAAAACAGCAGTTTGATGTGATTTTTTACAGCAACTTAGTTAAAGATTCGAGAATGGCAAGGTCCACTCTATTACTTACAGAGAAGTGCACAAAGGAAAATTGAGGTATACTTGAGTTAGAATAATTCAGAGGGATTGTAGATGCAGGAGATACGGAGGACCCTCCCATTGAGTCATGAGGTTCAGAATAGACTCCCTTGCTTTCTAAACCTCTGGCAGAGAGAAGGCTAGGTGTGGCTAGGCCCAATCTTAGTGTCAGACTTGGGCAACCCTTCATGTGAATAGGGATAATATATATACAGATATAGTCAAATTGCACACAGGCACACACACCCCAAGGTTAACCTGTGAATAAAATTTCCCTCTTTGTGAGTTTCACAAGTTACTCACTTTTATGTGCTGGCATTCATCAGCTCACAGCTAGCAAACCTCACAAAATCAGGCCTTTGAGTCCTCATGCAATCATCAGCAGGCGATCCTTCAATCCTCGTGAAATTACCCTGAAAGGTGTCCCAGCCCAGATGGGGATACAGGCTCACACAGCCTGCTGTGGTCCTGGAGAGCTCAAAGGTTCTCCCTCTTGGATCGCTAGTTATAGGATCAAGATGATTGGCTTTGGTTGGTATTTTACATTCTGGCCACAATTCTGGTACACAAGTAAGGGAGCAGATGGCCCAAGGGTGGACACACTGCCTGGCACCCAAGTCATTATGACCAAGATAACAGCAAGATAGGGCATATGCTGAGATCTCAGGGTGGTCCTGGTGGTCCTGATATACCATTCAGGCAGCAAATGGCTCAAGTGTGGACAGAGACTTCCTGACAACCAAGTCTTTATGACTAGATAACAACAGAATAGGATCCTAGAGTGGCCCAGGGGGCTGCACCACCACACACCTTTGTCCTGTTTCATATATAGGAGAATTATGAGGCCTTGATGGACATTAGTCAATTGTTAAAACCCAGCAGTGAAGCTGAGGATTAGCCCAAGACTGTCACTATCAATTTATAACATTAAACTTTATTTTTTTACAAGTGAAATTCAAATAAAGTAAGAGCATTCTTTCTAAACTAAGAAATAGCTATTCATAGTTATATTTCATTGAGTAATATGCTGATAGGAAAGCTAAGAACATATGAACAGAAACAGTACTATTTCCTCCTCTTTTTCCCTTCTCCCTTCTGCAGAGTTAAAATGAATATCAGGGGTCAATGGGCACAAGTTGGAGCACAGGAAGTTCCACCTCAATATGAGAAAAAGCTTCTTTCCTGTGAGGGTGCCAGAGCAGTGGCACAGGCTGCCCAGGGAGGTTGTGGAGTCTCCTTCCCTGGAGACGTTCAAAACCCTCCTGGACATGTTCCTGTGCCCCCTGCTCTGGGTGTGCCTGCTCAAGCAGGGGGGTTGGACAAGATGATCTCCAGAGGTCCCTTCCAACCCCTACCCTTCTGCGATTCTGTGATTCTGTATCAACCGTATGGAAAGTCAGGCAGACTCAAGGTGAACTTATGTAAGTGCCTGGAACATTACACTCTTAATTATAAAAACACTGTGTTGTAATAGATTAGGTTTAAAGAATTTAGCAAATGCCTTAATACTACCCTAAAGAGATCAGCTCTTTTACAAAGCTTTTATCTTGTGTAAAATCATGGAAAAAAACCTTACAGGTACTTATCTGAAACTAAGAACAGCAAAATTAGGCCAGGTATAAAATGGTGCCAAAACTGAGACTGGGCTGTCAAATATTTTAATAGGAAATAAATAAATAAATGAGGCAGTTGCTGTTTTCCTTACTGCAGTAGTAACCATAGAAACCAAACCCAGGGGTTATTTTCATTCACAAAACTTTTTTTTTTTTTTTTTTTTGCAGCAAAGCAAGGAATTCTCTGAACAAATTGGTGGGTTTGATCCTGCAAAGTGCAGCTGCAGATCAGTTTGTGTTTATTCCATACATGGTGAGCAGGTAACTGCCAGCACTGCATAGCTATCGAACAACCCTTGTAGGGGAAAATAAGGGAAGGGAAGGAAAGGAGTCTCCACATTACCAGCATAGGAGCAGATCTCTGAAGTGGGCTCCTCAAGGCATGGAGGTCTGCAGCAGATGGCACTCTTGGGCTGGTGGAACTGCCCAGCTCCAAGCTGTGAGCCAGGTAAGATCCTGTCACTGCTCGGGATGGCCCCAACTTGCAGCTCACACTGTTGTTACAGGACCTGGTCATTGCCATACACCAGAAACATGCACTGCTTTCAGGCACAGTGGAGATAGGTGGTCACAGTCACCACTGTCAGAAGCAGAGCTCATGTAGGACTGACCCTCAGAGTAACGTGGTCATGCCTTCCCAAACAACAGGGATTTCTAGACCCCAATCCTTCATGCAGCTGGAAGCAAATGACCCTGCTACTGCCAAGGGAAAAGCTTTCTTCCCCAAGGACGAAGGCTTCCTTGATCATCAGCTTGGCAGGGAAGTGAGAGTGGAGTAAGCTGCTGAGTTATGACACACGCTGAATGTCAGACTTCCCTACAAGAAGAAGCACATCTTAAAATAAAAGATAAATTAAGTAAAGAGGAAAGAAGCAGAGGTGCAATGTATTTCTGTATTTTGGACTCTTGTTACTGAAGTATCATTACAGAGTCAAAGAATGAAAAGTAGCTAGAAAATCATGTAGTCTGGCATTTAAAAGCTGAAGGTCACACTGAGGTGAGTGGGCCAAAATGCCTTATCTTGACCTATGCCATCTTCCTTTGCTGGTGCACTTTCTGCCTAAAAAGGAAGGAATATGTTAGGTGCATACAGTGTGAGTGGCTGGAAATCATTGCTCATTTACCATTATCAAAATAGAAAGCATTTTCTTTCAAAAATCTAAAAGCCATTTTTTTTCCCTTCATATTGAAAAAGGGGAATGAGGAAATGCAAAGAAAGAATTCTCACTCATTTATGTCTCCTCTTCCTCTTGACCAGCTTGGCAGAACATGAAATACTAAGAATAATGTTGGGTTGGATTGGTTGCAAAGAAATAAGTAATCTCACTTTATCCTTCAATAAAAAACTCACAGAACTTTGTCTAGAAAGTGCTGACCTGTTCTTATCTAAAGATCGCTCAGCAGAGGTTGACCTGAAGTGCTCTGAAGTGCTGAAATACAGAGATGATTTATAATAATTTATTGACATTATAGGAAAAATATTATTGCAGATAAACACTGGATTAGAAACCAAGAAATCTGAGCAAATATTTTGCTTTTTTTAATTTTTTCTATTTCCTTGGGAAAAACAGCTCAAAGTTTCAGATCTTCAGTTTGACATTTATAAAAAAAGGCTAAGGTTTCTTCTCATTATGCTTTTAAACAAAATAAGTATTGTTTATCATAACCTTATGTAGGCTATGTACCCTAATGGAGTTTTAAATTCTTCCGTAGTGCATATACTAAACAGTATGTTTTAAAAGAGCATGTTGAATGGCAACTTTTCTTTGCTTCATTGCCCAATATGAAATGTTCATGTGTTTCCATACATAGTCATGCAGTATCAAAATAAATTTCAGGATAATAAAGCCAAAGTAAATCGTAGTCCAGCGTACCGAAATGCTATCGTTCTTACCACTTGCTTGTTAACCTGCCAGCTCCAAGAACTAGGATTGGCTGGGATATTGATAAGATAATGAGATATTACATGCTTATTCAATGGTATATTGGTAATGCTGATTATGAGAAAGGCCAGA
The DNA here is from genome assembly GCF_963921805.1 of Phalacrocorax carbo. Taxonomy (NCBI): domain Eukaryota; kingdom Metazoa; phylum Chordata; class Aves; order Suliformes; family Phalacrocoracidae; genus Phalacrocorax; species Phalacrocorax carbo. The sequence continues at coordinate 75,606,167 of NC_087514.1, read as the reverse complement.
ATTACCAGGAAATCTAGAAATCACTAAAAACACTGGTTATTTAAAGTGATCTTCCATGTCACATAAACATGCAATTTAATGCCTATTGCATACCGAGTTCCTTTTGCTTTTTTAATACAGTCCTGCGTGTGTCAAAATACATATCCTATATGGAAAGTAAATTTTCATCACAGATGCATGAGAATACCAGCACATTTTATACCTATGCCTACACTTGAAGGTTAGAGAGAAAATATATGGAAAACTGTGGGTTTGGATGTGAACTTTGATCATGTGATTCTTTAGTTAAAATTACTCGAGTTGGCCATGAATTTAATTAGAATTATGAAGTGCCAACTAATTTTAGCGTTGTAGAAATTCTCAGTTAATTAGCTGAAAATCTCCTCTTATGAAACATAAATCCCTCTCCTATTCTGTTTAATATTGTGAATAAAACATTGTTCCATCTATTTCTTTTTGATCTCTAGAAAGATGTAAAGCTGTACATTATATCATAAAATATATTGATGAGTTTTCTCCTAAAATCTACAATTCACTTCATTATTGATTGAGGCATTAACTGATACTTCCATTACATTCCTGTAAGATTATATTCAGAACTACAACCCTGTATCTAACAATTTATTCCATCCTCTTTGGTTATTTGAAAAATAATACTTTCAATAAGCCACAGAATGTCACGTCTCGTGAATTACTAGTTTTGATGACCGAATATATTCTAACATCAATAAATTGTATGCATATAATATTAGGGTTTTTAAAAATAAATATAGAGTTTGCATATAATTTTATAATTTTTTAACATACATTTAGGCTACTTAACATAATGGGAAGATGTAGCAAGTTATAACATAACATAACATACTTTGAAACCTGCTGAATTTACACTTTACTCTCAGGAATAAAGAAGATAATTTCTGTTCTGTATGTATGAACAGATCATCCTTTGTCTTTTTATCAAATCCATTTTACTGATAGTGATGCACACATACTTTATTAGACATGATCGGCAATTAATCTATTTTTTCTTTGAAAGCTGTTGTTAAATTGCACAAAAATGACTTCTTTAAACTGAAAATCCTACAAACCCACACATCAAATATTTGTAATTAAATATGTAGAAAGGAATAATTTGGCAGTCACAACAGTCTGTAGTATTAATGGATGGAAAATGGAAACAAATATATCGTAATCCCAAGGGCATCTAGAAAAATGAGATCCAAACATTTAAGGCAGTCAAAAACCCAAGCACAGCAATCCTCGCCTATACAGATTTTCTGGAAAACAACACTGCTTATCCAAGACACTCTGTGACTGTGGTTTGACAAGGTAATAAATCTGTATTTAGGGTATTTGGTAGCATATAAAAAAAAGTTCAAGTCACATGACGCAGAGAACAGAGTCCATCCAAACTCTTTTTACCGCTTCAGATTCAGTCAAAACTTTTTGACAGGGTAACCTTGTCATTCCCATGTGTCTGTCTGGCTCAACAAGTGATCAGATATTACTTGCCATCCTGCAGGCACATAAAGACACTGAATTGTATGTGTTCTGGCTGACATAACAGGTATGTAGTATTGACTGATATCTGATCCAGGTTCAGTGTATGCTTCAGCAGGGTCTTGTACCCCACAGATCTGATTGTGGGAACAGTTGTGGAATCAGAGAGAAACAGAGTGTGATAACATGCTTCAGTGATCCTAGCTGAGCTAGTCTAGCTCCAGTGAAGACAGCTACCTGCAAGATAATATGGGAGAGACATAGGATGATATGACAGCAGAGTGAGCAAACTAAAACATACAGGCTGTATAACTCAAGTGGCTTATGTCCATTTTAATGTTAGAATATAACCCTTATCATATACCCTGATGGGACAGTTCAAGCCTAAAATGTCACTTATATCATGACAGGAATATTTTTTGGTGGATGGAGCTGAATTTGAGACAAAACTCAGCTAAATTCTGGTAGAAATAAAAAGTTTTATTTAAATATATTTAAAATCTACACTTTATTTGTCATGTTAAACTTAAATGCAGAACAGCAGGCCATTTCAGTTTATAAAATATACAGTGCTGTCTCTCTTGAGGTCATAAGCAAAATGCCAACAGACTTCAGCAGAACCAAGATTTTATCCATACCGTCCTGTAATTTACCCCTTAGCTTTGTGCATAGCTGAAATCATTAAGGGTAAAATCTTGAATTAAGAAAATTAATAACAAAACTCCCATGAACATCAGTAAATCTAAGATTTAATCCTAACAGTTCAAGCAGAAAGTGCTGGATGACGCATCAGTTACTGTCAGAACAAATCTGGACTTGGGCACATGTGTTCTTATTGAATATAAGCAAGTGAAGGCAACTAGAAAGAAAACCAGACCAAACCCCTATCTTTTAATTAAATTACACTTATATAGCAGATCAGTAGTAGACGTATTCGAATGTTCTTTTTTTCCCTAGAATAGTGTACACGGTTTTCATTCACAATTTCACAACTTTCACCTCTTCTGCAAGCAGGAGTTCCCTGTCCATCTGTGGGAGGAAAGGTGTGCTTAGAACAGTCTAGACAGTACACTTTTATTTTATAACAGCATAACATTACAAATTAATGTCTATCTGCTTCTCATATGAGATTTCTATTTGGCAGAGGTCTGCTGAGGACATCTCTCATCATCATGTGCCTACAGCAGCCAATGTTTTCTCCTGCAGGGAGTGGCTGACATGTTTCCCATTTCACATTTAAGAAACAAAATCAGCTGGGAAACAGGTGGAATGATTTAGTCCATACTGCTGAGGCAAATAGGTAGATTAAACATCGAACAAGGCCTGTGATATGGGAGAAGTAGTTCTGTAAGTCCTGGTCCTGCAGCAATTGTGGCAAAAAACACATTATTTTTAAAAAGGTGAAGATTTCACATCAACCTCTATCAACAAAACAGCGCTAGAATATAGTTCTGTCTTTTAAAATAACCCAAGGGAATGAGACACAAATAGAACCTGGACCTTGCACCGGATCTGCTAAATTCACATGAACTGTAAAGGGCGGGCCAGTTTTCTGGTCATGAGCATATATTTGCTGTTAGGGAGATGGAATATTTTTGTCTTTGAATAACCTTGTAAAAGAGTTAAGCAAATATATATACTTGCAGAAGATTTTTGTTTGCTTGACTTTTCATTTCATCTGCAGTTAGCTAGGGTTGCCTTGCACTGTCAGTTCAGAACATATTTCACTGTGTAATGTCTTTAGTGTTATCTTTGACTTGAACTCAGTTTTTGTAATATCGTGTATGCTATGGGTGTTAAGCTAACAGACAATTTTTTCAGGTACTACACATTTACATTTGTAGCTGGAATTATTTAAGCTTATTACTTTTAGTTAATGCTGTACATTCCAGCAGATTTTAGTAGGATTATGCTTTGTTGCTCTGTTTGTCCTTTCTCCAATTATTTTTGATGACTTGCACTACTGATACAGGAATAAATGACATGAATTCTGATCCCTACATATGTAATATTAAAATAATTTTTTCTCTCCTGCATTATCCTTCCTTATTTTCCACTTTTCTGAGGAACTATAGCTTGTCTTACTTTCCAAGCAGACATTTAAGGAAATGTTGTTATTTATAATATTTGAACTGCAGTCAGATGAGTAAAGCCCCATATTACTTAAGCCAACAGTCCGGTTAGCACATAACACACTGGAAAAAAAGAACTAAATCTTCTATACTGGTTCTGAAAAACATAGAATTGAATGTATCACTTGTTATCTAATATGATAAGATATCCCTTAGTGATATTAAACTTTGCAGCCTTACAACCTACATTACTTATAAAACAGATGTTTAAACTTCTTGATGCACACAAGTGTATGTAAAGTCACACCATTTTAAATCTAATTAGTGTTTAATAAGCCATTGGAAATATTGTCATTCAGCTCTTACAAATTAATCCTGATCTCTTAACACATGCTGATATTTTGAAACAGTAATTATTCTGAAACAAAAAAGAGGTCTGAGTTAGTCTGAATTAACATAAACAGCTCCCATGATTATTTTATGTGCTTCCAGCAGAGAGGTGTTAATAGTCTCCTCATGGCTTGATAGGAAAAACTCTCTAACAGAAGGATTGAAAATTGTTCTGCATGATGGTCAGCATTTCTCAATAAAACACAACTAATATAGATCAGAGCAGAAGAAAGAACTATGGAGCTTTCAGAATGACAGTCCAGGCTAAAGTGATGCACCTTCTTTGTTAGCAAATAACGTGCAAACTGAGCCTGGAATCTGCTAATAAACCTGGGCTCTTTCCAGCTCACACACTGGCAATTAAGACTGTGTGCTGGAAATAATTGACAATTCTGTCAGGAAATAATTGACAATTCTGTCAGTGATGCATGTGTCAGAAGGGAATTCAGTCAGCTTCCCAGAGCTGGACTGCTGTATGCTACTAGGAATAGTAGTAAATGCATATATTCACACGCAGAGACACGTATGAAAACACACAATTATATACATTTATACATATGTATGCATGTGTGTTTATATAAAAACACACATGTATTATCACACTAAAATAAAGCTGGGATCCAACTGATATTCACTCATGAGTTTTGTTTTTGGAATGGTTAGCTGCAGGCACAGCACAAAATTTGCTGTTGTACAACAGTCTTGTTCTCACCAGTCTTGCAAAGTGCAAGGACTTCACAGTCTTGCTTTCACAGTCCTGCTTTCCTCTGTACCAGGGAGAAGCATAGATAAAAAGGAGGACAGTAAACTTAAGACACTCAGTACTCACCAGCAAACAGTAAACCCAGTAATTTTCAATAGGTACTACATTGTCATCAGCAACCTAGATGGAAGCTAAGATTTTATCTTTTTTATTTATTTTGTATAAATGCATATATTCTTTTTGATATCAAAATATTCAAGAGTGCAATTTCTAATTCACAGAACTGATTGGGAGGTTTAGATGAGAAAGAAATTTCAAATTTAAAATATAGAAACAGGAACTTGCAGTACAAAAATTATAATTTTCTTTTTTTCTTCTTTGTTTTAATTGAAGCTTTCTTGCAATGGCATGATTCTGGAAAAAGGTAAGGAATCAACAGAAATGTGATTCAATACCTAATTTTGAATAACAAATGAAGGCTTCTCTAAAATAATTGGCAAACAGCATAAGAAGCAAAATTCATCTACTCATGGCAAATTACTTTAGCAGCTCACAGGAACATCAGAGAATTGTGAAGCTCTGAGAAAAAAATCTGTGACCAACAAAGTACCTATATATATTTTCATTCACATTTTCTGTTTTTAATTTAAAATTGTTTACTATCTAAATAACTACATAGTAGTTTCGCCTCTTCCATTGCCTTCCCAATAAGGTGGAATGTAGGATAAAAAGAGTAGAAGCAACAAAACCAAACCCCCATGTCGGAAGATCAAAACAGATGGTAGGAGAGACTGGATATGCAGACTCAAAGGAGGCCTAGATATAGAGAACATATGAACACTAGGAAACAAGCTGCTTATCCAAACTGCATTGAATAGTGAGTAATGAATGACAGACAGATTCAACCAGGGCATGACTACAGCTGCCAGTACTGCTTGATTTTCTCATCACTCTTGAATGATCTTACAAACCAATCTAGCTGATAATAAGATTTTGGAAGATAAGTAATGCTTGAATGTACAGCTGCTGTAGTCTATGATCTAGTGGAGATCCCAGAAAACGTGTCAGACCCTGTACCTAACTTTTTTCCAATGTAGTTTCAATCAGTATCCCCTTCATGGAATTGTGTGTGCTGAGTAACTCACTTTTCAGGCAAAGATATTCACCAGAAGAAGGAATCCCTTTGGATTTCTAAGTGATAATACAAAAGGTGCTTGCAGCAGAAATAGGATTGAGGCAATACTGAAATAAGCACTGCTTAACCTTTTGCTTAACACATACCAGCACTGCACATCAAAAACTATGACCAGATTCTGCCACACCTATTTGGAATCAGAGCACTTCCATGGAAACCCTGACCAATAAAGGACCAAAAGCTCTGGTTCTGTATTTGCTTAACTTCATGGGCAGGCCAGGCCTTGTAGATGAGTAATATGAAAGGGAACCAAATATGATACTATGGTTGACCTAGGAGCCCATTTCTACACTGTTGTTTTTTTTTTTTTACACTTTTTATATTTTTATTGAAGACATAACTACTTATTTCACCACTTCATTGGATTAAAACCTCATCTAGCTGACCACTGTGTAAGCTCAAGTGGTAACAGAAACAGTAAATACAGTTCATGAATAAAAGACATGTATCATATAGTTCATATTCCTCTTTCTCAGTTAGAAATCTTTAGTGTCCTCTTCTGAAAAGCTAAGTTACTGAAATATGCAGCCTTTCTTTCTCTCCTATTCCATCATTTCTTGAAATAAAATGTTCTATCAGGAAACACATGTGAAGTGTTAAAAAAGGAAAACACTTTTTAAATATTTGACAACTTAAGGTTTTAATTCTGCTTTGAGGCACATTTAAAGAGGAGCTCTAACATCTAGAAATTTGTAGAGAATCAAAGTGATACTTGAGTAAACCAAGCAACTGAGAAAATAGAGAATGGAGAATTTCTTGCTTTGAGGTGAATGGTTCAAATCCACCTGTATCAGTCCTGAGTGGGAGTTACTGAAGCTCATTGACATCTGTGAAGTGAACAATGGTTTAACTTCATTTTCCAGAAGGCCAAAATAATAATTTTCAGCCAAAAAAAAAATAAATTGATCAATTTACAGAATCATCTTAAATCCTACAGCAGGGTTTTGTATAGTACTGGCATCCTGTGCAATGCCAAGTTTAAGCGACCATTGGCCTGAACCAAAATGAAGTGAAAGAGAAAGTTGATTACTTAATCTGTGTTAGGGCTACTGACAAGATTAGTTGGTGAAGGTCATGTGGCTGTTATCTGGGATCACACTCTCCTGTAATTATCTCTAAATTAAGATTAAAGCCTTCAATAGATCATCTTTTATGATCAATGAAATTTACTTTAAATACATGTAAATATCAGCATCTGTTTTCATTACGATTGTCATTACATTCACTCATTCATGGCAACACTGCTCATAAACATAATTATTTTATAATGCTCCATTCTGTTTCAAGTGAATGCTCAGAGTAGCCTTGCATCGTGCAGTGCTGGAAGGAAACAGGCTTTCTGGTTGCATCTGTTGCTAAACCAAACAAGCTTCTGAGTTCTTTATTCACTAGGTACTAGTTATTGGGAACTCCAGATGAAAAAAGATTATTTCTCACTACAGACTGTGAACAGGAAGTGGAACAATAAGAGTGCCTCACATATGTAGATGCTAACAGAAATCCTGATGTAGCATTTGGGGTTACCTTAGCCCTGCATTCAAATTCAGAATTGGTGTAGAGGAGAGCACCTTAGTAAGAAGTGTGTCAATCCTTCTGAATCAAGCTTTTGCAGAAAACCAGAACAAGATTACTCAGGCAAATGTGATTTTGCATGTCTTTACATTGAAGTAAAGCATCAGAGGATAGTTTAGTCATGTCATTCCTCAAGGCTTAGTCCAGAAAATAATCTGATTTAATATTTTCTTCAGAAACAGATGTACAAAAACATAAGACCACTCACGACATTTTTGATATTCAAAGATTTGAGAAACATCATCCATAGAGTGAAGAATCAGGATATTTTTATAGAAAAACTAGATGTCTGTGGTGTTTGTAATAGCAATAACAGAATAAACTTTGTCAGGTCAAAGTTCAATATCATGAGGTTGAAGGCTGATAAAAATAATTTCTAGTGCAATTGGGGGACTTGCAGCTAGGAGAAGCAGCAAAGGAAAATTTGTACGTGCTAGCTGATCAGATGATGCACCTGATTGCCACTGTAATCCACGAACAGAAAGATATAATCCTATAATCCACCAATAGGGACATTTTTTCTAATAAGGAAATGGGGAAACAATTGTGCCATTGTATGAACTACTGGCATTTTGATATCTTAAATACTCCACGCAATTCTCATAATCCTATAGAAAGAATTCAGAAATAAACAAGTTCATGATAGTTTACAGAAAAGACTGAAGAACCTGTCAGTAGATTATACCTGTACTCCACTCACTGGATTTAGCCAGCCTAGTAAAACAAAACCTAACTTTTCTTATTTAACAGTATATCAGAATTAAATAGTTAAAATTGAAAAATGCATTTCATCTGGAAAAAAAGACATTGGAAAGAACACTGTTCAACAACAATGATTCTACATGCACACATATAGGCCAAAAGAAATGGATGTGGAGAATGTTACAGTTGTCTTAACTGTTCAGCAGAATGCTCCTAACTGTCAGAAGAATGACATCTGATACACCTTTACAACATAAGTAGTAGTGGCGAAACCCCTTAACAACTTGTAAGATGGAAGTTGATCCATTAATGAAAAGGAGGATTAAATGGCAGAACTCCATGTGAAAGCAAGGACTTGGATTCAGTGACCCTGGAGGCCTCTTCCCATCCCACATTTCTATAAATCATAAATCCTCTAATCCTATATAACTCGTGCACACAGTGGGTAGTGTCTGTGGAAACATGCAAAGCTGCTTATGTGATAGAGGAGGCCACAGACAGAAAATGAAGCCCTAAGTTAGGATTTTGTTGAAAAACTCTGTTAATAATATCAAACATTAACCTCTTAACAATCTTTTATGAGGTGCATCCCCTATCCGAAGGATATATATACTTTCATCCGTTACATTCACCTGCTCACTTTTCTTTCTGCAGATAAGCAGAATTGTGAGTGAGGTTATAGAACATTTTAAACTTCTTGAACTGATAATTGTCTGCATCCCTTTGGGAATCTTTTCTAAAGCTTTGGCCTTGACAGTTTGAAAGGTGCACAGTGTAGTGAGATTTGATAAGCATTTTAAAAGTGAACATTGATCCAGCATTTTAAGCAGTTGTCCCATTTATTTAGAATGACCTACATGTACCTCTGGATGGATGGATGGCATGTCATGACTGTTAATTGATTTTGAGGAAAAATTACTTCTTAAAAGAAACTAAAGATAATTAATAAAAATAATGATTATGTTTTGTGTGGGTTCCCAGTCCATTGCTAATTGAAAAAGAAATTAATCTTATGGAAGAAACTTTTCCTCAGCATTTTATTAGTTTTGAACTCTTAAACTGCACAATACATAGAATGATTAACAGCATGCCTCCATTGGTGAGAGAGAGGAGAGACTTCTTCATTTCAGTCCTAGGATTCATAGTTCATAAGTGGGATTCCCTAGCTGTTCCCTCACATGCAATTCTATTCTGTAATTAACCTACTGCTTAATTAACGGAGCCTAGCAAATAATTCTCAATTAATAATTTATTTGATTAATTTTGCCTTTTTTTCCTTTTCACAAATTATATCAGAAGAGACTAGGAAATTTTCCAAAATGTACTTTTTTAACTAACATTTACAGACATCTTTAGTAAATAATTCTTGGTTTGTGGCTGATAGTATTTAAGTTCATATTATTAGTTCTTATCATTTAGGTATCTGCTTTAGCCAGGTTATTAATTGTTAATACATAAATCACCATATTGTACATAGCTAAAACCAATCAAGCAGTAATTTTGGTTTTTTATACCTAGCTGTAATATTCACTGTTCATAATATAAAATGCCCTGGCTAGATCTCCAATTCAATGAACAGAGGCAAAACATTAAATAACAATCATCATAACTTGCCAAATATTCTGAATATTTAACAGCCAATTAATTTGAAATTTAAACTGAAAAAAAAATTTTGTGACTCACTGGAAAAGTAATATAAATTAACTATACATGTAGCTGATTTTTCTTGGAAAGCAGATGTGGGACCATCAACATAGAAGAAATGAAACTTATTTTCTCTTTTAATTGGTCAAGAATCTGAAGATTTTTTTACCCTTGAGCTCAATAATACATATTATCACTGCATCCAAAACTCAGTGAAGTGTTTGGGCTCTTCTATCATTTTCCTGTATACCTACACAGCCAAGGGAGACGGCTACTTCATTCTCAAGTAAGCACACTTAGTCCAAAGCAGTACCATGTGTTCAGCAGGAGAGGTGAAGACTAGCTGGCCTCTGAATTATTATGAGAGAAAGCTCAAATTCGTCCTACAGCGAGGTGGGTGAGAAGCCAAGAAGTGGAGATGCCTGACATTTCTCACTTGTTCACAATATTCTTAGGGAAAGATGTTGGGAATACATTACCCTCTGAAGGCATCCAGGTCACACAGTTAGTGAATAAAAGAAGACTGGAAGAAGGCTAATGTCACCCCCATCTACAAGAAGGGATTAAAGTAGAATCCAGGAAATTATAGGCCCATCAGTGTTATTTCAGTCCCTGGGAAAGTTATGGAATGAATATTCCTGGGGGCTATCACAAGTCAAATGAAGCATGTGATTGGGAAAAGCCAGCACCAAGGGCAAATGAATCGTGACAAAGCTGACCGCCTTCTACAACAAAATAACCTGCTCGGTTGATGTGGGGTGGACATTGTCTGCCTGGATTTCTCCAAGGCTTTTGATATAGCTTCCTCCTAGAGAAACAGATGCATTATGGTCTAGACAAGTGGTCTGCGTAGTGGGTGGGGAACTGGCTGATAGGCCGCACCCAAAGGATGTCAAGGGTGGCTATGAAGAAGACAGAGACTCCCTTTTTACAAGGAGTCACAGGGAAAAGACGAGGAGTAATGGGGACAAGTTACTCCTGGGGAGATTCTGACTGAATATAAGAGGAAAATTTTTCACAATGAGGACAATCAGCCATTGGAATAATCTCCCCAGGGAAGTGGTGGGCACTTTTAATATTCAGGTGGACAGAGTGCTGGACCATCTTGTCCAAACCGTGCTTTTGCCAAGAAAGGTTGGACCGGAAGATTCCTGAGGTCCCTTCCAACCTGGCATACTACGATTCTATGATATGGATTTGTTCCCTTTTGGAATATATATTGGACAATTGTTTTAGAAACCATATGGGATAACATAAACTGAGGGCATGCAGCGTAAATGCCTTGAATAGTGAAATTAATTTAATTAATGTTTGTTGATGAAGGAAGTCAGGACAAACTCTCCTGTTTTAGTTTTTTGGGATTCTTATGCCTAGTAACAATGAGAAAAAAGATAAACTTTGGGGTAGTCTAAAAGTCATCGGATAGGTATTTCAGTAGCCATGGAGAGCAGATATGTTAAGTTAGAAATATGTGTGTGGTCTGCTCTTTTTAACACCAATCCTGCTGTGATCTGAGTATTCTGAGTCATAATTTTTCACTTAGTCATCTCATGACTCAACCTTTTTGATTGGAGATGGAAATTATATGAAGTATAAGTCACAGATCTGTTCTATAATATTTGTCATATCTTTCAGCTGCAATGGGCTTGCCCTGGAAAAAAAAATCAGTTTTTAAATCCATAACTTCTGTGATTACTAATTATACAGCTCCTGTATAGAACTACATATGTTTGGGTGTGTCTGTCAAAAGTTTTTCCTTGCAGAAGGAGAGACACTTGTTAATTTCCTGCTCCAGATAGCAACCAAATGTTCCAGGAGAAGGACCACCATGTACATGTAGAACTTAAAAGCCTCTTTGCAGGAGCCTGATTTTTCCATATACTTCACACACCACATTGCACTGTAAGTTAAATATATCAGAATGCATGATCAGCCACACAGTATGTGTTTCCTCATCTCTACACCCCCAATTCCAGAAATGTTCCATCTACAAGTTACCCAGGGCTATTTGTCAATTGTTTGTCAATTGACACATTTGAAATCTAGAGGCACCAAAGCTTTTGCTGATAGTTTTTCCTGCACATCCTGTCATACACTGGTCACGCACTGGTAGGAGAATTCCTCTTTCTCTGGGAAGAGATTTTCTTTACATCTGTATTTGTTCTAAGCACTATGAGCCAAGCCCGATTTTACACTCCAGGTAGCTTCTAGCAAAGGCATCAGGATACTTAAAGGTTCATTATGCAATCCCTTAGCATAGCTGTATCTCCTACATTTCCCTACAGTCTCACAGGCAACTGCTTATTGTGAGATCTGATGGATGCATTTGTTCCCTATTCCTCTGTGCAGATATGTTTCCTCCTGTTTCAGGTGAAAGGCTGTGAATCTTTTCCACTTACCTAAAGGCATATTCCTCCTCATGCCTAGAAGCAGTGTTGTTAGCAGCTAAATGATTAATTCTCCCTCAAGCATGACTGAGATTCACACTGCAAGGTTACCCGCAGGGTCCAAACCAGTATGCCTTCTTACAGCTTGGACTCTCTTGAGCTTGGCTTCCCCTGTGATAAAAGATAGTGGTGTTTTCTCCAAGAGTTCTGTGGTTTGAGAACTTGCTAACAGGAGGGAATCCAATTCACTTCCTTCTACTTTAGCTATTCTTCCACCTTCCCGAGGAATGTTCTTTCTGCCAGTCTATAAGCAATCCTAGGGAGTCCCCTTTGTCCTGTCCCATGTTCATAGCTTAAAATATTATCATTAAAATAATTTAAGATGATCATTAAAATGTAATAGGGTCTACCTCTGGTCTGTTACTGCCAGGTAAATATATTAACTATGAAGCTACTTAGGAAATTACCTAATTCCCCTGCTGTGTCTAGGGAGGGTGGAGAGGGGCAGGCACTGAGTTCTAAGAGTGCAGAATCATGAAACCTCATCTGAGGCAAATTCTTTTATGCAACCTGAAGTTGTGGTTATGGTCCTCAACATATTTTATATCCCTCAGTCCAGCTTTTCCTCTAGGCAATTAGCTAGCTCCCTGTTCAGTTTGTTGATCCCATTTTACACCTGCAAATCTTCCTTGATGTTATGCAGAGAACCACAATGCCGACTCAAAGGCTGGGAGTGCAGCTTGATGTTTTAAAGATTCAATATATAATACAGATATTGTACTCCTCAGCTTTTGGCAGAACTAGCCCAATGGCTTTGTTTTGTGTCTGTATAATTAGTCCACAGCAGTTGTTCAACACAGTATTTTCCCACTACTGGGATCTCACTGTGTATTAGAAATACACTTTGCGGCAGGTGGCAAGAAGCAGAGAGTCCTAAATGCATATTCCCAGTCGAAGCTCACCTCCTAGATCATCCAAAGGCTCACCTAGGACACTTAAATGCCACCACAGGAATACTGCACTCCCTTCTTCATTGTCAGAACCCTAATGTGTGATTTTGCATAGTGCCATGCATGGTGTCTCAAAAGGCTTGCAGTCATCCCCTACATCTGACAGGTAGCCACAAGCCACAGGAATAACTAGAAAAACAAACTGCCTGAGAATGAGAAATGGGACAGAACAGGAGACAATCTGAAATCTAAATGAAAGACATCAGATCCATTTAAGTATTTTTTGCCGAGAAACAGTCCTGTAAATTTAATAAGAAAGTCCTACTAGACTTCTGAGTTGTTGAGATCATTTGGAAGCTACATGTAGAGCCAAGTTTACTGAAATTAATTTAAAATGTGGATGTAAATGTAGGAGAGACTAATGACATGTTAATTAAGACTTATTACATTAATGTGTTTGTAGGTGTCCCTTTCTGAAAGAAAAATAAATACATAGAAGCAAGTATTTTCCTTTCAATCAAACTTTAAAAAAAACCTCATTTAAAGAAAATAAAAGCAATGGAATGTTACTGGTAGGATTTTCATATTCAAAAGCATTTCAAATGTAAATTCTCTACAGCAGGCAGTGTCCTGGTTTAGCCCCAGTCAGCAACCAAGCACCATGCAGCCGCTCGCTCACTCCTCCCTGGTGGGACAGGGGAGAGAATTGGAAGAGTAAAAGTGAGGCAACTCGTGGTTTGAGATAAAGCCAGTTTAATAGGTAAAGCAAAAGCTGTGTGCAGAAGCAAAATAAAATAAGGAATTCATCCACTACTTCTAATTGGCAGGCAGGTGCTCAGCCATCTCCAGGAAAGCAGGGCTCCATCATGCATAGCTGTTACTTGGGAAGACAAATGCCATTACTCCGAACGCCCTCCCCCCCTTCCTTTTTCTTCCCCAGCTTTATATACTGAGCATGATGTCATATGATATAGAATATCCCATTGGTCAGTTGGGGTCAGCTGTCCTGGCTGTGCCCCCTCCCAGCTTCTTGTGCACTGGGCAGAGCATGGGGAGCTGAAAAAGTCCTTGACCAGTGTAAGCACTATTTAGCAACAGCCAGAACATCTCCACATTATCACCACTGTTTCCAGCACAAATCCAAAACATAGCCCCATACTAGCTACTGCAAAGAAACTTAACTCTGTTGCAGCTGAAACAAGGACAGGCAGTAACACTGAGACACTTAGAGCTACATTTTTGAGACATGTACGTAGTGTAATGATCATCAGAAGACAAGCATGAAGTAGAGGTCTTTTCTTCTGATTCCAATTAAAGAATAGACTCTTCCGTAAACCTTCTATGAAAGAAGAAAATAAGGACAATTTTTGGTAAGTATTTTTTTAAAAAACAATATTTGTGTATTTTGGGCTGGAAATCAATGTACTCTTGCTTTTCCTTGAGGGGACATTAATGATCAGAAAGAGTATGCGTACTCAATACTATTTTCTGTACCATTTGCACTACTGAAAATAGAGCTGTGCACAGTGGCACATTATGATAATCGTAATATTTTCAACTAGATCTCATTATAGAACACTTATACAAAGTGCATTGTTTTTTAAATTTTCTGAATGCTTTTACTGTCCTCCAGACTTGATCTGTGTGTTTTTGAAACAATCATGGAGTACTATGCAACACACGTATTGTACTTTATTGCACTACAATTCTGGTTCAAGATGTATGTGTACCCTCTGAAATTCTTGCTGTTGGAAGGATAAATAAGGGGCATAGGGGGGCTGAAATTATCCTTGCAGTACTTGGAAGTCCCCGGATTTCAGTCATTGTGTCCTTAATCCTCATCTATAAACAGTATGCTCTCCTGTTCTGTCCCACAGAACTGTCTTCCAGTGGTGGTGACACTCAGACTGGGGAAAGCTGAAGCAGCAGATAAAAATTAGTTTAATAAAGGATGTAGTGGACATTACTGGAAGTTAGGTGTCTCACTGGTATTTTTAGTTGCAGGCATGGATAACAGGGTGGGAAGTGTTCCCAAGGGAGTCCAGAAAGGTGATGCACATGATGGACTTAACTCTGCAGCCTATACTTAGCTGTAGGAACAGGTAAGTAAGGGAAGCTGGAGGCAGCACTATCTAGGTCAACACTTTGATCGGTGTAGAATTGGTGAGCCTTCACACCCTGCTTGTGCACTGGACTAGAGCAGCTCCTGGAAACCAGAGACCTTGACTCAGAAAATCTCCTACATAGCTTTCTGGGTTTTGATAACGTGTGTTAGTAAAGAAAGTGGATTTTCATATGTGTTCTCACTGACTTCATTAATAATTGATTTACTTCCCTTGGCAAAGTAAGTTGGTTTTGTCTTGTTGCCATGAAGCTCTTAAGTTATATTCAACTAAATTTAATTACTAGCCCACAAAATTTGATTAATCATTTAATGTCATTTTTGACCCTAACCTAGGAAGTATAAGAGAGAAAGAAAGTAATTTTCTCTTTCATCTGGCTTTCCAAATCAAGAATTGTCTGCTTTAAAATCTTCCAAAAAGAGTGACTGAGTAGTCTTGTTTTAATACACTATATATATAAATATACTATTTTGTATTTGTTATAAAGTTCAAGGTTGACTCCTTCATGTGGAATCATCTGGACCATAGGTCATGTCCTACTGATGGTAGTTATTTCTTTTTTAGTATTTCTATTCTGAGTTATTTTCTTGCAGATGTGACAAGGTCTCTAAAACACAACAATGTCATAATATGGCTCAAAAAAATTGGTGATGCATGTTTGTAACTAAATATTAAGAGTAGAATCACCTGCATCTCAGTTCACATTCTTCAGGAAAACTCACTAAAATATATGAGGCTTCAGAATGTGTTGACTATGTCTCTATTAACAACAAAAACAGCACTAGACAGTTTTATGACTACATTCAACTACCATATCTGACAGAATCAAAAGAACTTTGAAAATCTGGAATTTATAGCTCTCATATAGTAGACTCCAACCTGCAAAGTGAAGTAGCTACTGCCTGGAGGATTTCACAGAATCACAGAATCATAGGTTGGAAGGGACCTCAGGGATCATCTAGTCCAACCGTTCTAGGAAGAGCACAGTCCAGACAAGATGGCCCAGCACCGTGTCCAGCCAAATCTTAAAAGTGTCCAACGTGGCCGAGTCAACCACTTCCCTGGGAAGATTATTCCAATAGGTGACTGTCCTCACTGTGAAAAGTTTCCTTCTTGTGTCCAATCGGAATCTCCCCAAGAGCAACTCGTGTCCATTCCCCCTTGTCCTCTCCATGTGACTCCTTGTGAAAAGGGAGTCTCCATCTTCTTTGTAGCTGCCCCTTAAGTACTGGTACATGGGGATGAGATCCCCTCTGAGCCTCCTTTTCTCAAGACTGAAAAAACATAGTTCACCCAGACTATCCTCATATGGCAGTTTTCCCGGTCCTTTGATCATCTTCGTGGCCCTTTTCTGGGCCCCTTCCAGCCTGTCCACATCCTTTTTGTATAGCGGGGACCAGAACTGTACACAGTACTCCAGGTGTGGCCTGACAACCGCTGAGTAGAGTGGGATAATGACTTCTTTATCTCTGCTAGTGATGCCTTTTTTGATGCAACCCAGCATCCTGTTGGCCTTCTTGGCCGCAGCAGCACACTGTTTGCTCATGTTGAGCTCCCTGTCCACCAGGACCCCCAAGATTTCTAGACTTTTGATTTAAATCAGTGGGTTTTTAGAGACATATTGACAGCTTGTGAAAGCATTGAAAATTCAGCTTGGAGAGGTACACTGGGATCATGTACATAATAGTTTATGACTTTTTCCTTCAGCAAGTTAATCCATAAACTTTACCTGTTGTTCAGTTATGTGGATGCTGGTGGTCTTGAAAGGCTGTATATGTAAATATTGGTGGGAATATTGGCCATGCTATATGAAAACCAGTGAGGAACTGATGATGGAAAGGAATAGTCTTTGCAGTGTCCTTTTAAAGGAAAATAAGTAGTCCTCTTAAGTATCATGGAAAAGACCTAAAAAACTGTAAAGGACTTAGTAGAAACCTTCCATTCATAAGGAATGATGTCTCATATAGTATTAGTTGGATTATGTCCATTTTGAGAGGCTGAAGCTGTGTTAAAAAGGTCCCAAAACACAAAGAAGTCTTTTAGATATTTTCATCCTGGAAGGATTTAATTTCTGATAACCTTTCCTAGTTATTTATGCAACAAAAAAACATATAAATGCTTCCTATTCTACTTGTCAATTTTTGCAAAATAGATTATATTTCTACTTGAGTAAACCAAAGGGTGTATCAGAAAACAAAGTTTTATAGTATAGATTTTGTTTAGCTTGCAGAATGAGTTTTTTAACTGACAAAAGCCATAACAACATTGTGATAAGTAATGAAGGTGGGGCAAAGGGTAGAGATGGGTTTCACTGCAGCTGCCGGTAACAGTAAATTTTCTTAGTTTAAAGTAGGCTGCCAAACCTCATTTATTGAGGCTTAATATAACTAATCGAATAGGCACATTAAAAAGGAAATCAAAGCCTTTCAAGGTCCTAGGTCCAAAGAAAGTGCTCTGGATATGATGAATATAACTGACTTTGTTCGCTTACAGAATTGATTTTAAGATACTGCCCCCACGATCCTCCCAAGCTGCCTATGTTGTGCTGTATGATTCATACTGAGCTATAGTACATTTACTAGACCCAGCTCCTGCTGTCCCTACAATGTCACACTGTCTTCATTTCATCTGCCTGTGCTGCTTAGCTAAGAAAGCTCCATGAGTTTCATCCTCGGTGTTCTGCACTGTCTATCCTCCACAGGTGGCCTCCAGAACTAGATGTCTTGGGTGGTTGATGGTCTTGAACCTCCCAAGATGCAGATCTAAGGCAATTCAAAGAGACCAAAGCTGTGCCTCTGGCCTGTTTTCTGTCCCTTGCTGGTCTTCAGACTATGTCTTTTAAAAGTCTAGGGAGGTATATAAGAGAGTACAGGCCTCTCTGTAGCTGTGTACAACAGCTAGGAAAGTGATGGAAGTACAGCCACACCTTTCCTGCTCATAGAGAGCAATCAAATTTGCATCCTTTGATGAAAGTAACTGTGAAAGTCTTTCTTTCAGATGGACATTTCAGTCTTAAAAATTCCTGCCACAAAAATAAACCAGGAGCAATTCTACTCCCATCATTCCGTCTAAATTCTTCCCTCAGTTTGTTATGACTTAGTGCTGCTACTCAATGTCCCCAGAAAGTGGGTAGACTACAATACTCCTTTCTCTGCTCATGGTAACTTGCAATAGCACCACTTTCTAGGCTGGGGTGCTGGCCATCCAATTTACCTTTTTGTCTTGGTATATTGATAACAGCTATTTGCTGGGTCTCAGAAAGAGTACATGTTTTTCTAAGAAACTACAGCCAGAACAGCAGCATGAATGTCAAACAGGTGTAATACATCTTTGTTTGAAACTTCTACTAGAAATCTTGGGAATCTTAAATTATTTGGGTAATTAATGGCTTTGCTGTTCTCATCTTGGGTCAACAAATATTTCTGTCTTGCACAAAACAGTCACAGCAGGATAATTGTTTTCAACCCCTGAATTGTAATTAATTTTAACCTATATGCAAGAAAGAATAATTATTTTATTGCATAAAAACCTGTATTTTGGAAGTATTTTTGTCCCACTTCAAGCTATTGATAAGTGAAGAGAGTGTTCTTAAAGATCCTATTCACTATTGGTGCATTTAGGGCCAGTTTTTTTTTCTCTTTCACAGATACACCAACAATGATTCATTCATGTGTTTTAGAGCATTTATAAATAACGACAAGATGGGAGTGACTTAAAAGGAACAGGTGTTCAAACTCTTAAAGCTGTTAGAATGGATGTGCACATAGATCTTGACCGTAAAAAGGGATTCTGAGAGTTATAATACTAGAGCTGTGTAAGCTTGGGACTACCTGCTCTTGTATCTGGTTCAGCACACTCACAAGGAACCTGCCAAAATTGTCAAGTGCACTGTGCCTTAAAGGCAGTTAGAAAGCATTTTTTAATTGCCTGCAAGAGTATGTGGGTGGTTGAATACATTAGGAAAGCATTTATTCTTAATATACCATAAAACGACACCAAAAATGCATGCTCTCATCCCACTCTTGCTTGCTTGCTTGCTTACTTTCCTGCACGCACACACAAGAATATAAATATCATATTCAAACCATATGAAAAGATGTTGCAGAAGGGAACATATCTTAAAATTATAAAAACACATTGGAGTGATCCTAGAAATTGCAAAATACTAAAATTTTGTACAAATTTTGTGTGCTGGAAATTCACATTCATTTAAATATTTGAGTCAAAGATTTAACTGCTTGCCATTCCTTGGCTTACATGGTAAGAGATGGGGCTGCCAACTCTGCTCTAGAGCCCACCACCCTGGTAGAAGGTAGAAGGTAGAAGGTAGAAGGTAGCATCACCTACACACATGGCACTACAGTGACAAACCCATACGTTCTTGTAGCTGGAGATAAACAGGTGGTTGACATCAAGTGATAGGGATACCCAATGCTCCAGCTCTGTAAAGGTCACCTACTAGGAGACAGTGAATATTTTCTCTCTTTAGTCACAGGTGTTATGAGCCCAGTGCTAGATGGGTTTGAATACCTGTAATAGCTAGGAATGAATGCATACACCTGTTGCTGTAGGTAATTTCTGTATGGAGACAGGGAAGCTTAACCTGGTCATTTAAATAAGTGAACTTATTTGAACATAATACCAGCACAGACAAAGTATTTGCTAAAACTTCCCTTATTTAACAGTCATACACAAAAGTCAGCTACTTTGGACATGAGTTTCTCAACATTTCTGTGAAAATTTGAACACGAGAATCTAAATTAACCCCTCAAGACAAGAATCCATTTAGAATTAAAGTTCAAGTGGACGTTTTGTTATTCTTAGTTTGCTCAAAAATTACATCAGAGTAAAAAAATGTATTAAAATAGTAACCCATTTTAGACATACCTCAGCAACAGCTTTACACCACTTCAGTATTAACACGTAAAGTAAGGTGGTAGAGTATTACCATTTAGAGATGTATTTTTAAAAATGCTTTTAAAAGAGTAATTGAATCTACTCTGGAATAGTTGTTCCAGAGTTTGCAAGACGTTATTGACAGTTGTTTCTAAAACAAAAAAAAAGCTTTATGAAGTAGTAAGTCCTTTATGACTGAAGGCTGTTGGAGCGATCGTGTGGGCAAATAATGTACATTTCGGGAAGTGCAACACCAAGAGGAAGTGAATTAAAGAGAAACAAAATGCTTGGGGACTCTGAAGGGCAAATGTTTTTTGTGTCTGGAAGCATTGTGTTGATAAAACTAATTTACTTGGCATTTGGTATACTTTTGCTCTGCGTTGAGCCTGGAAAAAACTCCTTATCTTGTTGAAAATATGAAAATCCCTTGCTGAAAAAAGCCAGGGTACTCCATGAAAGTCAATGACAGTTTTGCCTCTAGCTTCATTTGTACCATCTTTCACCACAGATAATTTCATCAGGTATGGGAAGAAAAATCAGCAGATGTCACAAATTTTTATTGTGCAGCTATAGGCAATATAATGAAACACAGAAGATGCCTACTACAGATGCATATTGTTGAAGTAATATGCCACCTGAAAAGCCAGCTCTTGACAGATGTACCTTGAATAAAACTTTTCCCAGGTGTCATGCCAATGATTTCTCTTATAATAATTCACTGTATAATATAAATAGAAATATTGATTAGAATAGTGGCATACAGAAATAACATATAAATAACTGTAAACTTGCCCTTTCCCTAATTTCCTTTCCTTTCCTCATTAGTGCAGAGATATTTTTCATGTTACTGTCATTGCTAGAAGCTATTTCTTATAATACACCAGCTCTCACCAGAAATTAGAGCTGCAGAAACTTTGCATGATGCTCAGTTGCTCAGAAATTTGTATATTTATCTCTACAAGAAATGACTTTGTAAGGTTGTTAGAGAACAACCAGTGCTTGAAGAATATAAGTGGAGTATCACATGAATGTTCCATGAAAATCAAAATCACTCCTTTTATTGGATATGATTAGAGAAGGATCAAAACCTGAGTTTTATATAACAAAATACTGAGATAAAACTGGAAAAGGTCATTGGAAATACAAAAGTAGAAATTACCTACTTATGACAGATACTACACTTGAAGATCTGGTCTGTTTCTCTTTGCATGTAAAAATATGCATTTGTAGGTGCAGTTGCAAGAATTTTTAGTAAAACTTTTCCTAAAACAACTTCATCTATTTACATATATGTGATATGTAATACTTTTGCAAGGTTTCAGAACGTGTGCCTTATGGATGGTTTTGTACTACATTATGCTGTAATATATGAAAGTTGAAAAGCAACTTTATAAGACTAAGACTTACAGCAAATATCAAATCACAGCTTTAACTCGGCATTAAATTTTCATATAAATCACTAAGAAATCAAAACTGGAGTAGACGTTTAGTTGCAAGATAAGGGTATAATCAAATTTACTTCAGGAAATTAACTGGTGTATTCCTTGATATACTCAAAAAACCTTATTTAAAAGAAGATAGAACAACAGCCTTTCTGGTTAAAGCATATTACAGAAACATGGAAAGCCGTCTCTCCCACCAAAACTAATTATCCTTGAGGCGTCTGAGGTTTTAAATTCCTTGTACATCCGTGAAGTCAGTAATCTATGGCTCATTCTTGGCCCTAGTGAAAGTAACGAGAATTTGTTATCCTGGCTGGTGTGATCCTGGAATTAAGGCCAAGATTTCTTTCTCTTCATGTGCACTATTTTTTTGAAGCAGCTGAATAGATACCCCTTGTGTTTTATTCTTATGTGACAAGAGAATGTGTTAGTGACACTGAAAGCAAAATAGCAATGAAGCAGATTAAAAAGCTATCAAGCAAGTAATTTAACTGGGATACATTTTATAAAAATTAATATTAAAATCCATCAGTGCTGTTATGTGTAAACTCCTTTAGTTATAGTCTGATTTTCATTGTACAACCCTTTAGACTGTTTAAACAAGGATAATATATGTTCTTCTCTTAATATAGAAGGATAGAGAAACCCAAGTTGCATTGTCGATTATTCTTCTGAAATAGACCCTCCAAAACTAATTTTGTAATTCTGTAACTCACAGGGACATTTCTTAAGGATTTTTCCCCTTTGCCTGAAGAGCACAAGCTCTGCTCATATTCTGTAGACCTATGTCCTCAGTTGCCTATGCATTTTCAAAAATCTGTACCTCCAATTTTCAGCATTCAGCATCACAGTTTGAAGCACACCCATTTAGCTATGTTTCTAACATGGCTCATCACAACACTTAATATAATGTCATTAAAAGAAAAGAATAGTCAGAATAAAGCGTATTCATTGACATCATATTTCCAGTCTTTTTGCCACAAATGAAGTTTTAAACTTATATCAAGTACTTTTCATAAACATTTGAGTTTTCTGTAGAAGTCTATTCTTTTAACACATTAACTCCAGGGACATATAACACAGTTTTATATATATATATATAAATATATATATATAAATATATATAAGAAGGAAGATCATGTTCTTTCCCCAAATTTACTATAGGTCCCATTACAACAAAATTTTCCGGGCATTTTTTTTTCTGAAATTTAAAGCAGCAGATTCCATGAATGATGTATTTAGAAAGGTCATCTGAAATCAGTAAACCTTGCATGAATTTATCCTCTGCTAAAGTACTGTCTCTAAAGAAATTTCTTCTGTACTACAATGATATATTAGAACTTGAATATTATAAATAACTTCTTTTGACCAGTAAGAATTATGAAGAAAAGGGAAGAGTCAAACCTAATAAGTTAAATGGAATGTACCTGTGTCATCATCTGTAGAAGGGTTTATTTTTCCCTGTTGTGATGACAGGTTTAAGTGATCATTATTGTATAGGTGGAAGCTAACTTTTTAACATTGGAACAAATGGAGAATTTTTCATAAAGTTTTGTGGATGATAATATAAAAATGTAACTTTGTCTTTTCTGTTTCTTCTTCTCAACCATAAAATCTTATTTTTCTTGTGTATTGGATGTTGCCTCAATTCCAAAGAGCTTTTCTTTTTGTCAGTATAAACTCCTTGTTCTTTTATAAAATGAAAAAGCAAGACTTTGTTTTGAGAAAATAATGACTTGCAAGAGAGAGAGTAAATATTGATAGGGCTGCTGCATAGGGATAAGTCAAGACCTCATATGTCATTGAGAGAGATGAATGAAAAGCTGTGTTTGGTGAAAGTATGAAGTTCATTGATTAAGGGTGAGGAAATGTTAGCCATGCTAATTCCAAATCTGCCATGGGATCAGGACGTTGACGAAGTGTTGAAGGGACTGAGGATAAAACTGACACTAAACACAGTTTCGTCAAAGGATGCAAGGGAGAAAACATATTTTCTAAAGTTTCAGAGTTGTTATGTACAGATCATAGACTCTCCACCATTCAGTGCAGCACTTTGGAAGTGAGGAAAAAAAAAACTCTTAGAGAGGTGGTAAACTACAGTGAATGGACTGCTGTGTGAAAGATTTCACTCTTTTATTACATGGCGTTAAATGAGCAAAAATAAGCCTTTGCATAAAATGTCAATTCTGTCCTTCAGAATGTTAACAGTTCTAATATTTTTTTTTTTATTCTAAGTGAGGGAATAAACAAATTAATAGGTTCCCCCCCCCAAAAAAAAAAAAGAGTAATTTTTACAAGCACACAATATTAACATTACTTTGATATGAAAATATGCCAAAAGTGCCTTTTTGTATTGATTATTTGTACTGTTATTTTCAAACCAAACAAAAGGCACTTCTGTTATAGGCCTGCTTTTCCTAAAAAATAATTCCATTGGGATTAAAATATGGGCCCATTCAAACAAAAAAACATGTGCTTATGTTTGTGATGCTGAAATGGAACCCCTTCTCTCATCCTGGAAGTCTTTAATCTGATATTATATTCTACAAGAATATGTAATCTGCTTCATATGTCCTGCTTATCTTATAACCAGGTTGGCAAACTTTCACCAAAGCAACCCTACTTTGCATTGTTGTCTTCCATTCAACACTATTGTGATTTGAACCACCAGCTCAAACTATTAGTTGAGGGTTTGCCTTTCATGATTTATGTGTATGATCTAGTGCATGACAATGTACTTTTTAGAAACCTTCTGGTTCTGAAGGTTGTTCAATTTCCGTTGGCTAGCACAGCTTTAGAAATTTAGATGTATAACCCTAAGAGGGGGTTTGTAAAGAATCTTACTAAAGGTCTCATATATCGTTCAAGAAGTATTTAAACTTTGTCTTCAGAAGACAGGAACAGGGCTTTTACCTCCATCTTGGTTATAAAAGCTTCTCAAGTTCTGGGAACTTTCAAGTTCTGGCATATGAGTGAGATTCATCCACTAAAGAAAGCCTTTTCACAGAGCTCAGACACATTTATCTTCTTTTATTTCAAAGAAACAGTTAACAATTAAATCTGATCTCTTCTTTTATCATGCATGTGATTTGACACAATCTGATAAATTTTAAACATCCCAGGCGATACACCTTTCACATTTCTGGATATCCACCTCCTCAGCCCTGTGAACATCTTAACTTGCAATGCTTGATTGTATAATTTCATAGGGTTTGCTTGAGGAAAAAATGCCTTTCTGGGTTTCAGTTTTGGCCCTTACATTACCCTAATTTGCCTCCTTTTCTGAAGTGGGAACAACTTTCCACAGAAAGCTGCCTCTGGCTGAAGCCTCTTTCTCTTTCATCTCATCCCATTGTTTCTCTATGCCAGCAATTAAAACCTCTTCAGGTAATGTGCTTTTAAATCTTGGGGCTTATCCATATCAATAAGTACTTTTACTACACTAAAGGGACTCTTTGGAGTTGCCAAGATGGTGCCAAAGGCCCATTAGCCAAGAACATTTCTTTCAGACTTTTTCGGGAGGATGAGAGGGTAATTTTAATATTGATGTCTGTCTTTTCGTCTTCCAGTGTCTACAGAATTACTATTTTTGAATACAGTTGGAGCGCTCCAAGTTTTTTTTCTACGAAATCTCTGGTAGGAGTGCAATAAAATATAAGATATGCTCCTATAGAGCTTTTTCTATCAGATACCAGTTTTTCCTCATCTGTAATACTGCACAAAGCTGATTTTGCAGATTCCTTGATTTTCTACTGCATATTTCATGGGCTTGCCAGCTTTTTTAGTTTTATATACAGCACCTGTAACACCATTAACCCTCAAGAACCATTGGGCAATAAGTTGTGAAAGATATATTGCAAAGGTTAGGTTGGAAAAGAAGAGTTAAGTATTTCAGAGTTTTATCCAAACATATTAAAAACATCTTTCTTCATACTGTAGGAAAGGTTGTTTGAGTTTAAATTAATACCTAGTGTGTTGTATGTACTTAATTTTTCAATTTCATTTACTTTAGTGAGGAATCTTGCTATTTATTATCTTAACTTTTGAAGTTAAGAGGCACCGATCTGCAAACTTTTGGTATAAATATCATCACTAAACTGGAACAAAAAGGATCCAGGTGTTATTAAGTAAGATCACTGACTGAATGTGTATTTGTTTCAAGGCTTATATATAATGTGTTTAAATGTGATTCCTCTACCTCCTCATTACCTTTGAAATGGCTCTTTCATTATGTGTCCCAAGATTTAGGAGGAAATATTGTACCTTAGCACTTAATAATTAATTTTAAAGCGTTAGCTTAAACATATAATAAGATAATGTCAGATGCCACACCAAACATACAACCAACAACAAAGTTCCTAAATCACCAAAAGTGGACTAAAAGAACCTTGAGGTTCTGAATATGGATTTAACCACATTGCCAAAAAGTTATACGCTTCCTCCTAATTTTCTTGAACAATACTCCTTTCACATCTTCCGTGGATTTTGCTATGGCTTCCACAGAATATTCTCTGACAGCTCATCCTGTCTTGGAGCCTGGAGTTGGTTTGGGACCTTCACTTAAGAACAGATTTTAACCTGACACTTAGGGTCCTTTCAAGATAAGTAGAGTGTGTTTATGAAAATCTTTCAGGCAGGGGAAGGAACTGGAGCTCAGGCTGTCTATTACATAAGCATCCTGTCATTAGTATCCTGGATAAAAGGGTTCAATGACAACAGTCTCTGAAAGAAATAACTCTTCTGTTTTCCAGGATTCAATAACTAGCTTCACAAGTTAGTGAAGGACTCAGGACTCAACCCTGAACATTGGAAGACAGTTCACTACACCCTGGAATTAGATACCTAGTCACTGAAATGAAGTTGGCCAGTATTTCTTCTTGGCAACTACAGACAATTTCACTTAAGTCCTCTCCTGTCAATTCCATTCTCTTTCTCTCCTCCACTTGTATAGGAAGTATAGATACCTCATTTGGTTTGTTTAGACTCAGCTATCAGGGTTCAAGAGCCTAGAATTGCTTATCTCAGCACTTAAATGCTTATATGAATTTCAAGATGAATGATTTGACCTTAATAGAAACTTGGGGTAGAGAAAGAACCAGGCCACAGAAGATCCCCCTCAGCCTCCACCCTACATGTGAGAAAAAAAAATAATATTAGCAAGAGTTAGTATAAAATTTACAACTTGTTTTGGCTAAAGGGAACATAGCTTCACTTTACTAAACAGTCGTCATCCTTTTTATATGTGTAACATATCTACTCCTCTGAAAGATACCACAAGTGGCATCTCAGAGAAGAAATATCCTCTTTTTCTTAATCTTTAACATCCTTAAGCAAGACCCCTAAATACAGCCTATTTCACCCCTTTCAAAAAGCGCTGTATGCTGAACTCAGCCTTCAGTGTTCCTGCATGCCATACAACCTTCAGGAGATGCAGTGCTATATTCAGGGATTATCTCTACAATACACAGTTGCCAAAGAAAATGCTTTGAGAGTAACAAAAGAGAGGTAAAAAAGTAATGAATTTTGACATCCACACCTATGGCTTTTCAAGTTCTGCAGGCTTTGTGTATAAAAACATGGGCTTTTGCAAAGTCAGTCACATTGCATACTTTATCTTTGGTAACAAACGTGTGTGGGTTTTTACTGTTTTTGTTTTATCCTGTACAGAGGAAATGTGGAATGCAGTAAAGCATTTTCTATATTACTTTGAGTAAATTATCACTTAAAGAATTGTCAGTTGTTTCAAGAATTATAAAATTTATAAAATTTTGTCTCTAAGAGATCAGTAGTGATATTACTCATGATGCAGTTCATCTTAGTTAAAGTTTTCACTGATGGCCTTGTACAAAAAATAGGAGTGTTACTTCTCTGATGTTGGAAGGTTTCATCAGCACAGAGAAAGAGAGGCATATACAGTAAGAACTGGGTGATTGGAAAGCCGGAAAACTATCCCACACGACTGGATTTTTTGTGGAAGGACATGCATTGACAGACAAATAACAATATTATTTTGCTATAGATTTTAAGATCAGAAGTTGGAAATAATAGAAGAAAGAGTTCTGTGTATAACAGCTGATCTTAACATTGAGGGATAGGTCTGCATTCCAAAATGGGAAGGAAGAAAAACAAAGGGTGACTTTGACACAGGAAAATAAAAAAAGAATAGAATGGCTATAAACAAGTTTACGCAGCAGATCAGTTTCTAATCACTGCAACAGTGAGAGTTTAGAACAGCTTTCTGGTAGTGTTTGTGCAGGCAAGTCTTTATTAACATTAAGATGGTCCTGAAGCTGTTTATGAGAAGAATTTTATGACTAAGGTAAAAATCTTTCTAGCATATACTTTTTGTGCAGCCTTATGGGATCTGGAATCTGCTGGCAAGAATACACCATTTAAGAGGTAAATGTTATACTCTGAAAAGTCATCTGCTCAAAAGTGGTTTGTTTTATTTCCACAGGCAATATAAAATATAAAATACTTATTTGGCAGGAAAGATCAAGGTAAGTAGGAAGTGCTTTGCCAAATCAAAGTGCTACAGTACTAGTATTCAGTGCATTGGCTACAAAGGGTATGGCCTATGGACTCATGCTGAATTGCAGTTTCTGTGTAGGTGGAAAGAATGCTGGTATGCAGTTAAAAAAGGAGAAGACAGTTTTTCAGTAACAAGATCAGAAATCCCAGATGGTCTTAATTTGGATTATATTTTAGTTCTATGGGCTTCCCAAGTTTCCATTATTGCAGACATTCAGTGTAAAGTTCTGAGGGAATTAAACATTATATGGCAAATCTGCTCAATATGTGCCTTTGTAATCTTTTACAGAGGTCAAGTTTCAAAGGAGTAATATTAAATAGATCAGATAATTTTGAGCCAATTTTTAAGGTATTTACTTTCCATTGGAATTGAATTTTCCTGAACTGCTCTGATATCACAAGAATTCATATGCAAGAGACATTTTTAGCTCTATTTCTTTCCTGATGCCAATTACATATTGGAAAGGCCCAATTCCATTCTGATTTACAAAGTTCTCTGTATGTAACTTCTTTGATTTAACCTGAGTTGTTACAAATTTATTCTGGAGGAGGAGAAAAATGCTGTGTCCAATATACTAGTTTGTTTGCTGTGCTTGGAGTTGGAGTGTCTTTTTAAGCAGAAAATAAATAGAGTTTATGTACATTTTTTTTCCTGGCTCAAGGATCCATAAAGGACCTGCAATTGTAGTATGAGCTCTAGTTTTTCTTGGTCAAAAATTCTTTTCTCATGAGTGAATCATATTGAGCTTGTGTTTAATTCTGAGTTACAACAAACTCCCTCTAATGTTGGCAACATGTTTTGTTCACACTTGCACGGGTATAAAGTTAGTGAAATTCCACTTAAGCAATGCAGTTCTGTGGTACCTCACCCATAGCAACAAGAGGTGATATGTTTTGGTTGGAGATCAGACTGAGGACTGTCAGTTGCTGTTGTGCTTTGGTTCAGACAAAAACGATTAGATGCATTCAGAAATTGATACTGAGGGGTCCCTAGGTCCATAAAATTTTCAGTAAGCATCCCATTCACTTTAGGTTTTCAGTCACCCACAAATAACTATTTAGTGCTTTTTGTGACACCTGGGGGTATTTCACCTGGAATCCAAACAGTGATTAGGACTCCTAAAGATGTGATGTCATATCTTCAGCTCCTCATGGATGTCCCAGATCTCCCTGTTATCTTAAAAAGAAGTAGGTATCAATGTGTGGAAAACAGCATCCGGGCATTTATTTGTATCTAGTGACATTCCACATTAGGAAAGAAAAATGTCAAAGGAAAATTTGCCCTGGACTGAACACAATAGTGCAGCAAAAATAAACTGCAGCTTAGAAAACATTTTATATTTGTATTAAAACTGTGTGTAGACTTGAAAAATATTTTAAATATTTTAAATGGCCATTTAAGACACGTAGATGGAGATGGACTGTGGATAGTATGGGTAATAGCACTGTGCAGAAATTCTTTTTAATCATTTTCATAGCTAATATATTCTCTATTCAAGTAATAGAATATATATTGGACCTGAGTGTGCTTTCCACTGTAATGGCATGCAGTAACTATATCTGTTTAAGTAATTTTTGGTTCTACCAGCATAAAACAGATGTAAAAACATAATCCAGACCATTTTATCCTCTGGCTGTAAACCAAATATCCATTTGGATTTTCTTGTGAGAATTCAGGTAAGACTATTATTAAAAGAAAAAAAGAAGAAAGATAAAAGGAAAAAAAACCCCCCACACACATAATGAGCTACAGAGATTAATCAAAACCCCTTGGCACCTTCTCATCCTCCCTGTATTCAGTTTGTTTTCACACATAAAACCTCAACAACAAATTCATTGCTTGTTTTAGTCAGTTGACTGTATTCTTACATTCCTGAGTTAATGCTCCAGTAGTCAAGCTGCTTAAAGATTTTTGAGATGTTGGACAGCTTACACCAAAAAGGGAACATTCTAAACAACCAAGCAGCAAAGATAAAAGGAGACTAAATAATCACATATAGTTTTAAATATATGTCTCAAGGAAAAGTCTGGGTAGATCACTGTCATATGGCTAAAATCCATAAAGTAGCTATTTTATGTCCCTTAGGAAACTGGCAGGAGTTTTCTTTTTCATTTCTTTTGGTATCAGAACTTTCCAGAGCTAACCAGAACTATACTTAGGTAGAGAAATGGGTCTTTATGCCATGAAAAATTAAGGTATCAATCAGTTATTGTACTGCAGCAGCACTGTACTATGCACTGCCAAAACACAGTGGGATATGAACCTTATCTCTAAGCACATCTTGGGCTAAGTGGGCAA
Source organism: Phalacrocorax carbo (assembly GCF_963921805.1). Lineage (NCBI taxonomy): Eukaryota > Metazoa > Chordata > Aves > Suliformes > Phalacrocoracidae > Phalacrocorax > Phalacrocorax carbo. The sequence goes on along the minus strand of NC_087514.1, from coordinate 75,575,761 downwards.
GGAAAAGGCAAAATATGAGAAACAGCACAGAAAATGTGATTTACCTATGAGTCAGGGTGGCAGAGGATTTAACAAAATCCCAAGTGTCCCTGATGATCCCTGAGACAATGGGACCTGCTCTGGCTCCCTCCTCTGCTCATGTCTTTTAGCAGGTCTGCTGGGCAATGTCCACCAGGTCTGTGGGTGCCTTCCAGCAGCTGCAGGTGCTGGCAACCGTTCATAGTTCTTCCACATTTCATATTTTTTCCCTGAATGTAGAGTTCCTTCTCCTAATGTTTCTGTTTTGTTCTGCCTTTTCCGTTCTAGGAGAAATTTAAGGGTTCTGTTGGGAGCAATGAAAAGGACAAAAGGCCCCAAGCCTCCTGACAGTCCCTGCTCAGCAGGGCAATATTTTAATTTGACGTCCACATTTCCATTTTCTTATAGGAAACAGCTGTTTGAAAATCCATGCTTTAAACCTGTACTCACATAGGAAGCCAGTTCCACTCCTTCACTGTTTGCTGGCTCAAATCAGTTGAGACAGATTTGGGCTCATATGTGCACATGGGTTGGATCTCTAGCAGTACATAGTTGTCTTTGTTCTTGGCAATCTTAGGAGGATGGTGCCGTCTGACTCTCTTCTGTTTTAGTAGGTTACCTCCACTCTCAGTAGAAAGCGACAGCACTTTTATTAGGTTTTCTTCACCAGGATTAGGATCTCTGTAAGCAAGACTAAACATGATTTATGAATATGCAGCATTTCCCAGCTAGTACACTAATACAAGTGATAGATGCTTGTGACTAGAGTGTATGGGCTAAGCATTAGCATCTTCACTCCTGATGCAGACACTTGATAAGACTTAGTCAGGCAGTCACAGTCAGGCAATGAGGTATCAGTCATGTTGAGCTTTCTCATGAGCTGAACCCAATCTCACCTAGTTGAGCATTTCAATCCCATTTCTTTTTTTCTCTTTTTCTTAAATGAATTTTCAGGTCAGTGTTTTTCTCTCCAGATGCTAAGTTACTAACTATTACCCTCTCAACTATTTCATTTCAGTCTTTGCATTTACATTTCTCAGCTTGCATGGCTTTTATTTACAAACTCTTGAAGATCAACACTACTCTTCAGAAAAGCTCAATGAAGGCCAGAGAGCTGTGCCACATGAAAGTGGGCTGTGCATCACAGCTGGGGGTTACACAGCAAACTGCCAGCATCTTTACTTTCAGTGACTGTAGGCAAGATCCATTCCATCTACCTTTAACCAACTAAAGTCAAAGATCAATTAGGTAGGAGAAGGGCACCCTCCTGAAATGAATTCCTCCTGCCTTAAGACAAGCAAGGTGCAATGAATCACATCCAGTGGTTCCATTATTGCTCTACTGATTGCAAAATGAATCTAAGTTACTAGTTTTGGCCAAAAATCTATGTGTGTTGGAGCTGCGGGAAGGGTTTTGGAGATGATTATCACCATATGTTAGTCTGGGCAGGGTGCTGGGCCATCTTGTTTAGACTCTACTCTTCCTAGAAAGGTTGGACTAGATGATCCCTGAGGTCCCTTCCAACCTGGGATTCTGATATGTGACCAAAAACATTTTGTTGTCATGATAGAAATGGAATTCCAGGAAACTGCAAACAGTTCCATTAGTACCTTTGATAATTTGAAAGGGAACAACTTGAAAAAGCTTTTATATGAAATTACCAAAAGGCTAGCTTTCAGTTCTTTCAATTTATTCTGAATACTTTTTTCTTCCTTTCTCTCATGCCTACAGATCTGCCTATTTTAAAAGACTTTTTAAAAAATGCAATCAAATATCGTGCTTAATCTATACTCATTTATACAAGGTTTAGGAAAGCACAGGCTAATAATTTGTCTGAATATAAAAGTGGATGACAAAAAGAGAATGACACATGAAGAATTAAATCAACAGACTGAAAAGTGTTTGGACGCCATCTCATTTACTCAAAAGAGCCTCTACAAATGAACATTTATAAAGTTGCTCAATAGATTTTATTTCAAATCAAGGATTAATTTTGTGAACTGGATTAGAAAGACTCTTTTGCAAATAGATGTCATTCACTTCTTAAAATTGGATTTATTTGCAGGTGATGGATAATTAAAAGTAAAGAATGGCTCTTTGCACTGCAGGCCAAAAAAAAAATTTCCTTTAATCCATATTCAAAACCAAATTATTCATGACAACAGTGCACAGAGTTAAACCACTATGTGATAGTGCTGCATATGCCCTGTCCTGTAGAGAACTGAGTTCAAGATCAAACCAGGATTTTGCTTTGTAGATTGATGGAGGCTGGGAGACTGTTGAGATCTAATGAAAACATTTTCCTCTGGGAGGTTTCTGTTCAGGTGCAGATGTCTAACACCCACTGTGAGTTAATTCAGAGTGGCATGAAACAGTAGCTTCACATACATAGAGACTTTCTGCTGCTTGGTGAGCGTTGGTGGTGGAGCATTCTAAAGGAGGTATCACCTCACTACATTATGGGATATTCCAAAGGCTTTTTTTAAGGAGTGTAATTGCATATAACTATGATCTAAAGAAAATGAAAAGAAAAAATATGTGGAAAGCATTTAGACAGGGAAAAAATGCACCATTTAATGCTATAACGTACATTTCTTATGCTTCTAAGATGTGGAAAGGACCTCTAATGTTGAGACATGGCAATCTGTAAATAAGGTTTCCATAGAAACAATGATGAAAGTTTACTCAAAGGAAAAAAAGTCTTACTAAAACTGCATGTCTTGTAATGTGGTATGGCAAACTATTCTCGGCATCTGTTCAATAAGTGTCCTCAAAGAAGATAACCAGGTTTGAAAAGTTAAGTTTTGGTCTAATGGAACTGCCTAACTCTACATCACATCCCTAAAATGCTACGTCTAAGCTACGTCTATGTTATGAGGGTTTGCACTACCAGTAAAATTAACAGAACACAACACAACATTAAAGAACTTCCCTAACACAATTTTCAATGCCTTTGAGCCTATTGGCCACTGTAAAATCTTATGGACTATATTCAGTTAAAATTAGAAGGATTAAAGTGTTAATTAACTTACATGACTGAACTTACATATCTGAGAAGTAAATAATTCTAACATACTAAAAGCATTTGTGAAAGTTTTATTAGAGTTATAAATTATACAGGTTTTATGACAGAAGACAGCTGTATAAATATGTGACTTCCCATTTTCCTGCAAAGCTCTTTTCTCCTCTTCAGGCATGGTGCAGCTCCCACCATCCCTGAACAGGCAATGACAAAGCGCAGGCAAGTGCAGGGATGAATGTTGATGTCCCAGCACCTGGTTAGAACACTCTCACAAGTGACAACTATACCTGGTGGTAGCAAACAGATATACCACCTGTTTGTTTCCTTGTTCTAGGCTGCTTTATTTCTCTGTTTTAGACAAGTCAAACATAGATTACGGTCTCTTAACTCTCTTTTCAACCTGTTCCCTCCCCTTCTCCCTTATTTCCCATTCTCTTCTCAACTCTTGACTCCTTGTACAGAAGGATCAACCCCATCCTTTCCAAAGCAGATGTTACAAGTACTGTGTCTCAATGGGCTAAAAAGACATAGCCTTTCTTTTTGACTTTGCCTGCCTACTTTCATTTGCTTCTTTAAAACAACTCAGCTTAAAAACAAACAAGCAAACGAACAAACTGGCCTACCTGTCAAAAGGGTTGCTCTGCATGCTCTCAGTTTGCAGTTCAAAAACATCTCGGGAAAGAGCAGGGCCCCACACAACTCTACACCTGTACTTTCTGCACACGAGACGTTATTTCAGCCATCCCACTCCTAGCCCTTTCTTCTTTTCTTCCCACAGGCCTCAAGTGCACATGTTCTTCCTCTGGCAGGCAGGCAAGGCTGGGAATGGTGGTTGGGTGGGAAGGAAAGTCTCAGAACAAACCATTTATGTTGCAAAACAAAGAACTCTTTAATCTAGCGACTGTTAGCCCAATTATATGTTTTTCAGATTTTTGAAATACTATAAAATTTCTTCAAAGATTTTGCCTTCACAAATCTCAACTCTATGTGGTAAGTGATACAGTAAAATCCTCTTAAAACAGTCACCTGAGAAATCGGTTAAGGTTTGAATAAGAAATTGCTAACTGAAGCTAATTGGCCTCATCTTCTGGCTGTGACCTACCCATTACTACTAATGATAACACCTCCTGCCAAATAGATGAAAAATGGTTCTTTTTCCCTATTTCCAGAGCTCACCCCATAATAGGGAATATAGATTTCTCTTTTCAGAGTTTTGCTGCAGATCTGCCCTAACTTTTACTATATACCCTTATTTCTAAAGCAGCTGAACTGGGAGTTGATATGGTAGGTTCCCATTTAGCTCTTTAAATAAAAATTAAATTTTAGAGTAACCCAGTTGCCTGGGGCTACTGTGCACAACAGCTAAGCAGGAGGCTGGAGCAGACCTCTGGGCTTTGGATGATTTTTCTATAAAAGGTTTCTGGCTATTACAGAGAAAAAGTATTTAGAAAAAATGGAAGAAGGTTATTTTTTATTCTTTTCTGTGTGGTTCCCTGTTTCATTTCCATAACACTCACAAAAAACACATCCTGAGAGCCATGATACATAGCAAGGAAAATTATTTTCTCCTGTTTTTCCTGGAATAATTAAATTTTCTTTCAATGTTTAATTTCATACATTTGGTCTATATGCTATATTTTTTTCATCACCAGAATTGCTATGGGCATGAAGCTGCAAGCGTCTTTTAAAAAAAACTTGGACTTTTGCACTGCCTCTTTGCCTCTTGGCAAACACCCTCTTTGGTTTCAGGAGACCAAGCTTCAGCTCCCAGTTCTGTTGCTGGTTTGTTGGACAATTGGCTTTCTGGGCTACAAGTGCATATTGCTGGCTCATATCTATTTTTCTTCATTCAACAGTATGCCCAGATCTTTCTCTGCCAGGCTGCTCTCAATCCCATCATCCCCCAGCCTGTACTGATACGTGGGGGTTGCCCTGACCCAGGTGCAGGACCCTGCACTTGGCTTTGTTGAACCTCACGAGGTTCACATGGACCCACTTCTCAAGGTTGTCCAGGTCCCTCTGGATGGCAACCTGTCCCTCAGGTTTGCCAACCGCTCCACTCAGCTTGGTGTCATCTGAAAACTTGCTGAGGGTGCACTCGATCCCCCTATGTCATTCGTGAAGACATTAAACAGTACTGATCCCAATACGGATCCCTGAGGGACACCACTCATCACTGATCTCCATCCAGACATTACGTCATTGACCACTACTCTCTGGATGTGACCATCCAGCCAATTCCTTATCTACTGAACAGCCTATCCATCAAATCTGTATCTCTCCAATGTAGAGAGAAGGATGTTGTGGGGGACCATGTCAAGCACCTTACAGATGTCCAGATAAATGACATCCATAGCTCTTCCCTTGTCCACTGATATAGTCACTCTGTTGTAGGCCACTATTAGATTAGTCAGGCATGACTTGGCTTTGATGAAACCATGTTGGCTCTCTCTAACCACCTTCCCCTATGTTCTGTATGCTTCACCATAACTTCCAGGAGGATTTGTACAATGATCTTACTGGGCACAGAGGTGAGGCTGACTGATCAGTAGTTCCCAGGGTCCTCCTTATTACCCTTTTCAAAAGTGGGTGTGATATTCTCTTTTCTCCAGTCACTGGAGACTTCACCTGACTGCCATGACTTTTAGAATATGATGGAGAGTGGCAAAACTACTACATCTGCCAATGCCCTGGGACCCTGGGATGCATCTTGCTGGCCCCATGGACTAGAGTGTGTTCAGGGTTCTCAGGTGTTGTGGTTTAACCCCAGCTGACAATTAAGCACCATACAGCCACTCGTTTACTTCCCCCTTGGTGGGATGGGGGAGAGAATCAGAAGAGTAAAAGTTAGAAAACTTGTGGATTGACATAAAGACAGTTTAATAAGAAAAGCAAAAACTGCACAACCAAGCAAAGCAAAACAAGGAATTTATTCATTACTTCCCACCAGCAGGCAGGTGTTCAGCCAACCCCAGGAAAGCAGGGCTCCGTCACACGTAATGTTTACTTGGGAAGAAAAACATCATAACTCTGAACGGCCCCACCTTTCTCCAGCTTTATATGCTCAGCATGACATCATATGGTATGGACTATCCCTTTGGTCAGTTGGGGTCAGCTGTACCAGCTGTGTCCCCTCCCAACTTCTGGTGCACCCCCGACCTGCTCGCTGGTAGGGTGGGGTGAGGAGCAGAAAAGGCCTTGACTCTGTGTAAGCACTGCTCAGCAATAACAAAAACATCCCTGCATTATCAACACTGTCCAGCACAAATCCAAAACGTAGCCCCATGATAGTTACTATGAAAAAAATTAACTCTATCCTGGCCAAACCCAGCACATCTTGAAAGTATTTTTCCTGCATTTAGACTGCAAATAGGACCCCAAAAATGAGAACCAGACTTCAACTAAAGCAATACTCTACAAACCAAAAAATGCAATCACTTTGAGACATCCAAGCTTCCTTCGTCCTCTTAACAGAGGGTTAATTTGGGAAAATATGTGTGTTGACTGAAGTTTGTCACTGGTCACTACAGCATTGTTTCTCATCGCCAGAGACTGCATATATCCTTAGCTATTTATCCTTCCCTCTAGGCCCCAAAAGAGCCCAAATGGTCCTTACCTAAAATAAATGAATAAGGCTTTCATCTTTGCCCTAGACTATTCAGCAGTGCAATTATATAACACTTCAACCAAATACAGGAAATGTGAGCAGCCTGTGTCCTTGGCACTATGTAAGTCAGAAGAAAAAAAATTATTAATAATAGTTAGCTTCCTTCTTTTGGATAGCAAAGACAAAAGGGAGATAATAAGCAGTCTAAAGGAGAGGCTTGGATTGCTTTTTATCTTGAAGTAATGATTGCTCTGCAACCACACATGTAGCCTGGAACAAAACAATTGAGTGTCTATTATTGGGTTTTTGCGAATTTCTTATCTGTCTCAGGTAATCAGACTTTTACTCAAGATCCAAAACTGCTGTTGATGAGGTCTTACAAATGCTTTCACTTTTGGCGATTTTCTCTCACCAGCTTTGTCTGTGCTCCCTGGCAACTTTGTGTAAGAGAATTCTGGACCTAGATAAGATAGAGCAGTGTCATTTGGTATAGAGTTAGCCCCTTATCCTTAACATGGAGAAGACATTATGGCCAGTTATCTGGTCTGGTGGTATGAACTCTGCTCATGGGTGTCTGAGTGAGAATCTGCTAGAACCAATGTGCCTTTAGACCCTCAGAGTATTTTACCTGAAATTTTCAGACTCCAGCCTTCAACCATGTTAGGTCCTACATTAAATGAATATTGCTACTGAAATCAATGAGACTAGAAAAAAGAATCAAGAAAACCGTGGAATTAAACATCATACTGAACTGAGGAAAAAGTGGCTGATTGGAATATGCCATAAAATGGTTTTTCTACATATTCTTAGCCATGAAATTTATTTTGTACTACTACATAAGTTGTAAGAAAGGACAGTTAAGACACCAAATACCAATTACATACATTCTTTGAATGAAGATCTGCTTAGCCTGATGTAACTTGGTCCTCTCAAGTTACAACAAAGTTTTCACTAGGCCAAGGGGTTTCTTTGAAAAAGAAATCTCATTATAGTTGTACCTTTGGATATCTGGACAGAATTTTATCACAATCAGTTTAGTAGTGCAAATACATATAGGACATTCATAATAAAAGAAATGGAATTAAAAGAGAGAAAGAATGATTGCTTGCAACTACAAACCCTGCATGACCTTGAAAATGGAAGATCACAAAGGATCCGAATATATGGTGCAACATAAAAATGATTTAAAATACTTTTAAAAGAAACAGCTGTAGCAAGATGAGAAGAAAACAGATAATTGACACCAGATGTCCCTCTCAGACAGTGATGAAAGAGTAATTACAGAGGGAGAGATAGCATCCTGCAGAGAGCAGATGAGCTTTACCAGCAGCTCTACAAGAATGCATAGAGACAAACATGACAAGTTTCACCACCTCCTATGACATAAAAAGAGACGTGAAGAAAAAAATATTGCCTTATGCACTCAAAAAGGAGATAGAGACAGTCATGAAGCCTTTAAGAGAAAAAATACCTGGGACAGATGGCATCACTGGTGATATCACAAAAATTGGAGGGAGCCCAGTAACCCAGCCAGAAAAGCTAATCAACTTGAACTACAGTGAATGAGGTGTCAAAGGACTGGAATTATATTATAATTACTCTTCTGCATTGTAAAAATGCCAAAGGTGCTAAGAGATGTACAACCTTCTTATAGACTTCCAGACATTTCTTATGTTCTTGAGCATATTAGCTGAGCAATTGACTTCTGTAACAGCTACAATTCAACTACCCAAAAATAGATAAGAATACTTTATCAAGTGTATTTCATGTTGGTGTAGTAAACTACAAAATTCACATCATTTCATGAGGTAGATAATGACTCTCTGACAGACTATCTACACGCCTAAGTAATGCTATAGCAATATGTGAAAAATAAATTCCCCCAAATCAAACCCTAACAAAATGACACACTGCTCTACATACACTCCCTAGGGAGAGGATGAGAGGGATCATGAACTATATGTGACAGATGTTAGTCAGAGTGCTTAAAACTCTACTGGTAAGCAAATAAATTACCATGATGAGGGTGGCTTGAGAATCTACACAGAGGAGAAAATTATAAGCAAAAACTAACTGCTGAATATGCCTACACTTCCCTTCTGAATAAATGTTATTATTGATAGGAAACTTTTCAACCTATAATTGACAAACCTTTTCCCAAATTTACACCTAATATTTTTAGTTAGAATTTTTGAAGTGACTTTAGACAAATTATTCAGAACCTGTCTGATAGATTTGTTCAGTACCTGAACTTAAATGAAGATCCCTAATTGCTAATCACTTAACAATATAAGTATTTAATAAGCTGATCTCTACTTCAGAGCTGCTGAACAATACTTCTCCCCTCAATTATAAGTCAATATCTTGTATTACTTTTTGGATACTGAAGAAACCAGCTTTTAAATGACCTTTTACTTTAATTTTTTTTTTCTAATTTGATTCTACTCTGCTAATTATTAGTCCAACAAACCAACAAACAGAATTAGTTCTGAAGAACATTATCATGACAAAGATGCTCTTCTATTTCCTGGGGAATGTTCTAACTATTTATTTCTAATAAGCTAATGTAGGTTGGAAGACAGAAGGGTGAAAGCATGCTGGAGTTTTTTGTTGCACTGTCAAAATTCTTCCTGAGGAACTCTAATTAGATAGCTCTTTGTTAAAACTATATTTCTAAGGTACTCTAATTATTTGGTAAGAATAGTCACTGATGGGACAGTGAGTGAAGAATTTAAATGAAACTTCTGTTTACCTTCCTAGCAGGTTAGAAGTACGGGAACTTTCCCCTCGTGGCAGTGGAAACATTATCAAATGACTTGAAGGAATGATTCAGTCGTTACTAAGATTGCATTTATGATTTAATATGAAAATGTTGGATTCAGAAACAAATCTTCATTGGCTGAAGAGAGCCTCATCAGTACAGATCTTTGTTGATAGATCAAGGCATAATTATATCTATTCAATGAGCTTTGGATCAGAGCCATGGTGAAATACTCTGATTCTTATTATCTCTTCTTTTAAAAAGCACTGGTAAAATAATTTGGGTGTCAGTCTAACAATTATGCTTTCTTGAACGCTTGTACTGATATGTGCAAAAAGGCATTTGGGCAATCAAGAAAAGCTCTATAGTATTGGCGTATTTATGGTCTCCAGCAGTGGAATTTTCAGAGGGAAAATTAAAAACCTACAGAAAATGTTTGCAATGAGGGCATGAATGTTTCACATAGGGAGCTCATGCTCTTCAAATTGCTCTAGGCATAGATTTTAAATAAGCAGGTTTCCACTCTTGAATAGCTCCATTGAGTGTACTCCATCAAGACAACTGGCAGTCCAAACAAAGAACATTATCAAACACGTGTGAAATGGTAATTATGCAACTATCATTAGTCAAATCAGCAGCTGTTAGAAGAAAACTCTAAGTGACAGATGGAAACATTCTTTTTCTTTTCCTTCCTCTGTTTCCATTTCCCTCCCTCTCTCCGCCTAGATGAGACCTTTTTTAAACTGGAACTGCCTGGGAAAGTGGGGCATTAAAAATAAAGATGAATTACTTTCTCTTAACTTGTGTTCAGCAGTGCTTTGAGAATTTGTCCAAAATAGGTAAATAATGAACAACATTGCCCTCTGATGGAATCAGTTTTGCTCTGTCAGGAGTAAATATGCATGAAATCATTCAGTTTCTGGTTTTGTGGGGACAAAGACAAAATTAATTTTTGAAGTAGAGCCAAGATACATTTTTTGGAACAGCTTTATCTGATTTTATGAAAGGGACTAAAGTCTTCCTGAAATAAAAATCTCTTCTTAGATGACTGCCTAGCTAGGTTACAATGCATATTTCTTTTTAAGCATGTAACTTATTCCTTTGTAAAGTAATAATACTTTCTATGGGACCACTTATATACACACACACGTTTAACTGTTTCACCAGACAGGGCCTTATAATAATATCAATTTTCTGTTAGTTGCCACAATAGATGGGAAAAATCATGAGACCTGACTATATCAGTGCTAGAAATTCATAACAAATTTCAAGCAAACCTTTGCAAAAAATTGTTGCTCCCCAAAAGACTGAAACAGAAACATCAAAATAGATTTTGAAAACTGGTCTTGGTATATTCTTGGCCCATCAGAACCCTGAAATCTCAGATTTCCAAAAATCTACAGGAAAAGAAAGACGTTCAAAATGTCTGAAGGTTCTTGTGATATGTGCTCCCTTTTTCCAAAACCAGTAGTCTGCACACAGACTCCAACAGATTTTGAGAATTCAGCTATACCAAAACTAAAGAATGAAACTGTTAAATATCAGAACTGATTCCCAGAACTTGAACTTAAGTTCCCCCTGTTAAAAAATATCAATATGAACAGTGGCTGTCAGTATAAACTAGGTTACTCGTTTTTAGCCCTCCTCCTATATACCCAAATCTGTGTACCCACTCGTAAACCGTGGGCAAAAAAGTGAGAAATGTATTAATTCGCTTTTCTATTATTCACATAGTCTAAAGCTATGGTTACAGAAAGAAGTAAATGGTGCTCAGCAGAATTAGTAAGTAGGTAAGTAAATAGTACATGGATGAAAACTATACCACTGGAAAGTTTACTTTTTATTCAGAGGATACACCTTTTACATGCAACACATGGAGCCAGAATAGGGTGATCTGCCTAGCTTACCATTGAAGTCAGCCTTGTCATATCCAGCGTTCATAGAATCGTAGTATACCGGGTTGGAAGGGACCTCAGGAATCTTCCGGTCCAACCTTTCTTGGCAAAAGCACAGTTTGGACAAGATGGTCCAGCACTCTGTCCAACTGAATATTAAAAGTGCCCACCACTTCCCTGGGGAGATTATTTCAATGGCTGATTGTCCTCGTTGTGAAAAATTTTCCTCTTATATTCAGTCAGAATCTCCCCAGGAGTAACTTGTCCCCATTACTCCTCGTCTTTTCCCTGTGACTCCTTGTAAAAAGGGAGTCTCTGTCTTCTTCATAGCCGCCCTTGACATCCTTCGGGTGCGGCCTATCAGCCAGTTCCCCACCCACTACGCAGACCACTTGTCTAGACCATAATGCATCTGTTTCTCTAGGAGGAAGCTATATCAAAAGCCTTGGAGAAATCCAGGCAGACAATGTCCACCCCACATCAACCGAGCAGGTTATTTTGTTGTAGAAGGCGGTCAGCTTTGTCACGATTCATTTGCCCTTGGTGCTGGCTTTTCCCAATCACATGCTTCATTTGACTTGTGATAGCCCCCAGGAATATTCATTCCATAACTTTCCCAGGGACTGAAATAACACTGATGGGCCTATAATTTCCTGGATCCTACTTTAATCCCTTCCTGTAGATGTGGATGATGGTATTAATAAACCTACTCAGTGAATGAAGTCAACAGTGTAATTCCCGCCTCACTGATGTTCATGGCAAAATTTTGATATATTTCAGTAGGCAAGTACTTCTTCACAGCACTCAGGAAGCATGGCTTGACTTCTGTGTATGAGATGTCAGTGTTAAAGAGGTTAAGAGCAAATCCCTTTTCTAAGCTTTTTCCCCTTTTAAAAATTCTTTTTAACATCCCACAGATGTTGCAGAACAAAAACAAGGCTAAAACTGACTCAGAACAGATAATGAAATATGTCTCTTGCTTGTATCATACATATTTGGAAAAGTTATGAGCCACACAGAGAAGAGATGAATTGCATAAGGAATAATATAGATTCGGTCTGTCTGTTGGTGACTTGTGGAAACGTTTAAAAATAGGACCATTTTCAAGAGTCTCACTGTGAATTTTCATTTTGTTTTGGTCAATTTTATTATATATATCCTTCTCAGAAGTTGGATTGTCATCATCATAATTTTTTGCCTAAAAACTCATCATTAAATTTCTATACAGCTGAGTTCTTTATACGTCTCCTGTGGGTGGACACTCACAAGTGCACAAATACAAATTAAATGGTGAATGTGGAACAGAAAATCTGATTTTGACTTTTCCTCTATGTAATGTGATGAAAATAATAACTAAATATTTATTTTTCACTTTTACCTTCCCTATAAAAAAAGTACATGTGTGCATACAGACAGGGGCATTAGTAACAATAACACAGATCAGAAACTCTTTTTCTTCCTTTTTCTACCTTTACATATATTTGAGATCTTCATACATTGCAGAGAATTGATTTTCAGTTATTTTAAAACATACTCTTTCTGATCCACTCTTAACAAGTTTTGTGGAAAAGTCACATGAATGTTTATTTATTCCAATGTTAAAATATCCACAGCATGCAATGGTTTCAGATTACAATAACGTTACTTTTTTTTTTTTATGTCGTTTGCTGATGTCTAGAAGCTGTATCTTTTTTTAGGATCAGAAATCATCTAATGGACTAAAAGCTAGAGCTGACACTATTATAGACATATAAAATTAATGATGAATCAATTTATTTTAAAAATAGTTTTAACAGGCTATTCTTTGAGGCAAAAAAAATTTATATTACTCAAGTTGGGGCATAAAAAAGGAATATAATTCTTTTAAAAATATAATTGCTGCCTCATACGTTTATAGATAAATAAATATGCCAGTAGCAAAGCAAATATGTTTTCTAAGATGTCCCTGGATCAAATAGTGTTTCAGGAAACATAACTGATCTCTGTATTACTGCAGCATGCCAATGTCTAGCCTTTTCTTAATTCACATTCACAAACTAATGAAAGAAGAGTAGACCAGTTGCACAGCTTTCCTGAATATTTGGCTGACTTGATTCATAGCTATTGGGACAAGTGGTTTTATTGATTGTTTTTTTTTTTTAATTTCAGCCTCAAAGAACTGCTCAGAACTGCATAAGATCACAGAGCGTAAGGACAGAAACTGCAGGTGACATAACGATCAGTCTTCTGCCCTCATTTACCTACACAAATTTTCAAGTGGCCTGAGAATAACATTAAGAAATTGTTATAATTTTGATTTGTATTATTTCTGTTAGTTTCTTAGTTAATTAACTAGAACGTCAGCATTATTTCATTATTATTTTATTACCGCATATTATTTTTTACATATAGAAGTATAAAAGAGCAATAAAAATCCTCCTGAAGTTATAGGTGTCCTATCGGTGAATGAGCTCAATATTTCACTTCTCTATTATAAGATTATATTCCAATTTTTTTATATCTGCCCTTTCATGAATTTATTTTGAAGTCAAGTAAGCTGTCTTATACAGGAAGAGGCTCTTTATGCTAGATTTATATTTAGTTCCTTTGATAACTGATGTGTAGAATGCCTAGTAAACTTAACACATGATGGGTGGTTTAGGTCATGGTCTTGTTGCAAAAAATACTATTTGAATCATTTTTGACAGTTTTATAAGCCTTCTTAGATCAAAGCCATCAATGAAACACGCCTCATTAATTGAGAGAACATCTAATTTCCCTTCATGTATAAGCCTTAAAGTAAGAATTCAGATTTCTGCTTCCTGCAATGGCATGAAGGTGCTTGTCTTTCTAAGAAGTGTTGCTCCAAAAGCAAATGATTCATACCTTTTCAACAGCTTTCTGAGAGGTAATGTATGTCTCATTTTAAAAAAAGTATAATTAATTTTCCCTATTAAGAAAGAAAACTGGGAAGAGACATGACAATCATTCACCAGCTGAAAAAGAAAGACTGAAGTGCAGTCCAGAATGGGCCTTGGGGATGTATTTGCCCTCTCAAATATAGCATGCAGGCCTAGCTTTCGAGAGCAAGTCCAAACCTCATCCTCCTGTGGCGACAGGAAAATGGAGTAGGTCCACTCTCTGCAAACATCCAGGGAAGATAAGGATGTTCAAAGAACTTTAAAATTCTTTCTGTTTCTTCCGTCTTGAGGCTTACAAACACATTAAACTTAGCAGTTACAAAAAGGAAATAGTATGTCCTTAATTTGTTTGAACCAGTCCAATTTGTACATGGTGATATTTTCTACTAATATAGGATATGAACATCATTACTTCCAAGGATCCTTGGAAAGTGTGCGTATCAAGGACATGTTTCAAGTACGTATGTTCACAGCGTTACAACAGAACTGTGTATGGTAGTAACTTACTCTTGATGTCATGCAAAGCATGCAGGCAGTGGGCCATAGAAAGATGAGAGAAAAAAGAAAGGAAGTCCCCTTTACTTACATCACTTTTCTGAGTGGTTGGGTTTTTTTTTCCCAAAAGTGTGGGTCAAATGTCAATTTGGAGCCTTTACAGAGGGCATTAAGAATTCTTGCCTGACAAAGTGGTATGGCAAGAAAAACTCTCTGCATGGGACTGAATGACTAAATGGCATGGCATGCAAGTATAAAGGAGGAGATATCACACAACTGCTGTGCATCAGATATATCTGGTACCAGTCACAGGAGAGAATCAATACAGAAAAATAAAAGACTACATCTGAGTCATAAGAAATATTTCAGGCCACCTTGGCTTATCTCTTTCTATTACTTTTCTTGCTCCATCCTCGTCTAGAGACTATTAGCAAATGAATCATGCTAATATAGTTATCCCCAGGCATTTCTAGAGTTGCAAAACTTGTCTCATTTTATGTGTCAAGATCAGTCTTGAGTTTGTACCAAGGCCTCAAAACTTAGGTTCACTTTTAAAAGGTTTAAATGAGGAATACACCCACCCAGTCCCCAAACACTTGAAAGACCATTATAATTAGAAAATGAAATAGCAAGTTGTTTCAGTAGTGATTGTGGACGGTGTTCTTTCTTAAGAAAGAATTAAGAATAAGCAGAAATCTAGCATAATACAATACAGTGTGTTATATTATAAATATAAGCGGGCTGGGGAAATTGATAAGAAGGTACTAGCAGTTTAATCAGGCATTTTCAAAAAGTTTTGTAATATAGAAAAAAATGATAGTTTCTTACTGATTTTTAATGAAAGGTACAATAGCATAAACCCAGAGGAATAGCTGGTAAGCATCTCTCACTTCCTAAATGCAACTAAAAACCTCATATTCCTGTCAGTTGAAGTGAATTGCATAGAAATAGAAAATAGTGACAGTAATAATTACTTCATTTCTATATTAGTAGAAAACAGGGACTTCATAAATATTAAATAGTGTCCTAAACCATATACAGTGTATGCTAGTTTTCAATAACTATAAATTCAGTGATTATCCATTATTTACCTATATTTGTCAGTATAAACAGAAACGCTGCAAACATTTATTAGAAATGAAAAAATGGTGAAAGTCTACAATTTATTTACAGTGAAGGAAATGAACTGATTATACTGCACGTTTTGCTTCTTCAAATAGGCACCCCAATACTTTTTCCAATTTGTATTTGAGACAGAAGGTAACAAAAAGGATTTTTGCCTTTAGCAAAACTGTATACATGAAATCCCACAATTCTTTTCACATCGCAGGGTGGTATAATTGAAATGAAGCTTTATACATAAAAGCATAGTAAAAACATTAGCATTTTCAGTGGAAGTAAAAAAGATTCAAGTTTGGTTCAAAACAGAAGTCCTCTTAGTATTACTGAATACATATAAGAAAAGATGTAAGCTATTTAATATAAACGTAAGTGAAATAAAACAGACTGCTAAAACTGTGGAAAAAAAACCCCACAGTAGGTTACCATGTGATGCAGAGCAAAAGGTTACCATTTATGTAAGTTACCTCTTGTTCTTTTTTATTTGTAGAATTTGTTTACTGTGATTAATGTAATATAAGGTTTGAAGGCCTTTCCTAAGATTGTAGAAAAAAATAAAACGAGGCAGGACGTTATGGACATCAACAGCTGTTTCTTAACTAATGGGAAAGAGTTTTACACTGAATTTTGACTGGATGGAAGATCTGTCTTCCTCCATGCTTTCCAAAAACATCCCACCAAACTCAAGCAAATAGCTACTCAGGTGATGTGCTGAGGAGGCACCCAAAGCCTGCCTTGCAATGTTCTGTTTTGCTAGGCCTGGAAATATCGACCTTCCCTTTTGAAGAGTTGGCTCAAGTGGAAGATGTTGCCACAAGTTATTACAGTTTTAAATGGTCAAAATAGGGAGGGATGACACTGATTGCTGAGACCTTTGAGACAATTGCTTCTGTAGGAAAGGGAGATTCTCTGTCTCTGGGCTCAGTTTGAGGGGGCAAGTCTCTTAGAAACAGGTATAACTGGGGTTTGCCCTTGTCATAGCAGTTGAGGCTAACTTCTTGTCTAGACAAGCCTGAAGAAAGTGTCAGTCTACAGCTGGTAAGCAAATTATTTCTCAAAAAAATATTTTTTTTAGTTATCAATATGTGTTCCTCTACAGAATTAGTCCATTTTGTTCACCCTTTAAGAAGATGATCATCTGGATGAAAATAAACTTACTGAAACCTACTGCTTCTCCACAGAAGTGTAGAAAGAATTTATCGTGTCCAGATCACACATTCTCAGTCAAAAGGTATGAACACGAAGGTAGCTTGTGCCTCTTGTAAAACACCACGTGAAACTTGGGAATGAAATGTGAATTGAAGGCTAGTGGAGCCAAAGGATAATACTATTAAAACAGATTTGTTTACTACTGGAATGATTTTTTTAAGGATTTGAGTAGTGTAAATATTTTTATATCTGTGAATAAAATGGTTGTAATATCTTACTACCCAAAGGAAGGACGTTTAGATGTAATAAAACATCATAAGTCAAGACAATTTTCTGTTAAGCACTATGGAAACATACTGTAGAAAATCAAAAGCAGTAGCTCTTCACAGAATGCTTTGCTTGAGCTCTGGTAGCCTTACCTCTGTTATGGAGTACTCATCAAATCTATGAAAAGAGGAATTTTGTGGAAATCATTCTTTTCCCCCATAGGTGGCTTCAAATCTATTCAGTTTTAATGGCACAGAGAAGTGAGATGAGTGATTTTGCACCAATAGTGAATGCCAGCTTGACATTTGTCTTGGTTTTGGCTGGGATAGAGTTAAGTTTCTTTGCAGTAGCTAGTATGGGGTTATGCTTTGGATTTGTGCTGGAAACAGTGGTGATAACGTGGAGATGTTTTAGCTGTTGCTAAGCAGTGCTTATGCTAGTCAAGGACTTTTCAGCTCCCCATGCTCTGCTGGGTGCACAAGAAGCTGGGAGGGGGCACAGCTGGGACAGCTGACCCAAACTGACCAAAGGGATATTCCATATCATATGACATCATGCTCAGTATATAAAGCTGGGGGAAGAGGGGAGTGGGGCACGTTCAGAGTGATGACGTTTGTCTTTCCAAGTAACCGTTACATGTGATGGGGCCCTGCTTTCCTGGAGATGGATGAACACCTGCCTGCCCATGGGAAGTGGTGAATGAACTCCTTGTTTTGCTTTGTTTGCACACACTGCTTTTGCTTTCCCTATTAAACTGCCTTTATCTCAACCCATGAGTTTTCTAACTTTTACTCTTCTGATTCTCTCCACCATCCCATCAGAGGGGTATGAGCGAGAGGCTGTGTGCTGTTTGTTGCTTACTGGGACTAAACCGTGACAACAATGTCACAAGATTTTGCTTCAGGCTAAAAAACAACATGCAAGTGAGGAATGCATTTTTCATTAAATGCGCCTGCCTTTTAACAAGAAAAATGAAGACTGGTGGTGAGAATAGAGGGCTAATATCACTCTGAACACTGTTTTTTCTATCACCTTCTCTTTCTGATACTCACTTCCAAGTGTTCAGCTATTAAGCACTGTCCAATTTGCACTGTCATCCTGGTTTACCCCAATATTTTACTTTGTTTAGTGCATAGAATGGAGGTGTAGAGCTATATTAGATTTGATGGAAGAAACATATGCTTCTGAATGACTGTAATTTTAGCTCCATCATGAGAAACATGAAAAACAGAGATGTTATCTTAATTCAATAGCTAAATTTGTATATTCTTAAACTGAGGACATATTTCACAGAATACATGCACATCAAACACCAACTGGGTTTGGACTGATGTGAAAGGCAGGGTAGGTCTACGAATCTGCAAGAGAAAGTCGAGTTTGATCCTTTAGGTGCTCCACAAACACTTAGCACATCAAATTCATAATATATGCACACAACAGAATTAAGTGGAGAAGTGCTATTCTACATTTAATTAGAAACTTGTGCTTTACAGAGTTAGTGAAAGATATGAGATAAAAGTATTGATCAGCTAACAGGTAAATGCTTTGACCCTGTAATGAACAGATTGCAGCTTTAAGCCTGGTCTCTTAAAGAATTCAGGAATATCTACAGGTTAACTTTCAATGAGTAATTCAAAGTGAAGGTAGTCAATTTTGTATGTATAAATGGAAATGTATTCAAATGAAAAATACATCTGAGAGACCGGGATCTGGACATGTTACAGAAGTGCGAGAAACTAACTCTGAGGAATACTGTATTCCTTGTAAATCATTCACTCATAGTCAATATGAAATAATGTTCCAACAACCATAGTGCAGATAACCCACAAATCACTGAAGAAATATTGTACTTAAAATATGTAATGGCAACTGAACATAGATTATATTATATTTTGGTTTTTACTGTTTACAGTTACTGAAACAAACAGGTATTTACCAAAGCTACCTAGTTCAAGCAAATTTGAGCAAAAGAAGCATAATTTGCTTTGTATTTACATTAAAAAATATTTTTTATTTTCTCTGTAATTTTTGAATGGTATCTTGATATAAAACTGAAAGCCAGAAACACCAAAAATGAGGTAGAATGCTGAAAAAAGGTTTAGCACAAGAATGACATCTTCACTTATTCTCCTCCAGGAAAATATGCATGATATGAATTTGCTAGAGAAACTCACATAAACCTTCCTGTAGAGATTAAACTTTCCTTTAGTTTCCACCACAATAAGTGTAACTACATTTTATGATTATAATAGTATGTCTAATGCCAGAGCAGATCAGATTGGGATTTTTTATTAACCATATGACAACCTATACTTTCCAGAAGAGTTACTTTTCATAACCAATATGCCATCCACCATCCTTAATTTGTTTGGAGGAAATATTGTTCCACCATTAAAATGCAATTCCCTACATGACTGAGAATCTCCATTTTGAAGATACCAGATGGAGTTTGTTCTACTGCCCATGAGTCTCTGTCTCCCCATCTATATTAACGTTCAAAGCTTATGTGATGCTCATAATATTGTTTGAATATCTGCATCAATCCTCCTAGTTTTCTAATGACACTTAAAAGAAAGCAGCATCCCTACTAGTTTCAGTGCTGAAACCAAAAGCTTTCCATCTCTTAAGGCCCTATAGCAAGCTAGGATCAGAAATTGGTAAAATATTGTTTCCAGTCTACTGCCACTCCTTCAGATGCAACAGCATCCAGGCCTATATATGCCATAGGGCTAACAGAAACAATTAGGAGCTCTCAGAGTTGTCATTCTTTCTTTGATCTGGTGTAGTTCTTGAAAGATTCTATTTTGGATAAATCAATTTTTTTATGAAAATACACAAATCTGTCTTCGACAAGTAAGCATGTTCTCCTAAGCTTTGAAGTCTCACAATAGACAGATTGTACATATCTCCATTTAGACAATCTGATGGAGGAAATTTCACCTTGGTGCAAAGCTCAGCCTCAGGTTTGGCTAGGTCCAGGAGCTCTGCATAAAAATATTTAATAGACCAGCCGCCAATGATGTGAGCAGGGGCTAATTTCTGGTCATGGTGGAACTAAGGGAATTTGAGGTATTCATTGCTTTGCAGTGCCAAGGTTTTGACTTACAGATAATGTCAACAGAGGATATTTAAATATAGTAATTTATTTTGCTTTACTTGATTTCTCAGCTTTACAAGAGAATGGCCAAATTGCATCAGATGAACATAGATATTAGATTGTTAACCTAGTGAGTGTTTTGGTTTTTGTGTGGCATTCTTGCTGCCCTCTTTTTTTTATAAGTGCTTAGAATATCTAATATTTAAAATTCTCAAAACACTATTTAATTTTCGATTTCCCGAGTTGCTGGAGTTTTCACTTTTACTATTTCAACACGCAACATTTAATTTTTAAAAGGTCTCTTCTAATAATATATATTTGATCTGAGAATAAAATGACCTTGACCAAGAGTGGAAGGCTGGCTGTTCACTATCCAAGCTGAATTCTGACATGATTGTAGTTAAACCTAAGAAAATTTTCTCAGACTTCCTTTTCTTTAGCTCTATACTGTCTTCCTTGTACCTGTAAATATATCTAGTTGACTATTTAAGACTGAGCATGCTGTATAAAGTGTAAGTAGAAAGAACAGGAATGATTTACTCACATAAATATAAAACGAGATTTTGTGTGGCATTGGCATAGGTGTTGTATGTTCAAAGGCACATCTGCATCTTTCTAGCTTGCTGGACAATTTAACTAAATATATCCTCTCTCCCAACAAATCTACAGTTACAAAGACATTGAAAAGATGGCATCATTAAGGATGGCATTGAATTCCATTACAATCCAAATACCAGGAAGCTGCTTCTGCAACATCAAGATATGTTTAGACATTCTTCTAAATCCACACATATCTGCTGTGCTCTGTTAAACTCAGCTCCTTTCAATGACAAGTGCAGCTTGTCAGAGCACTCAGCAAGTATGTTTTCGTGGGAGTCTCTCAATATGAGTACCCTATGTAGTTCTGAATGAGAATTGGTAAAAGGCTTTAGACTTTCTCAAGGATCTTACATAAACTTAAGACTGTAGATCTACAGTTTCAAGGCACAAAGGATATTCAGCCCAAAGCCAGGGTGTTCAATGCTGAAATTTTTTTCCTGTGTAATTGGATGACACTTCCTACTATCTGAGTTGACCCAATCTCAATTAAAACTTAAAGCTTTCTGCAACACATACTCTGTTATGAATAAAATTAGTATTAGTCTCACTCTACAAAGAAGGAACTCCCATAGCATTAGCCTCTGAAAAGTCCACTTTCAAGGTCAGTATTTATGGAGTAAAAACAAAGCAGGAAAGTAAAAAAAGGAAAAATCATTGATTGTTCTGATATAGTAGGGATGGAAGCAACAACAAGGAAACAAGAAGAATGACATTAAAATCTCTGCAGAAAAGTAAGGCGCCATAAATGATCTTCGGTCTTCTACACGGGGAAGTCCTTCATAGCAACCCTTTGTGGGTGAACTCGTTCAGAAGAGAACAGCAGACACTGTGATACAGGATACTGACCATTACACCTCCGCCTGATCAAATACAGAGTTAGGCTATCCTTAGAAGAGGGGTGGTGCGGACTGTTTCATGAGAGTATGTGAAAAAGTAAGGCCTAAGAGTATCCTGTGAGCAAAGTGTATGGTCTTAATCTAGTGTACAGTGACATGAGATTTCAGTTTCATTTCCTGTCTAAATCAGTGTTACCAAGTTTTTTAAGGAATGCAGCAAATTATCTAATTGAGAAGAGCTCCATGAATTATATTACTTTTGTGTTGAGTTTGCTTCTACTGAGATAAAACTGTCAGGATCTTTTTACTAATACCTACAGTGAAAGAACTTAGAAGTCATCAACGTACTGCAAAACTTCAGGGCAGAACTGAAAATGTTTAAGCAATGATGTCATGTGTCACATAGTATTAATGTACTGTAAAGTGTGCAGTCATTACCTATGATATATTTTGAAAAAATGTGATTCTCTCAGCCTTGGGTTGTGAGGTGAACGTCAGACTTTCCAAGTTGAGTATACATCGATTAATGTACAACAGCTGTGAGATGAGCATATACTCATTACCTCTGTCTTAAGGATAAAAAAAACAACCCCCCCTCACAGTCAGAAAAGTTAAACATGTATTTGCAAGAAGGTGAAGACCTCCAAATGACCTGATCACAGAATCACAGGATCATGACCAAAACTTCCATGATTACCATATTTTTTAGTTTTGACATCAGAAATTAAAAACTACTACATATGTCCAGATATTACAAGTTATTTGTGATGTGCTTTGTATACAAAATATATCCTCTATACACAGAAAAAATACCACCATCCTCCCATCTCATAGATAACTTCACATCATTGGTTACCTTATATCAGTTTATTTATATCATAGAATCACAAAATCATAGAATGGTTTAGGTTGGAAGGGACCTTAGAGATCAACTGGTTCCAACCCCCCTGCCATGTGCAGGGACACCTTCTTCTAGACCAGGTTGCTCAAAGCCCCATCCAGCCTGGCCTTGAACACTTCTAGGGATGGGGCATCCAGAACTTCTCTGGGCAACCTGTTCCCATGCAACACCACCCTCACAGTGAACAATATATGTCCTAGTGCACCTTCCTTCCAGTAGTTCATTAATTGTTTGTGGGCATATGAAATCACACCCCTATGACTTGTGTGCAAACACAGTTCCTCTCCTGATATTTTGTAATTCCCTTCTCTTTCCTCCTATAGATTTTTCTCTATGGAAAAATATGAACAATCTAATTTGTAATTTTACTCTGGAATTTACACTGACATTCTGTCACAGCCCTCTATCTGGATCTAGTCATCCGACAAAAAGTACAAAGAAAGTGAGACACCATGTGTTGTCAGGACTAGTTAAAAAAAATAAAAAAGAACAGGAGAGAGACAAGCAAATGGTTAGTAAACCAAAGTACAGATGTTAAGCCATGAAAATTCCTGCATCAATTTCTTAACTACCCTGTATAGATACACACCATTGTTGTCGGCTGAAGCAAAAAAAGAAAAAAACAAAACAAAAAACCTCAGAAAAGTGTTCAATATTGCAAGAGAAACAAGAGGAAAAGTGTCTATTAATATGCTGTCCAGACTGTAAAATGAACATAGAAATTCAAATACATTCTCTTCTCAGAAACAGGGGAAGAGGAAGAATGGTTGAAAATGTTCTAGATATTTTCTATCAGTGATGGCTTATGCCCTTTTCGCCAACCTGTCATGCCCTAGTACTTAATTCCGTTCTACCTCAATTTGCAACATATAAACTTGCAGAAAATAAAGTTTTATACCAAGGTCATGATCTCTAGAGGGCTCTGCCTTGACTAGTTGACTGTGATGCTTTAGGAATACTAATAATGTTTCCTCCCTCAACCCCATTTTTTCTGTAATTTAATTCTTGCTTTACCTCACCAACTGTTGGTGTTGAGAGTTCATAAAACTGAAGGATTGCCACTGCAGACATTGAAAACTATGATCTAGACAACTGTTTCAAAAGCATATAATAAAGGAAATAAATTTGGGTTCCTTTTAGTTGACCTCTGGTGTTTAGATTTTCAGGACAGAGCTGGGTTACTTCAGAAAATGGCTTTGTACAGTATTTAAGAATTGCATTGTAGTGTTCAGCTCTTTTTTGCATAAATCCTTCTCATGTTGTTGTTATTAGAATGGGTGAGTTGAACTGTTTCACTGAAATATTTATGTGAAAATCCCATGAAAAGAATGTCCAGTCATCTTCAACGCAGCCAGAGCTTCCATAGCTGTCCTGGTGTCATTGAGCTGCAACATGACATCCCCAAAGGCAGTGAGGGAACCTCCTGGGCACTCTCACACATATTCGTCCATGCAGCTCTAGGGCAAGTCTGAAGCAGGTGTGGAAAGGCAGTTCTAGGCTACAGCCTGTCTTTCCTTAGGTGAAATACTGGAGATTTCATTCGGTACTGGCCATTCCCAGATTCTACACCACAAGAGACCTGTGTGCCATTCCTTATACTTCTTGCAAGTGACCCATATACTGCACTGGAAAAAAATCCTGTTGATGACTCTGTATATATGATCTGACAGAGAATATGAAGCTCATTAAAATGAGAGAGCCATCACAGATGTGTGTAGGAGAATTAGAAAACACAAATAATAGACATATTCACCTCACTGATTTAATTCTCTTATTTTCCTCTTCACACAGTACACTGCTCTTCAATTTTTTTCTTTGCCCTTTTAGAGCATACTTGGAAAACAAGAATGAGACATTCATCTAGTGATTAGCTGGTAACCAGACAAAATTACCAATAAGTTTTTGAAAATACCTTCTGATTTCATACATCTCTGTTCTTGAGATCTAATTTAATATTTCTCAAATGATCATGTTTTCAGAATCTTGAACACTTCTTCTCATAAAAAAGCCTTAATATGGCTATTGTGTCCCCTCAAGGTGCTTTTATTTGTGCATGAGAAAATGAAAGCATCCAAAATCAAAGAAAGAGCAAAGACTAAACTGACTCTCAGAGCTGTGGTGTGATTGCTGCTTCTGTCTGCCCAAGTGAAGAAGGGCGCAGTGGTAGTCATTTTCCTAATATTTTTTTTTTTTTCTTTCTGTGCATTTCTTTCGGATGTGTTGGCTGTCATAGATGCAGAATCTGTTTGCACTCACAATTCTGTTGCCTTCATTTCAGGGGAATTCATATTCTGGTGTTGAGTGATTTTCACAGCTACGTATTTGTTGACAATACTCCTCCCTGGTTTGCTGTGGAAGAATGTATACCAGGCCAGATATAATCTGTAGTATGCTAAGCTGATGTCAGACTTCAGTAAATATTACTGTACACCGTGCAGTAATATAAATTGCAGATGATTCATGCAACCATTTCTCCTTGCAAATAAGGGGTATATTTCTTATAATTGCATCTGTCAGTAATTTACAGTTCTGCACCAATAAACACTTAGGTATTCTAAACAAGAGGAGTAAAATTTGCAATTTATGAGCAACCATGCATTTCAGAACAAAAAACTGAGTTAAGGGACCAGATTGTGAATCTTTTGCTAATGCTGCAAAGTACTTGTTTCTGGAAGTGAATAGGTCTTCTCAGCTGAGTGGGTACACACAGGGGTAGAAGCTAGGTTGTTTAAATAATGTCAGTCTGCCCCTGCAATTTTAAAGGTTTTTATACGGCTAATGAAGACTAGAGAGTCATGATTTGACAGAAGTCTTTTGCTCTGCAGCTGACACTAACTTGCCGAAAGGCACTTGATTAATTATAGCATTGTAAGATAATGCATTGTGAGCCCATACCAAGCAAATTACTCTTCACGGAGCACTGACAGTGTGTTTCTCTTCCACCTATGTAATTTATGCTAAGCGTAACAGTCACTGGAAACACACAGCCCCTGGAAATTAAAGCTGCAAAATAACAAACACAAAGGAAGCTAGATTGCAAGCTTGAAACCATTTCTCATGGGCTGTAATTATATTAACACATCAATCCTCCAGGCTAGACCACAGCCTCTAGAAGATACAAGATGCCATGGAAAATCCAGTGCAAAACATCATTATCTGTCACCTAGACTAAAACATACTTTATCCTATCTGATTGCATTGTTTCCTTTCTCATATATTTGACAAAGACACAAAAGTGCATACCTCACAGCAACCTTTCTATGTTGTGATCTGTGATATGCCTGCACTCGTTCCCAAAAGCCTTCTGCTCTTAGGCTTCCACTTTTTAAATAATACATAATGATAACTGCTGTACTTTCATGGGCAAGAACATAAGAAGTTTCTGTAATTCAACATTAGAAAAAAAACACACAGGAAAAATATTGTTATGACATCTTGTTGTCTTCTATTTTTCCAGCAAGCCAGAATGACCTGCCCAATTCAAAAGGGAAGAAAGAAGCCCAATATATTCAAAGCCACTAAAATAACATTAAAAAACTCTAGAAATAAAAAATGATCAGACATCCCTTATTTCACTATTATTAAGAAACATGATTTTTTCTTAGATAGCCTAAGCAGGAGTAGGAACTTGGGTGAAGCTTTAGTACTAATGTTTTTTGGAAACAGATGACTTCCCTTCATGAAGTACATCTGGATACCAAGAACCTTATTATTGCTACCCAGTATTACTACCTAGTCAGAGGTAGCAATTTGCTCGGGGTGAGGTGTCTGGAATACGGTAATTGAGCAGGAGTAAATTTTGTCTAAGATCACGAAACAGCCATATCATCACTGGGTTTCTAGGCTGTTTTCACCACTGAACTCCTTTATGGTGAAAAGATCCAAAGCCTTCTATAAAAGAAGGCAGGGGAAGAGCAGACAACTAGCAAAAAATGCTAGACATATTTTACCAATGAAAGACTGTTTTCTGAGATAGGAATACACAGAAAAAGTGTAAAGGACCTGGAAAAGGAAAACATAACAAACAACAAAACCAAAGAAAACCATCAGACATCCAAACCAGCAAAGAGAAAGAGAGAAATGAGATTTGACTATAAGCTTATCCAGTGTATTCGTGAGTTTACTGAAAATGATTTATCTCAGATCTTAGGCAATGGCAAAATTCTTTAACAGAAAAGTTAAATAACTCCACTGCATTTAAAGTCTTTATGAACCCACCTCAGTTGACAAGCCACTTAGACTATTTTGTGCTCCAGTGACAGCATTGTTCTAACAATGAGTACCTGCCTTCCTAGGAGGTGTGATTGTCCATAGTGCCACTTGGAAGGAGAATTTAATGGAAACATTGGAGTAGATTAAGCAACTTCACTTAGGATTAAAACCAAGCAAGTTGTCAATGAGGGCAAATATAAGAGAAAATTTAAATAATATGTGGGCCTAGCCATTACATAGACATGAATTTCACAAGCCACTCAATCCTTGCAGAGAAAAAACTATACTCCTTTTCAGACATTATGACATAGTAGTAATGTTCCTATGTTCATTATGTTCAGGTTATAGTCTCCAGTTAATACATCATTAGTGATAAAGTGTCATGTAACATTATCGCTTGTATATCACATTAACAAAACTATGCTATCACTGATGCAAACTGTTCCCAGAAATCGAGATAAATTATCCCAGAAAAAGCACAAAGATTATGTGCTACATGTGTATATTCCATGGGTTTTTGTTAACTGGCATAACAGCTTTGGCAAAGTTTTTCGTTAAAACCTTGCCTCGGATATTTTTAACCTTGTGGAGGACTTCAGTTAATGGGGTTGAAATTTCCTACATTTTTTTTTTCCTCTCGAAATTTCAACACGTATGATTCATAATAAAAATGGATAAATAAAAGGAATAACCCAATATTTAAAGCAATGCATGATTTCCTGGAACTGTCATGGTCTGGCAGCTAAAATTTGTCACAGGCATAAACCTCACTGAATAATAATCCACAGCCTTGTTTTAGGAAGAAAATGTTTTTGTCAAGGTCTGGGGATCTGAGAACTGTGGTCTATGCGTACATATGATAATAGCTTTTGACTCTCCTTTAAGTGAAAATGACTGGCTTAGAAGCAACGTTATCCTAGGAGTACAATTGGAAAGACAGCTAGTGAGAAATTTTCAGATCACTGAATGTAAAAAGAATTTCTTTTTAGATGTTAGATGTGTATTTGGAATAAGTGTGGATGTTCTTTTATGCAGAACTACACCTCAAAGTTTACTTGCAGACTAGTTTTGTCAAGTTGCATATAAAATTGCCAATGTGGCCATATACTGGTCTCACCCACAAGAAGAAATTATTTACTTTTCATTCTTTTTAAGGTGGAGGAATCAGGTCTCTGGTAATAAGATATCTCTGTGACTATGTGACCTGGACATGCAAGAGCACTATACTCAAGAGGTTGCTAAAAGGTATTACCAAACTTAAGCTCATATATACTCCTTTCTCCATGTTTCTCTCATTTCCATCAGCTCAGGGACTGATGGAACTGCATTTTGAAAGTAAGAAGAGAATCTTTGTAGGAACAGGATGTCTGGTAGGAGATTCAGCTACTATCTTAGATGGGATATCTTAGCCGCCTCTAGAAGCTATGGAAATAGAGATCCACTTGTATAGCTGTGCATGCTTTCTCAGAAGGGACTTGTATTTGCAAGTGCACAAAAGGCACCTTTGATGGCATTTACACTAGAAGGAAACTCATATTGTTTTAAATAGAGAAAGATAGCCAAAGAGAATTTTAGCACAATTTCAATAAAGCAAGGAAGATTTCATGGAAAAGAGAAAGAAAGGGGTCACAGAAATGACAAGTTATTCACAAAGGTGCTGTGAATTTCAGGGAAAAACTGTTCAGTTCACAAGATTTAAATACAGTCAATATCAAAACTTGATTTCTTGATTTATGAATAGCACATATTTAACAAGAGATCAGTGAACAATACTTTCAAGATCACTATGCTTAATACAACCGATAAACCACACCACAGGAGACTTACAAAATGTTAGTAAACACAGCTTTTGAAGTACCCTTCTAGGACTAATCCCCCCAGGCTCTAATCCCACAGACACACTCAGAGTTGTGCATTCCCTCTGCTCACACAGAGCCCCACAGCAGGTGTGGGTCACAGGCTCCCATTCCTTCTCTAGAGAGGGCAGGTTACCCCATTTACCCCACTTCCAAGGCCAGTGTGCTCTCTTCAGCCCAGTGTACATCCCTGCTGCTCCCCAGACCCTGCCAATGCAGGTGCTGGTAAGAAATCCCCCTTGTCCCCAGGCACTGTGGCTGGAGGTCCTACATTCTGCCCCACGCTGCCATCAGCTGATGGTCATCTTAATATATATTCATCATTGACAACTTCTACAGAGTATTACCAGCTTTGGAGGCAAAACCCTCCATCAGTGATTGCTTTGATTGCTGCAGCCAGGCAGAGGGGCTGCTGTCCCTTTTGCTGCCAGCTACTGTTGCCCAGTCCCTGCCACCCAATGGAGGTGGCACAGAAAACACCCACTGCCACACAGGGCTCCCACGCTGTTTGCACAGTCACCAGGGGATTGTGGGCTTTAGAGAAAGATGCTGGGAAAGGGTGGGGAGCCGCTTATTTGGAGGGAGAGGGAAACTTCTCACTCCCAAAGCAGAGGAAAACAACAGCGGGAAAAGCATAAGGCAGGATTGTCTAATTTTTCATTCACTAAGCAGGCTTCTCACCTACCACAGGTTTTCATTTTAATCTGCATCCTTGCCATGAGACATCCCTTGATAATACTGTGACTCCTTTTGAGTAAGTATACTATTAGAGGCACGTAATGTTGGTAGGAGCTCAGCCTCTGACAAACTGTCTTTTTGGGACAGGTGAATGCTTGCCATGTGCGTTTGGTAAGAGATACATGCTGTCAGCATGTCAACGATAGATAAATAAAGAAATAACAATCTCATTACCAGTACTGCATGACTACCCTAACTTACAGCAATATTATTTAAAATTACCCTGTAAGTTACAAAACTTTAAAATCTGTCTTGTGCACTGCCGTGAAGTAAACACAGCCAGTTTACAAAGGGAGCATACTCCGATTGACAGTTTCATCCTAGATACTGCAGGCAGATAGAGGCAATAGCTGTAAAGAATTTTCACAGCCTCACTTTACAATTACTTTGAAATTTTAGATAACATCAACAACAAAAGAAAGATATAGAAACTGTCCACATTTGTTACAAATCTGGGTTAATTCTGTCTCTATATTGTACCTTATCATACAGTTTTACAAAAGTATCTTTCTACTCAAAATAGCACCCCTCTCCCCAAAAAAGTCAGGTTTACAATCTCTGTCTTTTTTAGTATAAGATTTTTAATTTTTTTATCAGCTGATTTTATTAAAATAAGCCAGTATGTATGATTGTCTATTGTGTTCTTGGGAATTCTCTGCCTTTAATGGAAAAAAAAAAAAAGATTCACACATATGGAATAGAGAATTGATGATGAAATAAAACTTTTAAAAGTCACTTTGCACAGTGTCAAAGCAGCAGTATGTCTGCTGTTTCCTTCAACTGATTAGTATGTTACAAATGTACAGATATCTTCTAGATAATGGAACAAAGGTATACATTACACATAAAATACATTATGCTACACAAATACATTATGAATCCTGATGGCAATAGCCATCTTTACACTTTGCTCTTCCCCACTGTTTCTTCTTGTTCTTTCACATGCAGACTTAGTCCTTTGTTTCTCAGCTTCTGCACGTTCTTTAGGGCATAAGAGGCCGCCTTCTCCCTCCCCAGGCCAGATGCTTACATCAATTTCACCTCCACTCCATTTCAAGCTAATACAAATTTAGGCAACACCCTTCTGCAAACTCTGTTTTCTTCCAGAAAGAAATGCTGGTTTGGAGCTCTGAAAGAGACACAGATCCCAGCGATCAGAGCTGGGGACCGGGGACATCCTGCAGCTGCACTTGCAGTGGAATTTAGATGTTGTCTGATCATTCCAGACTTTGGAATGAAAAGCACAAAGAACCTCTACATTTTTTTTCAGAAAATATTGCTTCACTTTCTTGCTGTTTTGAGAGTCCTGTGGAAAGTCCGTTTAACCACTGAAAAGGAATCAACAGGGGATATTTATCTAGTGACCTCAGCGTAACTACAGAAAATTTAAAAGGTTACAGGTGGACTTCAATATCTGTCATTAACAGATTTTAAAAAATTCAAAATACTTTTCAGTTATGTATATAGCATGATTTGAGTGATACCTGGCCACTTACAGTTCATGCCTATGTGGGTAAAAACCTACTAATATTTCATTTCACGTTTTGATACTATCTCATACACATGCATATACACAAATACACACCATTAGTGAAGTGAATAACTCTGTATGAGTAATAAAATATAACTGGACGCCATAACTAAAATGTTTTAGCTTACTAAAGAAACAAAAAGGTTGTTGCAATAAAGGTGGAGACATCATAGACGAAGGTAGCAAACATACCATTCTGTATTTCCTCCACATAAAATCTCTCAGTGGAGGAGGTATAATTGCTAATTGCCTCAGTAAGGTAGCATCCAAAATAGAGTAAGGTAGCATCCAAAATATAGCACAAAACCCAAATACCAGATAAAGCTGAAAACCAGTGTTTGCATAACAAATCTCTTAGGCAAAAGATCGCTAATCACAGCAGAACACAGCAGACTAAACAAACCAACACGAATCTTTAACATGAACTAGAAAAATGAGAAAATGGTGCTGTGACCAGCAGCTGTTATTATCTCAAGCCCTCTGAGACCCACGTTGGGTGCCAAAAGAGACTGTTGTGGTTTAACCAGCAACTCAGCCCCACACAGTCACTCGATCACTCCCCCACTGGCAGGATGGGGGAGAGAATCAGAAGGGTAAAGCTCATGGGTTGAGGTAAGAACAGTTTAATAATTAAAATAAAACAATAATAACAACAACAACAACAAATGCAATGAAAAGGAAAACAATGAGAGAGTCATGGAATCCAGGGGGTGGGTGGGCAGGCAGCAAACAACCAAAAACAACAGCATGTGACACATCCACCCAACAACACCAGTCACGAGCCACAAATGCACCCCCACCCCAACCAACTGCCCCCGTTAATGTACTGGTCATGGCATCACATGGTATGGAATGAACACCCCATTGGCCAGTTGGGGTCAGCTGACTTGGCTGTGGCCCCGCCCCTCCCAGCCTCCTGCCCACGTGGCAGAGCGCGGGGCGCTGGGAAGGCCCCTGGCTGCTACAGGCGCTACTGAGCAACACCGAGCTGCTACTTAACGGCAACTAAAGCATCAGCGCGCCATCGGCACTTTACCAGCTACAGTGAAGAGAATTAACTCTATCCCAGCCAAAACCAGCACACCATGCTAATTACATCCAGTGACAGTAAAAGAGCTGAGATATACTTCACATTTAGTTTAAGCTTTTTTCATGTTTTCAGGAGTTTATTTCCAGCTTAATGCTAATGATGTTAGTAAGGTAATAAAAGAACATTTTAAGTTTTTATTGATTAAAAGTTTGTTGACAAGCAGACTTTATAAAATAAATAAATATAGGCACAAGAATGCATTATGAATTACACAATGACAATTATGCCTGACAGATTATGATACTATCTCTGTTTTTCGTGGTGCTGCTTTGAAATATGGTCAATAGATTCTGTAATTAAAGGCTTTCAAAGAACAGTTCAAGGTTTTATCTGTTGTTTCAGATTTTGAATAAGAAAAAAAATAGATTAAAGGATCTGTCTGGGTTACTTGCTTATGTTACTGTAAATTTGTTTTATAGAAACTACAATATAGTCTTGTTTGAGTAGTGAGTCTCACTTTTAAAGAAGTAAACAGATTTCTATTATGTCAGTTTCTATATTTCATCTAGGATAACTCTTCTTCCATCTAACAAATTCCATTTGGAATTTTTGTTTCCTCAAGGGACCAGAGACTGTTTAAACTGGCTTTTCTCTTTTTTATGCTTTAATTTTAGTTCTGTTGCCCTAAATCTACACCAAAAAAAAGTGTCTTATTCATTGGTATCCTTGTATTCTTTGATCCTTCATTCATTTATCCAGATAATTGTTTTATTCTGCTTGTATATGTCATCAATTCTTGACACTTGTTCTTCTTCATGTAGCAAGTATACTTATGATTTCACAGTCAAATGCCCAATCCATTTGTAGACATACAATAACATCTCACAGTCATATGAATATATTCACACATAGATCTCAAGGTTTTTTGTGTTTGTTACAAGACTTTCTGGGAAGGTCTTTTTTTGCATCTGCCTCCTTCTGGCTAATATCATAGAATTGCACACAAAATAATTCAGCCAAATCCGTAATTCCTTGGATGAGTGTTTACGTTGCATATATCCTTACCTGGATTTTTGAGTTTTACATGTTGTGCAGTTGAGGTTAAAAATAACTATAACATTTCCAGCCCATTGAAGCTGAAGTGTTTTCAGCTAGAGAAGAAATAAGTAGACCCTTGTTTAACAGTAATGAGTACAACTAGACTTGTATTTACCAGTCTTGAGATAGATCTTCCCTACCTTTTATTTTTGTCCATGAAACAAGCAAACCTGAAGACCATCAAAAGGCTCCCAACCTCCAAAGTTCTGTTTGATTAGATGACAAACTAATAGGAGAACAAACCATTTTTTCGTCAGAGAAAATTTTGTTTCTTCTAGGCAAAACAAAACAAAGACTTAAAAATCTTGCTCCCTTCTTACTATACACATGCAAGGATACAAGTAATTTCTTCTGCCTTGCTCTCTAGTACAACCGTTCTTGACTTCTTCCTGGCTTAAATGGCCCCTTCTGGCTGCCAGCACAGTTTAACCCTCAGCATGACCTCTAAGGCTCATTTGCAGATCTCCTTGAATTAGGAAAGCCTCCCATTCTTTCCAGAAGTTTTCTAGCAGTTGCATGATGCTTGCAAACCATCTTTCTGACAGCCCAAAGTTCCTCCAGTGGTACATGCTTAATACAATTTCCTAAGGAAGGGCATTTTCTCCCCTCCAACTTCTGCCCAACACAAAGTGTGCCAGCTGTGACAACTGCAGGCCGTATGAAGCTGAAGTGGAAAAGGGTGTCTTGGAGTGCCCTTACTGGTCTTGCAGATGCTCTTTGGCACTGGTCCTGTGGGACCATCACAAGGAACCCTGCAGCTGTGTGTGGTGTGGGGTCCTCCATGCTGACTGCTTTGCTCTACATATTTTCACTGCTTTCTCGTGTAGGCATAGCCACATGACAATATGCAGTATTGCTTAATAAATGGTAAATAAGGAAGTTTAAACAGTTATGCCATCATCATACTGAACAGAAGAGGGAAAACCATTTTCTACTAATACTTTTGTGCTTTCACCCACAGTGCCTCTCTGGTCTGTCTGTTTATTTTTCCCTCTGGTTCATTTTCTTTCAGCTTCAAGAAAGTTATCAGGTCTTTTATCTTTTTTATGTATTAACAATAATAAATTGCGCTTTATACGGTAAGTCAAAATCTGTCTCTGACTAGCACTTTTAGATGTGTGGTTTTCTTTCTAGCTTTGAAAAGGGGTTTAATTCTGGAATTTAGTCCTGCAGTGGAATTATCAGATCCTTGAGCAGTGGATGTGGTTTGTAGAGGAGCTTTCTCCAGAGGCTTTATCTCATCTCTCTCAGGCTATGGCAACTTTTAAAATGGCATCGTATGGTAGATCAGCTGTGTCAAAGTCCACCTTTCACTCTAAAGATAGTGAGTGTTTCATCTAAACTGCTTATAAAGAACTTTATGAGTTAAGATGCTCGTATTATGCTTCTACATCATTACAATTTGCAGAACATATTGTCTAATCCAATATTAGGAATGAAATACAGTGTCAGACTTGTCTTAGTCACACATCCCTTGGAGGGGTAATTTCAAATAAATTAATAAGTTTAGCAGGTGTCTTCTCACTTATGTATCCGCTTTTTGCTAGGCAAGGTTTATTCTAGAGACTGGCAGAGAGGTTGCCATTCCACAGACATGATTTGGGATTAATATCTGTTCAGAATTATTTTATCCATTTGTATTTCTCTCTCCACATTTTTATTTATACCATGGATTGCAAACAGTGATTGAAGTCCTTCAAAATTAAAAGATGGAAAACTTTTGCAGAAAGACATTTGCTTGCAGAATATCAGGTTCTCAATCTTTAGAAAGCCTGAAAACAAGCTGAACAAATAACTGACAAGAAATAATTGACTTGCTGAATTTTGTACAGTTCTGGAGATAAATGCAAAACTCTAGAATACGGTCAATAATATATATTATCCACTGAGTACTTCACAAAACCTTTTTACTGCAGAAAACATTCAAATCAAATTGCAGTCATTACTACTGTGTGTGCAATTTAGAATGCTTAAATTTATATTATGTATGTTACAGAAAAAGTGTATTGCATTTTGTTGCAATATTCCCAGTTCATAATCTTGATTGGCTAATGTAAAAAAAATATAATCCAGAAGGATATGCAGGGCTACCTAATCTTTGGGATGGGTCAAACTGCTAATTTTACAATTCAACACAAAAGGTGAAATTATCATAGAAGCAATATTTTTATGCATGCTGGTTGCTACTCTTGAGTAGATCAATGACAGTTGAATGTCATGGGAAGAAAAAGATAATACTGAAAATTCAAAATTTTTTTTCAGGTTGAAAATAAAAATAAAATCTTTTTCTGCAAGTCACTTCTGAACTGCCTCTATGTAATACTTATTACAGTGCTTACGCAAGTGGGTGAGTTGAAAAAAACATCCCTTTTTCAGGGTCACACAGAAGACCTTAGCACTGCTGAGAAGAGAAGTCCTGGTTTTCTCTTGTTTCTAAGTAGAAGTAATGAAGAAATGTGCTAAGTGAAAAAGCACATATTTCTATTAAAGAATAAATTAAATGTTAGAGTAACAACACTACTAAGGAGGTCATGGGTAAATTAGCTAAGCACACCTATAATAAAATTTGCAAGCAAAGCTTGACTATGGAGTCCCATAGTGTCCATTCCTTCTGTAGACATACAAAGCTGTGACCTCGTACATGTCATGTCATTAGAAGAATTAACATGGTTAATCCACAACCAAGCTGATCTTCATGTGGGTAATGAAGGTCTAACAGTGCTTCAGACTTCTTATATATTATTTTTTGCTAGAGTACTGCACAACTACATTTTGAAGTGTCATCTGAAGAGTTAAATAAAAATATATGTTTGAAAAGGTCGTCTTTCACTCATCTGAGACTAGTCGTTCCCTATGAGTTGCATGCAAATATAGCATGCGCACAGGACATGCTTTGCTATATTGCCAGTCATATCCATTTCCTTATTACGCATTAAGTCAGTGTTAGAGCTGTTTTAAGAACATTGTGCTATAACCAGAGCCTGCCGTTAGATGTCTCAGTGGCCAGTGTGTATCACCTGACTGGCAAAACCCTTGTCCCTTAATGAAGGCTTTTACCTTGAATGATGCAGCTGGATTCCCTGTACTGGGAAAAATCATCTGCCTATAATTTAAATTTTAAAAACCTCATCTTTTTAGAGGTGGAAGGAGACTATAAACAGAAAAAATGCCATGGAGAGAGGTGGGACAGTGTTTAACCTATTGAACAGAGATACCTTTTCCACTTTGAAATTTCAGCAGCAAGTCTCAATCTCAGCCAGGTTTGTGCTATCTTACAAACTACCACTGCAAAGAGGGGAATATCTTACTGAAACCCTCAGGGAAAAAGCAAAACTACGGAATTATTGGATATTCTTTGTGCTTTCTGTAGCCTTTCATGTTATACCTGGATTAGAGCTCAGCGTATGTATACCCTCTTGGGGAAAAGCCTGGCACGTAGAGTATTTCCTGCACCCCAGTTGCCATGAGAGGAAAACTATACATTCCTGATGGGGTATGAGCCACGATGTGCTGCTTTAATACATGCCCATGCAGGATAAACAGGAGACCACAATCCACTTTTATGACAGGGCCCACTTTAACAGATAAATGTTAATCTGAAGCCTCCTCTCTGCTACCAAAGTTGTTCCAATTGTCCAGACTGTGTAAATGTGACTATGTCAGTGTCAGACTCTCCAGCACACTCGTGGTATGGAAGCCCAGAGATAGAAATCTAAGCTAAAGCATTCACCTTTAGACAAGGAGGTGGGCACTTCTTTCCCTTCTCCAGTGAACATTTCTGTAATTAGTATAAAGGGGAAAACCTGCAACTGTAATGATAAAACTATTGTATCATCATCTTTGCAAACAAAGAGGTGGTCTAGCTAATGCCATATTAGGCTGTGCTGATAAAGTCTCTTTCTTTATTAAGGTAAGGAGGTCACTTGCTATATGTTTTAAATAGAGACTTTCTTTAAAATCTCCAGAGGAGACTGCAGAGATGCAGTGGAGGCAAGCATGGCTGCACTGAGATGAATGAGTATTGTTGCTAACTTTACAGAATCAGAGAATCATAGAACAGTTTAGGCTGGAGGGGACCTGTAAAGATAATCTAGTCCAACTCCCCTGTAATGAGCAGGGACATCTTCAAAAAGATGAGGTTGCTCAGAGCTCCATCAGCCTGACCTTGAACGTTTCCAGGGATGGGGCATCCACCCCACCTCTAGGAAACCTGTTCCAGCATTTCACCACCCTCATTGTAAAATTTTTTTTCCTTATATCCAGCCTAAATATACCCTCCTTTAGTTTAAACCCATTAACCCTTGTCCTATCACTACATGCCCTTGCAAGAAGTCCCTCTCCAGCTTTCTTGTAAGCCCCCTTCAGGTACTGGAAGGCTGCTATAAGGTCTTCCCAGAATCTTTTCTTCTCCAGGCTGAATAACCCAAACAATCTCAGCCTGTCCTCGTAAGAGAGGTGCTCCATCCTTCTGATCGCTTTTGTGGCCCTCCTCTGGACCTGCTCCAACATGTCCATGTCTTTCTTGTGCTGAGGGCTCCAGAGCTGGATACAATACTCCAGGTGGGGTCTTACTAGTGGAGTAGATGGGCAAAATCACCCCCCTGACCTGCTCATCACGCTTCTTTTGATGCAGCCCAGGATGTGGTTGGCTTTCTGGGCTGTGAGCGAACATTGCCTGCTCATGTCCAGCTTTTAATCCACCAGTACCCCCAGGTCTTTCTCTGCCAGGCTGCTCTCAATCCCATCATCCCCCAGCCTGTACTGATACTGGGGCTGCCCTGACCCAGGTGCAGGACCTTGCACTTGGCTTTGTTGAACCTCATGAAGTTCACATGGACCCACTTCTCAAGGTTGTCCAGGTCCCTCTGGATGGCAACCTGTCCCTCAGGTTTGCCAACCGCTCCACTCAGCTTGGTTTCATCTGAAAACTTGCTGAGGGTGCACTCGATCCCCCTATGTCATTCGTGAAGACATTAAACAGTACTGATCCCAATACGGATCCCTGAGGGACACCACTCATCACTGATCTCCATCCAGACATTACGCCATTGACCACTACTCTGGATGTGACCATCCAGCCAATTCCTTATCCACTGAACAGCCTATCCATCAAATCTGCATCTCTCCAATGTAGAGAGAAGGATGTTGTGGGGGACTGTGTCAAAGGATTTACAGAAGTCCAGATAGATGACACTTGTAGCTCTTTCTTTGTCCACTGATATAGTGATAAAGTAAACTTCAGGTAAACTATTGTTTCATCCTCTCTCTTTGACTTTGTTCATTGCAGTTTGGAATACTACCTAGACCATCTTTATGCTCATAAGAAAAACTTTTTGTCTTAAACTCTGGTTTTCCATTTAAGGGGATTGGCACAGACACTGCAATGAACACAGAAGTCCTTAGCCAGTGTGATGGTGTAGCAGATGGAAGGAAGATCTGACCAAAACAAAAAAGAAATTGAATATAAAACACTTTTCAAAATTATTTTAGTTTGAAATCTATTCCTGAGCCAGAAAAGTGTGAACACTTGCATAGCTTTAAATAACTCTGCATATTTCTGAACTCATCCTGTAAAAAAGCATCAAACTGCATCTTAAAGTTTTATGATATCAGGGTTATTGAATGCTTGAAAAATGTGCTTTATAATGAAAGCAACACCACAGCCCAGCCTTCAGCAACATGCATACTGCTGTTGTAATATCTATCAAATTACTGAAAATTTTGATCGTCTGATTTTCTTGGTATTGTGAAATAGAAGTAATCTGTAAATCTAGTTCCAACAGTACTTGCACTCTTGATGCTTCATCTCTTCATTATACATGAAATCTGAGGCTGGAAAATACTGGGACAATGTATTTATTAGTCTTTTAATTATATTTTGTGAATATGTTTTGTGTCAAGAGAAGAGCAAAGTCTATTTCCACTGTAAGCATCCCTAAGTGTATCGAGTCTTTTAGAGTTTCTACTGTAGTATATGTCAATGAGATCATAAAGCGAGAAAGAATTGTCATACAGTTTTACTTTCATCATTACTTCCTTGCTTCTCTTTCTAGTTCTTTTCCCTCTGTCTGATTCCCAAGTGTAAAAATAGACTACAGTACTTCTAACAAAGAAAGCCACCACAAAAAAACCACCCCATAATCTAGAAAAATCAACCTGGAAATCTATAAACATTATTGATGTTAGAAGATATCCCTAATAGATGTTCAATGTCCCCAGTGCTTAGAAGCCAATATGTGTGTTCTTGCATATAATAAAGCCTTTTTAATGCTAATTTATGCCTCTATTTCATCATTTGGACATGTTTTCCTTTTTTGTACCGTTTTGCCTATGTTGTGCTGTTTTCTAAGTTCCTCTTTTCATGTTTTTGAACATGAGATGGGAAGCCATAATTATTCCTTGCAGTTTGCACAAATGGGAAACGTGTACTGATAAAATACTGCTAACACTAATCTACCAGAAGTTATACAGGTTTTAATAGCAAAAAATAATTTTTAAACTTCTTTCTCAAAAATTATTTGAAATAATCTGTGTGTTAATACATGAAAAACAGATCATACAAAATTAGGCCAACACACAGCTACAATGTTAACAGTAGCCTGGCCAACACTACTGTGACTTAGGTAGCTATACCCTGCTTTATGGTCTTCAGGCCTCCCACAGTCTTCTAGACCACATAGTGCAGGATATGATAAGGGAAAGCTGAATACAGACCCCACTCAGTTGCAGAAGTGGAACAAGGATGTTAGCACTTTAAGGAAACTTCATCAGCATTAACTACTTTTTTACCTTGGACTTGCTTCTGTTATCTCCAAACCTTTCCTGTTTCTTCTCTGCTCCCTTTATATTATCTTCCCTACCATTATGCTCATGTCTCTCCTGTCCTCATTATCTCCTTCCCTACAGTACCTGTCTCTCTACTACTCCCACTCTTTTTTCCTTCTCAGTGACACACTAACTAAACTCTTCTCCCCTCACCAAAAGTTTGGGAAGTGCTTCCAAAAAGGTAGCATCTCTTCACTAAGATTGTCCTCCTCCTGTCTACTTTGATAGCAAACTGTGTGAGATATTGGTTATCCATTATACTAGTGTGTACATTGACTACCACAGAGGATGAGGACAGGCTACCCTGGAAGAAAAAAAAACACCCCCCAAAAAAAACCCCAAACAAAACTCCAAAAGCACTACAAAACTGAGATTGTTATAATTTCCTTTATGTTATATCATACTTACTGAGTTCCTGTGGTTGGGACTGATGACACAAGAAAATTCAGGAACATAAATAAATCCTAAGAGAAAAACGAACTTTCCCTCAAATTATTTCTGAAATGTTTGTGCTTTGACTAAGTATATTAAACTATTGCACATTAAACCATCTGTGTTTCCATGGACCTTCTTGAAGTCGTACCACTCTTCATCTCTGGGGTAAAGTGAATAATTTTTTTGTTTTATTTTAAAAGTATTTATATAAACAACAAAAAAAGTTATGTTTTTACTTTGTTTTGGCTATATTTAGTTTTCTCCTGAGTTAAATTAATTAAAAAAACTTACATGTAATCAGGGCATTGAGTTTTAATGAATCCAGTTTTAAATTCTATGTAGAAGAAAACAATTTTAGAAGACTATAAGGCTTGGTCTTAATTATAGTGTTTTTTTTCTAGAATGGTAAAAATTATAGTTTTTACTTCAATAGATTAATTTTTTAAAACCAGAAATGTTTTTTAATATTTTGCAAACAATATAATGGAAACAGAAAAGTCACAATATTTATAATGGAAGCATTATAGATAGCATTGTTGTCCCTTTTAAGACCATGAAGGGGTTTGCATCCAGAAAATATATGATTAATTCAAGTTACTTCAAGACATTAACAGGAATCTCAAAAGTTGAGATATTTAAGTTACTAGACATTCATGAAAAATTTGGTCATTATATTTTGGCTTTTATTTGTAGCATAAGGAGCAATTCTTCCCCTCTTGCCCTCCCCCTCAATTCCTCCATTTATTCTTCTGAATTTTCTCAGTGAAACACTTATTGTCACACCCTGCAATTCCCCTGCTGGGCCACAAAAAAGGCCACAAAAAGAGCTATGAAATGGTTATTGGCAGTGAGGCAACAGCAAGTAGCTACTTGTATTCCAGGCTTTAGTGATATGAATTGTTGGTTAGAAGTGTTTGGATATCTCCTATCAAAAAGTGATAATTTCACATTCTTTTCCACTTTGGTTTGCCCTTATATTCTAGTTATTTTTCTTCAACCTCTGCCAGAGAAGCACTTTTTTCCTTTCTCTGAGTTTTTTTGCCATCTCATAGATTACTGTCTCTGATATTAAAGCTACTGTACTGGACAACAGTATAGAGCCAGATTCTATAGGGTGAACACTTTGTGTGGTCAAGAACCTATTTTCAGTGGAAAATTGGAAGAGTCAGGCTTATATTTAAAGTTGTATTTTTTCCAAACTCCAGTAAGTTATCTTAGAAAAATAAACCATACCTTACGAAGTGAAACTTATTTCAGGTTTCGTTACTGAACAATGCAAAAGGAACAGTCTAACTTCTGAGACCCCACTGGTAACAGAGCTATTATGCCGAACTATCTGGGAGTCATTTACAGTCCTCACAGGGGGTCTATTTGCAGCCTTAATTTCAGATCTGAGACTTGCTGTATCAGCTTACTGCTTCTTAAATGATCTTCTGATAAATGCAAAACAAAGAAACTTTTGCACAAAGAATAAGTTGTAAGATAATTTTGGGAGTGATTGTGCTTGCTAGGATTTGAGTTCTAGGGAGCTTAGGGGAAAATTGCTGTTATTACATTATGTTAGTTACAGATTGTGTGGGTAAAATTTGACTGAAAAATTAACAGGTATTTTGATGTCTTTTAACAGGGTTGTAGGTGTTTTTCTTACACAATCTGAGGACAGAACTTTGAGTTTTAACCACAGAAACAAGTGAATTCACATAAAAATCCTCAGCACAGCTGAAAAATCTCTCTGTGAGATTTTTTTTTCTCCAAAAAATATTCCTTCCTCCTTTAAAACTAACTTTTCTACAAAGAAAAAGCATTGCATCTTGTTTTGTTTGGTCCAGTAATAGCATGATGAATATTACGCTGTTA
The DNA here is from genome assembly GCF_963921805.1 of Phalacrocorax carbo. NCBI lineage: Eukaryota > Metazoa > Chordata > Aves > Suliformes > Phalacrocoracidae > Phalacrocorax > Phalacrocorax carbo. The sequence goes on along the minus strand of NC_087514.1, from coordinate 75,533,512 downwards.
TTATTTGTGTTATGATGTTGGTACTTAATGGCCAATTCGAACAGGTTTGTTTAAATTCAGAAAAGCTCTTTAAAGTACGCCAATGAGCTAACAAAGTAAAAAAGCTGAAGTAAAAAGGGAGAAAAGACTACAGCCAGCCAGCATGTGTCTGTTTGCAAACAGGTTCACAATGATTTTAATGGTACAGACTCCATCCATCAAAGTATTTAGCAGATACAAGGGGACATAAAAACAGAAAAATGCCACTCAGAAATCAACATGGTTGTATTTAGAGCTGTAATGGGAAAGAGTAAAATAATTACTCTTGATTTCTTTTGTAATAAACCCGTAAAAAATAGTTTTATCCTGAACCAATTATTTGAGTCAAGTGATTTATACATAAAAACATCAAGAAACATATTTCTAGTATGCTTACATCAACACCTGGAGCTTCTTTCCCTTTTTCTTTCTCTTTATTTTACCCATCTCATAAGTCTCAATGGATCTCTAGGTGACTATATTTAGGATTCTAGACTTTCTGCGTTTTCCATTCAAAATGCCGATTAGACCAACATCTGAATAAAGAAGAAACAAGACCTAGTTTCTATGTGTATCTCCAAGAGTAGTGGTGTGGTTTAGCCAGAAACTCAGCCCCACGCAGCCGCTCACTCGCTCCACCACCAGCAGGATGGGGGAGACAATTGGAAGGGTAAAGCTCATGGGTTGAGATAAGAACAGTTTAATAATTAAAATAAAACAATAACAACAACAGCAGTAACAAAAATGCAATGGAAAGGAAAACAATGAAAGAGGTGCAAAACCCAGGCTAGGGGTGGAGGGGGAAGGGGGAATGAAGAACCAAAACAACCCGCACCTGACACAGCTGCCCACTGACCCAACACCACCAACCCCCCAGCCACAACTGCCCCACCCCACACCAACTGCCCCCGTTAATGTACTGGTCGTGGCATCACATGGTATGGAATGAACACCCCATTGGCCAGTTGGGGTCAGCTGACTTGGCTGTGGCCCTGCCCTTCCCGGCCTCCTGCCCACGTGGCAGAGCGTGGGAGGCTGGAAAGTTCCCTGGCTGCTACAGGTGCTGCAGTGGAGAGAACTGACTCTTTCTTGGCTAAAACCAGCACATGTAGTCATGTACTATGGATGAATATACTATAACTTTGCTAAAGATGACTTTTGTTAGTTGGGATACAGTAACACGATGATTTAATTTATTGCTGTAATGAAGCATTTGGCCCTCACTGGAGGTGAAGGATTTTGTGGCAGCCTCCTGGCAGAAGTCCTTTTGTTCTGGGTTGCCATAGGGCTACATATATAGAGAGGGATGTGCCTGTGCCTCCTAGTCTTGCACGTACATTTTATGCCACTCATGCTTGGCTCTCCCCAGTCATATGAAAGTACTGTCAATTGCTGTGTGACACTGAGGTCACGCTCCCACTGATCAAGTCCAGGCTTCAAATTTAGGAGTTGCTTTTGGTAATCTACCCAGTCTTCTCCACTGACTACATCATGCACCTATGCAACCTTTAGGCACCAAAATTGGCAATGTGAATATTTCCCTTACTCAGGTCTCTGCCGACAAGGCTACTTTCCTTGGCATTTCTAGGAACATGGATCTCAAACACAACAAAGAGCATTTGGTTTCTCCATCTTGCTCACCTCTTTAGTGGTAGCAGATTTTTCATCTGAAGTTTTGAGCAAAACCCAGAACTTCCAATACCAGAACAAGAGAAAGCTAGAGCCATACGGTAGGAAGTTGACAAAATTATTTGACTCCTACAAAATACTGTTTACTGGATACATAGAGACCTCCTTCTAATTCTTCTGCCATTGTTACAACGATAATCTTAAAACTCCAGCCAGACACCAGCATATAGTGGAAAGCATAAATAAACAAATAATATTTTAAAGATAGTTACCAGATGGAAAGGTACAATTTTTATTCTAAGTGTTGTTCTTCTCCAAAAAAAGACGTTTAAAAATACTATTAAACGGGTTCTTTCTTTTTTTCTATGTGTAGTTACTCCACTGACAGGTCTTTTTCAAATGTGCTAGTTCTTTATGAAAACACATTTTTACTCAATAAACATAGTTACAAACCACAAAAACAATAAAAAAAGGTTTAAGAATTTATTTATTTTGTTCATTTCAAGGAATTGGTTCCTTGGGTTTTTTCCTACTTGTGTAATATGTAATGATGGAAGTAGTTTTAATTAAAATAACTCCTGTATGCTTTCCTCTCTTGAGTTCAGATATTAAAAGGACACAGAATAACTGTGATTTATGCATAGTGACAGTGTAAGGACTGATATATTGTCTGGTCTATGGAAACATTATAATATTTTTTCTAACTTTAAATCAAAACAATTAATGCAGGACTTAAATAGCCATGATGAATCATAAGATGACACAAGACTAAAACATATTCTCTTCAAGACTGATACTTCATTATAACTTTCCTTGAAGAACACTTAATGTTAAAAATGACCATTTCTCAATTAAGCTGACAGCAGACTTTAAATGTTCATTATGAATAGCAGGGATTTTTTTTTAAACCCTGCATAAGTGGAAAAGAAACCTTTGAAGAATAATTTGCACACTAAAACAAAGGACTTAAGAGATCGCCTGACATTAATTAGAAAAAGAATAGTCAATTATAAGACCAAAATACTTTCAGGAAAGGAAACTATAAATTAGGGTTTTTTCAGTGGAGTTAGAATAGTTCAGAACCCCCAAACTTCATGCACCCTTTGTAGTGATGTTTATCAAGAATCTGTAGACTCAAAGCTGAAGCAAAATTATTTGTTTGGGTACAACTTTTATTAATTTATACCATATATAATATATATATTATATAGTATACTATAAACTTGGGAAAAATTTATAAAGTTCTCTCAGGAAAAAGAAATCTCTAGACATTATAATGTATCAAACACCCATGTTTCTCTCCATATATCTCACATATACGGCTATAACTTTTATTCATCATCAGACATCATGATTAAGAAGTTTACACTGAAAATATTAAGAAATGCTCACTTTGTTTACTTGTTAATTTCATTGAAAATATAAGAATTTGTACTAATTAAAAACATTTGCAATTAGCATGCAAGAGTTTTGAGGATATAACTCTTTATGCAAAGTACCCAAGATTTTTGTGTTATACATAAGCTGTTCAACATACTAGAGTAACATGTGGGCTGTCCAGGGTTTTCCCAACTTTTTGTTCCTATTGCATGTGCTTCTGAGCAATACGCATGACAGCATCATTGTCTTGCCTCCTGGTGCTTGTTGATGTTGATTGTTCATCTCTTGTAATATCCTGAAAGGTTTTTGGGCAAGGCTGGGGAGAAGATTTGTTTTTGTTTCTGTACTCCAAGTTTTAACATCACAGTGGTGCTATCAACATGAAGCTCAGCAATGCTGTGCCACCTGCCACAGCTCGTTCTGCTCAACGTGCTTTCTGTAAGGGAAAACTTTGACTGGTAGATTGATGCATTATGAAAAGAGATACTCTTAAACTATATGTGTTTTGAGTATGTTCATACATTTTCTATTTGTCCCATGCTATTACGGAGTTGTTAAAAAAAACAGGTTTTAAAATTTACAGCTTAGACTTTGACATTTGGGAAAATTGTTGAGTTTTCATTTTTCTTCCTTTCTCTGTCCCAGGAATACAATTTGGTAAGTCTATATTTCCCAGTGGATAGATAAATAGATAGTTACCATCCGTCATTGTTACAGTGCAGTACCACTGTCAGCCAAAAGTGTTATGAAGTGGCAAATATTTATCTAAACCACAAGGAAAGCATCAGTCTTAGCTTAATATTTGCCAGAATTCAGATTATTACATTCCCAGGTATTTTTTAAAATGTATTTTCAGACATGGATCTTTAAAAAAAATTTACTGCTTTAATGACTTGTTTCTGTGAATTATAGTTTAGCAAGCCACCAACAAACAGGGTTTGGTTAATCACTATTATTTTACCGAGAAGGATTAAATTATTTATGTTATTTCCTAAAACCAATAAAGTTAAATTTAATCAGATTAGCCTAATGCTGCTCACCAAACACTATTATTGTTCTACTAGTGACATGTATTGTTTTCAGAATTGCAGGCTACTGCAATACAGCCTTTCATTTAGCTTTTAAAATGAAACTCATACCTGTCAGTACATAACTCCATTTTGGCATTTTACAATAAAATATTATTGAAGTGATGTAAACTCTGAAGGATAAGCCTATATATGAGATCTTTTGGAGAGATATAGAAATAACCTAATAGCTAGATATGCTTTGTCAGGCTTTTTTAATATATCTGATATGTGGTGGAGGGGAGGTCACAACGTGAATGGATTGCTATTTTGCATCCAGGCTTTAGAGATATTTAAGCATATTACCCGTACAAGTTTAGTTTTTCCAGTTTGCGAATGGGTGAGAAGCACACAGTTATGACAAAAGACCCTGAATGCTGCAGATGAATATGTCCCTCACTGGCGCATCTGCTGAGCCTGTCTTTGCCTCCAGAAGCTTTATGACCAGGAGGAATTGGTCCAATGCTAAATTTGCTTAAAACTCTGTGCAGTTTAAAAGAGCATATAGAGACACAGCAAACAGCTTCAGAGCCCAGGGTGACTTCTCAGCCTCCCCTTCCTTTGCATCTGCCTTTGAAGCATCAGAGGGCAGATCTGGGAGTGAGGGATGGCAAGGGAGTCCCTGGCTGTGCAGTCATGGATTTATTCATCCAGGGATCATATCTGAAGCCTTGGATGGGGAAAGGAAAGACTGGGAGGAGGCAGAGGTTACTTCTACTGCATGCTTAATTTTCGCTATGTTGGTAGCAGCAGAGACCAGAGAGCTTCTTTGCATCCAGAGTAGCCCTGAAGTCAACAACTTGTATTGCCCCTCTTATATCCATGTCTGTCCTTTAACATTTTACTATTATCTATATCTATTCCTGCTTTGGGAGATTTGCAGGCGTTAATGGGCCTTGAAGGAGTAATTACATCTGGCTGTCTCTATCCTGAGTGAGTGAATGTAACTGCCTCAGTCACTGTAGGGGAAAAAAAAAAAAAACACACAACCCAAACCACTAAAGACCAGACAGATTGTCTTCATGTTTTAAATAATGGCTTTTAAAAAATTATCTCTGCTACAGCTTTTCTGTGAGGATTGGAAATAGGACTCCTCAGAAAGTTTTGTCTGCTACATTCTCAATCAAGGCAGGTTTGTATACTCAAGAACAGCAAGACTCAAAATACTCAGCAATCCTCAGCGTGAATACTTGCTTGGTCCCCTGCCCAACACGCTGTCTCTGTGGATCTCTTTTGAAGGTGGTTAATTTCCCCAGATACAGTGTGCCCAGGTACATTGCACGAAGATCTGGGATCCTGGGGATTGTGGCACATTGTACATTACGGTTAAGTCTTTCAGTATGGAAAAATAACTTGTCCCTCTAGCAGTCCTACTAGATTGAATTCCAAGCTACAGGCTCTTGGCCTTGATGAGTTCCAGTGGGTTAAAAATTATACTCTGACACTACTCACTGCTTTCAGATTCTTTCTGAGCTTATTGATCAAGGGTACACAGCAAGGTTCAACTGCTGCTTTCCGTTGATTTAGTACAAGGCAGCCGATGGAAACAAGCAAAAAAGGAGTTTGTTCTTGAAGTAGAAGTAAGGGTGGGGTTTTTTTCAGGTATATTTTTTCAGAAGGTATTTCTTTAAAGCACTCATTAAGGAGACAGGTCATCAAAGCTGATTATGTCTAGACCTTGAGAGTTTGATTTCTTTCTGTTCCCAAGCAGTTCAGAAAATACAGTGGAACCTTATTATCCTGGACCTCACCAACATGAGCCTCAGTTAGCTGAAATCTCATCTAACCATCTGCTCTCATCTGTGCAGCAATGACCTGGACGAAGGGGCAGAGTGTAACCTCAGGAAGTTCACTGATGGTACCAAGCTGGGAGGAGGGGCTGATACACCAGAAGGCTGTGCTGCCATCCAGCGAGACCTGGACAGGCTGGAGAGCTGGGCCGAGGGGAACCTCATGAAATTCAACAAAAGCAAACGTAAGGTCCTGCACCTGGGGAGGAACAACCCAATGCACCAGTACAGGCTGGGAGCTGAGCTGCTGGAAAGCAGCTCTGTTGAGAAGGACCTGGGAGTGCTGGTGGACAACAAGTTGACCGTGAGCCAGCACTGTGCCTTTGTGGCCAATGGTATCCTGGGGTGCATTAAAAGGAGTGTGGCCAGCAGATCGATAGAGGTTATTGTCTCCCTTTACTCTGCCCTAGTGAGGCTACATCTGGAGTACTGTGTCCAGTTTTGGGGTCCCCAGTTTAAGAAAGACGGGGAACTGCTTGAGCAAGTCCATCAGGGAGCTACTAAGATGATAAGGGGGCTGGAGCATTTCCCTTATGAGGAAAGGCTGAGACACCTGGATTTGTTCAGACTGGAGAAGAGATGGCTGAGGGGGGATCTCATCAATACTTATAAATATCTAAAGGATGGATGTCAAGAAGATGGGACTGGACTCTTTTCAGTGGTGCCCAATGACAGGACAAGGGGCAATGGGCACAAATTGGAACACAGCAAGTTCCACTTCGATATGAGAAAAAGCTTCTTTCCTGTGAGGGTGCCAGAGCAGTGGCACAGGCTGCCCAGGGAGGTTGTGGAGTCTCCTTCCCTGGAGACATTCAAAATCCATCTGGATTTTGATTCCTGTGCCCCCTGCTCTAGTTGTGCCTGCTCAAGCAGGGGGGTTGGACAAGATGATCTCCAGAGGTCCCTTCCAAACCCTACCCTTCTGCGATTCTGTGACTTTCATTTTTAGTGTATACACTTTAAAGTATTTTTTTAATAATCTGTTAAAATGTTAATTTTTGGTAAAAAAGTTAAGAAATCACATTATATTTGAGGAATATATACCTGTATGAAGAGGTACTTTACCACATCCATGCAAACTATGACAAGGTACAACTGAGCTTCAATAAAGGGTGAACATTGTGAGTAGTTGTGGGGTGCCCATCTTGCCCAAGTAGCCTCGATACCAGCAAATGGTATGACAGGAACAAGAATGTAACCCCTGCATGTAATTGGAGCACCAAAACTGTCTGATATATGCAGATGTATGCCTCAAAACTGACAATGTTGGAAAGGAAGATAGCCATCAGCAGGATTAAACAGTGACAAGGGAATTACCAAGGTAGAGGGGGCGTGGACCCACAGCTACTGTGGGTGTGGATACCTGTGGGGTATTCCCAGTTTTGAGTGTGCCTATGGGATTAAAGTTTTTTGGATTAGCTACAGCAGATGTTCAGAAATTTGTAGGGGCTTACTAATGGTTTGGAAGTGTTCCGCAATGCGGTTTATCTGTTATATTGCAGATACTGATCTTGAAAGTTTTGTGCACTGATTGCTTATTAATTATGTGCTGCTAATAATTGAAGAAACTGCTTTTACAACATCACAGGATCACATAATGGTTGAGGTTGGAAGGAACATCTGGAGGTCACCTGTTTGAACCCCTTGCTCAAGCAGGGCCACCCAGGACCACGTCCAGGTGCCTTTGAATATCTCCAGGGATGGATTACCTCTCTGGGTAACCTGTGCAGGTGCTCCATCACCCTCACAGTGAAAAAATGTTTCCTGATGGCCAGAATGAACCTTCAGTGTTTCAGTTTGTGCCCATCGCCTCTTGTCCTGTCACTGGGCACCACTGAAAAGAGCCTGTCTCTTCTCCTCTGCACCTTCCCTTAAAGTATTTGTATACACTGATGAGATCCACCCCTAGGCTTTCTCTTTTCCAGGCTGAACAGTCTCAGCTCTCTCATCCTTTCCTCATATGTGAGGTGCTCCAGTCCCTTAATCATCCAAGTGGCCCTTTGTTGGACTCTCTCCAGTATGTCCATGTCTCTCTTGTACTGAGGATCCCAGAACTGGACACAGTACTCCAGATGTGGTCTCACCATTGCTGAGTACAGGGGAAGGATCACCGCCCTTAATCTGCTGGATACCCCTATGTCATGGTTTAACCCCAGCCATCAACTAAGCACCACACAACTTCTCACGCACTCCCCACTGGTGGAATGGGGGAGATAATCTGAAGGCTACAAGAAAGAAAACTCATGGGTTAAAATAAAAACAGTGTAATAAGGAAACAAAAAGCCACACATGCAGTCAAAGCAAAACAAGGAATTAATTCACTCCTTCCCATGGGCAGGCAGGTGTTCAGCCATCTCCAGGAAAGCAGGGCTCCATCACACAGAACGGTTACCTAGGAAGACAAAACACCATAACTGCAAAATTCCTTCCCTTCTTCCTTCTTCACCTACTTTATATCCTGAGCATGATGTCATATGGTATGGAATATCCCTTTGGTCAGTTGGGGTCATCTGTCCTGGCTGAGTCCCCTCCCAGCTTCTTGTGCGCCGGGCAGAGCTTAGGAAGCTGAAAAAGTTCTTGACTAGTGAAAGTGCTACTTAGCAACAGCTAAAACACCTCTGTATTATCTACACTGTGTTCTGCACAAACCCCAGAACATAGCCCCATACTAGTTACTATGAAGAAAATTAACTCTATCGCAGCTGAAACCAGGGCACCCCACCTAATGCAGCCCAGGATACTGTTGCCACAAGGGCCTATTGCTTGACCATTTTGAGTTTAGTTGTCCACCCACTTGACATTCCTGCAAAGCTGTTTGCCAGCCAGTTAGCCCCAACATATATGGGTGACTGGGGTTACTCCTCCTGAGGTGCAGGACTTGACACTTCCCTTTGCTCAAGAGCATGAGGTCCCTGTCAGTCCATTTCTCCAGCCTGTTGAGGTCCCTCTAGATGGTAGAATGACCCTCATGTGTATCATGTCATCTTTCAATTTTGTGTCATCTGCGAACTTGCTGAGGGTACATCTGCACCACAATCCAGATAATTAATGGTGATACTGAAGAGGATCAGACCTAGTATTGACCCCTGGGGTACGCTGCTATTTACTGGCCTCCGACTAGACTTTGTGCCATGGACCACCACTCTATGGGCCTCACTGTTCAGACAGTTTTCGGTCAGCCCCACTGTTTGCTAATCTATCCCCTACTTCATCAGCTTCTCTATGAGGATATTATCAGAGACAGTGGCAAAGGCTTTACTGAAGTCCAAGTCAGCAGTATCCACTGCTCTCCCCTCTTATACCAGGCCAGTGATTTTTTTCATATAAAGTTGTCAAAGTTATCTGAGATTCAACAAGGCTAAGGCTGGATCCTGCCCTTCAGTCATACCAACCACATGCAACACTACAGCCTTGGGGAAGAGTGGCTGGAGAGCTGCCTGGAGGAAGAGGACCTGGTGTTGGCTGACAGATGGCTGAACATGAGCCAGCAGCGTGCCCAGGTTGCCAGAAGACCAACAGCATCCTGGATTGTATCAGAAATTATGTGGCCAGCAGGAGTAGGGAAGTGATCGTGCCCCTGTACTTGGCACTGGTGAGGCCACACATCGAATACTGTGTTCAGTTTTTGGCCCCTCACTACAAGAGGGACACTGATTTGCTGGAGTGTGTCCAGAGGATAGCAATGAAGCTGGTGAAGGGTCTAGAGCACAAGTCTTATGAGGAGCAGCTGAGGGAACTGGGGTCATTTAGCCTGAAGAAAAAGAGGCTCAGGGGAAGCCTTACGCTCTCTACAACTACCTGAAAGGCTGTTGTAGCGAGGTGGGTGTTGGTCTCTTCCCCAGGTAATAACTGATAGGATGAGAGGAAATGGACTCAAGCTGCACCAGGGGAGGTTTAGATTGGATATTAGGAAAAATTTCTTTTATATAAAGGGTTGTCAAACAGTGGAACAGGCTGCTCAGGGAAATGGTTGAGTCACCATCCCTGGAGGTATTTAAAAGATGTGTAGAAGTGGTGCTTAGGTACATGATTCAGCGGTGGACTTGGTAGTGTTAGGTTTACAGTTGGAGTAGATGGTCCTTTTACAACCTAAATTATTCTGTGATTCTATGGTTGATTCTATGATTCTGTGATCAAGTTGGTCAAGCATGACTTCCCCTTGGTGAAGCCATGCTGACTACTGCTCATCACCTGCTTGTCCTTTCTGTGCCTGGAAATGGATTCCAGGATTAGTTGCTCCATCACCATCCAGAGATCAAGGTGAGGCTGACTGGCCTGTAGTTCCCTGTGTCCTCCTTCTTGCCCTTCTTGAAGATAGGAATGACGTTTACCTTCCTCCATTCCTCAGGCACCTTTCCCCATAGTCATGATCCTCCAAAGATTATTGAGGGTGGCCTCAAGATAACATTAGCCAGCTCCTTCAGAACTTGTGGGTGCATCCCATCAGGGCCCACAAACTTATAAGTAAGTGTAATATCCTGAAGTCCAATTTGCCTGTTTGATTTAAACCATAGGAACTTAGCAGATTTTCCCTGCAGCACATAGTTTTTTATTCCTTTATAACTATAACTTGCATCACAATTATTTACTTTTTTTTTTGACCACTGTTTTAAGTCAGTGTTCAACATAGAATGGAAGATACCATTGTTCTTTCTCAGAAAACCATGAAAATTTCTACTTATTTGTTAAAGAGATTGACATTTAAAAGAAATGTACATAGGGGTGTCTTTTAAAAATATAATGCAGTATTAAATTATAGGGCCTCTCAGGCTTCTATCTTAGTTAATCTGTTAAGATATTTTAATGTGAACTTGTTTCTTCCAGGAAGTGCATATTGTACCATGTTAATTAAATAAAGTAATAAAATTATTTGAGTTCAGCCCCTAGACTAAAGAGGAAAAAAAGAACGCAAGCCACACCACAATGTGATTTTATATTATAGCTTTCCAACACAATTTTGTAAATGCACATAATTTTGAATGTAATATTCAGTAAATTGAATCAGTAAGTACTAAGCAGCATGACTGTTCTCCAAATGATTTGAATTTTTTTGCCATTAATGTCAAGAAATAATGATTTCTCTTGCATTTTGTCTATGGTTGTTGACAAGATGTGTCCAGTTAATATCCTATAAATCGGGTGAAGCTGATTGATAGTGAAAAGTGTTCATCTATATGAACACAGTCACAGTTAGTCACAGTTAATAATTATTGAAGTGTTAAATATTAATATTTTGTCCTTTTGAAATGTATATTTAAATGAGTTTGGGGTTTGCCTTTTTGTGTGTGTGCGCATGTTCCATTTTTCCACGTTTGCTGTTCACATCCCTTGCATGTTAAGCAGACAGCACTCACATTCAGTTATTTTCCTATTAGCCATGTTTCTTTATATGCAGAAACACTAGGTGAAGTCTCAACCATGGAAACAATTGGAAATAAAGGATGTAACTCTGTTAATTAGTAAAAATAAATCACCCAGAAATCCCCAGTAGAGTTGCACCAGTATTGATTTTTCAGTATAAGAGTGAAGAGTTTTAAGGTCCCCAATAGGTCCTTCCTAAATCATTAATATCATCTGCCAGAGTTGCAACACTGGAACATAAATCTCCTAGATAAGCCCTGTGTATGTCAAGAACAAGACAGAAAAAAGCCACCCAGCATATTGCAATAATGTCTTCTGGGTAAAGTTTCTTTCAAAACTTCCATTGAACTCCTTGTGATGATCCACTATGCCTGATTTAAAGAGGAGCTGAAAGACAGACCCAGGAACGAATGTCCCCTCCAAAGAAGCTGCCTACACTTATCCTGCATCTTACAGGAACAGGAATGAGTCACAGAAATCAACACTTATTTCCTCGTTTCACCTTTAGTCTATGATATGGGTGCACCTGTGGGTGCTGAGAAAGCTTGGGTCTCACCCATAAATAATAAATAGTATGAGAGGAAATAGCCTCAAGTTACACCACGGGATGTTTATATTGGATATTAAGAAAAAGGGTTTCTTAATTGAATATTAAGATAGGGTTGTCAAGCATTGGAACAGGCTGCCCAGAGAGGTGGTGGAGTCAGCATCCCTGGAGGTATTTAAAAGACTGTAGACATGGCTCTTAGGGACATTCATCATTAGGCAGAGAAAGATGGCAGAAGACCCAGACAGTACACGCTAAACCATTTATTTTTTGTCTTCATTTCCTCTTTCCAAGATATATTTCCAAGGCCTCTGCATTCAACAAAGTTCCCCTCAAGCTGGCTAATCAAACATTTATCTTGTGAAATTTTTGTACTGTAATGTAAGTTTTGAGCTGTAATGTAAGATGTAGAAGTAATATGTTAGAAAAGCCCTAAGATGTTCTGATACTACCTTCATAATGGTAAACCACAAACTGAAATGCACAATATGTCATATGACTCTAAAGAAACAGTTGTCAATTTTTTGAGCTACTAAATATCTTTCTGAGTAGCATCCAGAAATCTCGGAAGTCTCTTCTTTTGCAAAAAGCAAGAACATATATAGAAATAAAATTTGCTCAAAAATGCAATATACATGCCTTTTTCATATCATATTAGGATACTGAGAAAGTTTTCACTTCCAATTAAGTTGTCTGAGAAAAAAAAAGTGTGTGTCCTCACCCTAGAGAACATTAAAACCCATCTATTTTCACATATAGGGCAGCTTCCAAATATGAAGGTTGTTCTTTTGCTTTGATTACCTGTTTGATTACCTCCAGCTACCGGGGAAATAAGTTAAATCTGCTCATCTCATGCTTCTGGTTTACGTTTCTTATCAAAAACAATATATTATTTTTTCTAGGCATTTATTTTCTTCCAATATAGATTAGTTTTTGTGTTGCACATCTGACTTTTGAATAGTCATGTAGATAGAATAGCCAAGTAAAAGAGCAACAAAAAACAAACCGAAACCTCTTCATGTAAGTGGTACTCCAAAGAGGAACTGTAAGCTTGGAAAGCAGGAATGTTTCTTCTCCTTATAAGTTCTTCCTCCTTATATATTTAATTCAGAGAGACTGACACTTTATTCCACGAAGAATACCACTTTGTTATAACACATTGGATCTGATGAATTATCAGCACTCACACACAAAAAGACTGACGCAGTAAAGCAGAGCTGAAGTGACATCTCGCATCAGCATTTCATACAGCTAAGTACTAAAAAAGCTGAATCTTAATACTGCGTTTATCATATTGCTACAAGTAGCATTTAAGAAACTCAGAGCTGAATTTGTATGTTTGTTCTTTCCAAAGCATAATTAAACAAAGAAGACTGCAGATTCTTGGCTATTCTTTGCCATATGATTAATTACGTTGCACTTGGCTGTAGAATCTCTGGAATTAATTGGAATATATTTCAGATTATGAGTTTATGTTCATAAAATATCTGACATTGTTCATGGATTCATCAGACCACTTAAAGAATGAGACTATTCCTTTGGAAAGCAAGAAAACCAAGAGTTATGCCCATGACACAAAGAAAATCCTTCACTCCCATAAGTCTTTCTAAGTAGTTTCAAATGTATCTGTTTATCTCTGAAGCTGAACACAGATATCCTGAAATTTTGTTTCCTCTGTATTGCAGGGGACAAAATATCTCCCAAAAGCTATGGATCCACTTAGAGACTGTTTTAAAAGCCACAGTTTCACCATGTCACGTGGTAGTCCTGACATTTTTGCCAAGAGCACAGACATTGTGCGTTCTTCCTGCTTTACATCTGTTTTGCACTTCCTGTTCCCTCTCTTCTCCAGCTTTTAATGTGTTTCTCTTCTGGTACCTGTGTGCTGTCCATGTAACTGGGTTCGTCAGCCTCTCAGAGTATCTTTTCACTCACTCCGGGTTAGCAGTCTTCTATCCTACTGCATATCCCAGTGAGGATTCTTATTCATTTCCCAAAATCTGAATTTTATATGGTTACCTTGGCAATATAAGATAACTATCAATAAAAAGGAGAGAAAAATCCTACTTCCTCTTTCTTCTTGCAGAGTAACTGCAGTTCTCCCTTTCATGCAGAATAACCTACAGGGAAGAAAATAACTTATTTCCAGTTGAACTGATACCCAGGGTAGTACCAGCTCAGCAAAAATGGACCTACGCTATTCAGGTTTTCTTAATAATTACATTGAGTTCTTTCCATTTACTAAACTTTTTTTTTAATTTTTGCATTTAGTTAAGGTTTCTAAAACATGTACTGTTAGTAACGTGGATATTTGGTGAATTAGTATATTTAAAGTGATATTTAACAGACATAAGCTGTAAACTCACAATCTCAGTGGAAGAAGAATACAGTAATTACATTTACAACTGTTATTATAGTTATTTCTTTACAAACTGATTCTCAGGGAAATATTGCCTTTTAGTGTCCTGATTCATTTAATTGAAACAAGGATTTTTTTAATATAAATGAAGCTTTCCTGGCTCTTTGCATTAATAATTTTTGCAGCAATTTCTGATTTTCATTAATTCATCCTCTCCAAGTTAATCTCTTTCTCCCCGAACTTGCTCTAAAAGCTTACTATTTTTCCTCCAACCTTCCTTTCCCTATTTTCAGTTATATAACATACAATCAGGAGTAAGATTTAAGGATGTAACATCCCATTTCTTTGCCTCTCGTTAAGCAAAATTGATAAATCATTGATTGCAATTGCCGTTAGGAATTAAAATTTGGATAATTTGTCTTGTATCCATTCTGGATTGCTTTCAGTCCAAGCCACAACTTGTAAGTGAATTTCACCTTGATAGATAATTAGAACTAGATCAATAGTACAGGAAATTAATTTCTCTAACTCACTTCTCAAGATAAGGGAAAGGAAAAAAGTAATGTCTTCGGCTCAGGTACTGGAGTAGAGAGGCTACAGCATAAACTTATTTCAAAATGGTTATAGTAATTTCCAGGGTCAAATAGGTTGAAGGTTTTTTTATGATGTACTGCAAAATGTGCTAGAAATCAATGATGGAGGTTTGCTATTGGTCAAAAGGTAGATTAAAATCATTCTCAATGAGGAACAGATAATTGTCATTTATTATGTGGTTAGATAGAGTACAGAAGATGACACAATTATCTCTGTCTAGAGGTTATGTGTCAAATAACTACAAGTCATCAAATTTTAGTCTGGCTGCTGTCCATCAACACTTTTTTTTTTTTTGCAGTTGGTAAACCAGTGAGCTTTTCCCATTCATACTGACCAGAATAGCTATTCCATTGTTTCTCATGCATCTTTGAAGGTCATTAATAATTTTTAATTTCACCCATCTTTAAATTGGCAAAGTTCTGTATAATTGGAAAGTTTCCTCAAGAAATGCATCTTCAGAATTTTCTTTAATCTTTTCTGAATTTCAATAATATAGAGTGCTAAGATTACTAAGTGTAATTGAAAAACTAATTTAAAAAAAAAAAAAAGAAAAGAAATATAATAAACCTCTAATTTCTTATTTTTAAAAAGGTAGGTGACTTTGCAGATATTTCCAGAAATTGGTTTCAGGAGCCTGCACCACCTATGGCTTAGGTTACCCACAATTTTCACTCTTTACCTGATTTCAGAACTATGACATTTCTTTGTAAGAGATATGGGACTAATATTTCCCTATTTTATGAGGTAAATGCAGCTATCTTACCTGTTCTTAAGAGACAGTGCTCTTGAGAATGCTTTGCATTAGTTCTTGTAATCCAGATTCACAAATGAAGCAGTAGACCTACCATTATGATTAGCCTCCCCTGGTAAAAATGTTTTTCTGTGCTACAGCATTCACAGCAAAGTAAGTAGACCCATAGACCAAGACACCATCATTTTTAGGGTGATACACCTTATTGCACATAATGTAGGTGTACAACACAGGGTACATGTGAGTACAGTAAGTCATACATATACACTTTTAAAAGTCTCAACATTCACCTGGCTAAAATGTATTAAAACTCCCATGTTATGTGAATGTGTTGATTGGGTTTTTTTATTACAGGGAGTTATAACTCCCTGTATATATACTTCTCTTGCTTTTCTTACTTAAGAAATGAAACAAATATGCAAAGCTAATATTAAAATAATTATAAATGAGATTACAGAAATCTTCATAAAAATGGAATGGAACTTAGTACAATGTAGAAATCAAATGAGATCTAAGTTAAAAGTATATTGCATATTTTTGGTATATCACATTAATTATAACCCAAAGTAATCCAATCAACAGAATACTTTTATGAATATAAACTGATTTTTTCATGTTAAACCCTTTCCTAAACAACCTGCATATAGGACATGCAACACTTTATCAAGGTAAACATTCAAGTCTAATAAAAGACTTTTGAACAATCATATAAAAATGACAAGATATTTAGAGCAGCGTTATTGTTTATGAAGGCTGAGGCAGAACACTTTCTGAGCCCAATGTTCACAGATGGATGCATGTCTCTTCCTTCTCTATTACCAGGTCATGGGATGGGAGTGAGGCCAGAGTGGACATAAAGGATCTTGCTACATCTAGTGCTAATGAAATGGTTTGCCAGTGTCCTCAGCCTAGGCTGTGCTCAGGCAGTGACTGTACATACAGCTGATTGATGACTGTGGCATCCATCCTGTCTGTCCAATTCATCACTGTGCAGTCAACCATCCAAATATAGATTAGATTGTGAAACTCCTGGCCTTGAGGAGGGACAGTGCATAGCCCAGAGTTTTGCCAGGGAAGGCTGAGTGGCATAGGATCCTAGCGGGTAAACACTATTTACCACACCTGGTACCACATCTTCAGAGGATGCCCCACTGGGCTCACTCCTGGGGAACAGATAACCTCAGATGCTCTAACCATTACAGACAAACACTATGTCCCTTAAGAGGTTGCAAAAAGAGAATATAGGTGGTGGCTGAGAGAAGCCTAGTGGAGAAATCAAATGGGTGTGTGAATCCCATCACATGAAGCTAGGAAGACTACCCTGAGCAGAGGCTCCCACAGTGTTGGTGATGCTGATAAGACGTGGACAGGTAGGCAGGCAGGCAGCCTCACTAATATCCAACATGATCCTACCAGCTGTAGACTTACTGATCCAAACTGGTTGCCCATGGATTAGCACGAGTGAAAGACAGATAGCAAGGCCCCAGAGGGTAGTAACAACCCACCAGGATCAGCTTGCAGCAAGTCTGGGTAGTTTTGTGCTAGCTCCTCTGATAGCTACAAAGGTGGTCCTTTGAATGCGGAAGCACTCTCTGTTTCTCATGTTGTTTATGTGACACACTGTGGTACTAGTGTTATCCTGAAAAGCAGGTTTTTCACCAGGTGTGCGAAACACCAAACAACACGCAGAGCAGAGGTATTTTGTTCAAGTCATTTTTGTGCAAAGATTGGTGCTAGGTGGTAACCCACAAAGCTAGCACCCCACACTGAGAAACTACAAGGCATTTATATGGTTAAATGTGTCGGTCACAGCCAATATTCACATGACTCAGCTAATAATTGGTTAACTTCTTTCTCACTTTGATGTAAAGGTACAGCTGACTTTTAATTTACCATGCATGCTCAAAGAGTAAGGGACTTACTAGAGGGAGGGTGGCTCCTGGCCTATGGGCCTGATTTTTAGTATCATAGTGAGGATAGTTCCCCTAATGGGCATACTGTTTTAGTTCTTATCAACATCCCAATTAGTTGCTCTTCTTGACTTACGCACTTTATCTCCCCGTTCTCAGTGTCTTCTGAGGTGGGATGTTTGCTTTGAACAGTCTCTCAGCTCTCCTCAAGGATATAGTCATAAAACGAGTGCCTCTCTATCTCTCAGTTCCCATCTCTGTCTGTCAAATTCTGTTTTGCCAAGCTCACATAGTTCATTATTAAGGCTTTGCGGAAAATTCCAAAAATTCTATTTTCTTCAGGATATCATTAGCAGTACCTACATATCTCCTAAATCTCAAATCTTTTATCTATGATGAGAAGTAACTTCAGAGACAAGGCTGCGGATCTCTGTTTCACCCACCACTGTTGGTCTGGACTGTATATGAGAATTTGGATCTCCACTGTAGTTTCCTACATTTCCTGATTAAGGAACTAGAACACCTCTCATGTAAGGAAAGGTTAAAAGAGCTGAGACTATTTAGCCTAGTGTTGGAGTCCAATACTCTCCAACCAGGCTAGTTTAGATATTCCACATGTGTAGGGTGTAACGTTTACTATCAGGTTTACTTATCTGAAGATAGTTGATGTTACACAGGATTTCTGATCTAACAGAATGATACAATGAAAACACAATACCAAGTTATGCTTAGAAAATTGTAGCAATTGCAATACACAATTCCATCACAATATCACTGTGATTCTCATTACCAGTATCTATGATATGCTCACTGTCAAAATGCTGGGTGTCCCCAATCATCAAGACGGATATGTGAGCTGAAGCTAGCTCAAACACTTTCAAGGGCAGAGAGGCCCTGCGAGGGATCTGGACAGACTGGAGAGCTGGGCAATCACCAACGGTATGAAGTTTAACAAGAGCAAGTGCCAGATTTTGCACCTGGGGCACGGCAACCCTGGATGCACATACAGACTGGGGAACAAGAGGCTGGAGAGCAGCTCTGCAGAGAGGGACCTGGGGGTTCCGATCAATGGCAAGCTGAACATGAACCAACAGTGTGCCCTGGAAGCCAAGAGAGACAACCATGCCCTGGGATGCATCAAGCCCTGCATTGCAGTCGGTCGAGTGTGTGAATTGTCCCGCTCTGCTCTGTGCTGGTGCGGCCTCACCTCGAGTGCTGGGTGCAGTGCTGGGCTCCACAGAACATTAAGGATATAAAGCTACTATAGAGTGTCCAGAGGAGGCCCACAAAGTTGGTGAAGGGTTTAGAGGAGAAACTGAATGAGGAGCAGCTAAAGTCACTAAGTTTGTTCAACGTGGAGAAGAGGAGACTGAGGAGGGACCTCATCAGAGTCTACAGCTTCCTCACAAGGGGAGGAGGAGGGGCAGGTGCTGATCTCTTCTTTCTGGTGACCAACGATAGGACCTGAGGGAACAGCAGGAGGATGTACAAGGAGAGGTTTATGTTGGGTATTAGGAAAAGGTTCTTCACCCAGAGGGTGGTGGAGCACTGGAACAGGCTCCCCAGGGAGGAAGTCATGGTGCCAAGCCTGATGATACTCAAGGAGCACTTGGACAATGCCCTCAGACTCATGGTGTGAATTTGCGGTTGTCCTGTGCAGGGACAGGAGTTGGACTCGATCCTTGTAGGTCCCTTCCAACTCAGGACAGGACATTCTATGAACATCAGGAAACACTTTTTCACTGTGATGGTGATTGAGTACTGGCACAGTTGCCCAGAGAGGTTGTGTAATCTCCATCTTTAGAGATGTTAAAAAGCTGCCTGGGCTTGGTCCTGGGTAACATGTTCTATGTGGTCCTGCTTGAGCAAGGGTTTCACAGGTGACCTTCAGAGGTTCCTTCCAACTTCAACCATTTTGATTCCTCTGCAACAGTGTGACAGAAACAGGTACTTGATCATGCAAGACTGAACTTCTGCTGAATGGTGGCACCATTGGCCCTAATCTGAAGGAATAGAGATCTCCATATTCAGGACTCATAACTCTTTAAAGGCGTTCTGGCAGGAGCACAAAGAGCAGGACTGGGAGTCTGAGCATCCTGTGATACAAAGGCAGAAGTCACAGGCAGCACAATGTGGCACAGATTGATCATCAGAGATTTCCCATGTCTGTTTTGAGTACTGGAAGTGATGCAGTGCAATGATGCCTCGTAGGTGCAGCAGATGAAAAGATTATATGAGAAGAGAAGCGTGTAGGCTAGCAGGTTTTTGAAAACTGACATGCTAATTCTGAAATAAGGCCCTTACATTTTGCTGGTTAGTACGTTTGCCTGTGTGAATATAGATTCTATTGTATCAGAAGACCTCAGGCACAGAGACCATTTCCTTACACATTTAGTTTATTATTATGGATGTTGCAATCACAACTAGCTATTCAGACAGCTTCATAGCAAGGCTTTAATAATTTCAGTCCAGATTCATAACATCACCACTTCAAACACTGGAAAGTTAAGTGTCTACTCTAAGATGTCATCTAGCCACAATACTATTCAGTCAAGAAAGCTCTCAAGAAGGTAAATCACCTCACCAGTTTCAGAACCCTGTCTAAAATCAGGTAAATCTCTCACTACTGACAATAAAAGGAGCCCCAACGACTGGCTTAGATTAGACATTAAGCTTCAAGGCTTTTATGCAATTTAGATGAGATAACTCTCACCCTTAGGATCAGTAAACCTTCCCCCTACCCACTACAGAAACAACAAAATCCCCTTTTCCCCAACAAACTTAAAGACCTTTAAAACAAAAGACTGAACTCATAAAAAATCATAAATATGCTACCAGAAGAAAGAAGAGGAGATCAGACACAGACAATCTTATAAATTTTAGAAAAGCAGAGAATGTGTCTGGTGAACACATCCACATGATCCTAAGAAGTAATGGAAAATCTACCGAATAACCCAGCTGATGGTTTGCTTTTTCCAGATTCTTTAGTTCTTCATGCTAATCAACAAGCCTTTCCCTTGTTAGTGACAGTGCTAAGACCAGTTTCCTAGAAACTTCACCTTTGCTCCATTCTTTCATTAGCCTCTGTTATATTTCTGACTATCTAGAGAGTTTTCCTTTTTACTGTCCTGTTTTGTGATTTGCCTTTCTGACCAGGAGAAGACAGGTTTGTTCCAAGCATTCCCTAAATATGAATTGTCTTCTCAATGTTGCTTACTCAGATTTGTGAACTATTTTGACTGTAGGTCATACCTAATATTTTGTGGCCTTGTAGAGCATTCTATGTATTCAGAAGTCCTCTATCTGAGTACCTAATTACTTTGTTTAAAGAAGTTTAGGCTACACATGGATTTATTTCCAGCTATTTACAGGAGAGTGATTTGAGTAAACAGTCTTTGGTCATCCATGTATTTCCATGGGTGTCACCACAGAAAGTTATTTCACACCTTTTATAGAAAACCTTTAACATCCGCATCATTGATGTGTTATGGCCTAGACGAGTGGTCTGTGCAGTTGGTGGGAAATTGGCTGACAGGTCATGTTGCATTAATAGTATGAGTCTGAGGAGTGGCTAGGGGGAAACCCTACCCTTGAATCAT
The DNA here is from genome assembly GCF_963921805.1 of Phalacrocorax carbo. NCBI lineage: Eukaryota > Metazoa > Chordata > Aves > Suliformes > Phalacrocoracidae > Phalacrocorax > Phalacrocorax carbo. Next base: position 75,512,507 of record NC_087514.1, on the reverse strand, counting down.
GAGGTTCAGACAGGGCCCCCTTTCTTTCTAAACTCCTTCTCAGAGAGGAGTCTAGGTGTGGCTAAATCCAGTCTTACTCTCGGACTTGGTCAGCGGTTTATTTTTTAAGGATTGTAGAAGTAACCACCCATCAGAGTATTTTGTTGTTAGTAACTAATTTGGCAGCTGCCCAAGACAGTTGCGTTCAGTTAGAACAATCACAGCTAGATTAGTGAATAGTACAATTTTTTAAAGCAACAGATACACAGGTTCTTTAGATTACCGGTGATAAAATTGCTGGTTAAAAGACACACACCAATACTAAGAAAATTAGTAACCTGCTAGGCTATAAGTGAGTTAAGCAAATATGAAGCTACTCTAATGCTTTGGAGATTTAAAGTGAAGTTATAGAGAGGTTTCTAAGTTTTCCTGGGGAAACACTTGGTATAACCAAGTGCTCAAATCTTACCCAAAGGCATTCTAATGGGGGGGAAGGGAGGCTCAGCCTGTTGACTGGTCTCAGAAATCAGAGTGGTATGCAATGGTATCTTCCTTAACACCCTTTTTCTCTTAACCTGTTTCACACTATTTTTTACCTTTCAGGTGGAGCTTGAGTGACTCTAGTCATACATACCTTTATTACGATTGGTATAAAATTTCCTCACTTTGCTTTTAATGGTGTGGACTAGAAAAAATCAAAGCGTGTGCCCAGTGAGGGGTGGTTGCACCTTAAAGGTGGGTAGCTTACGGGATGGAGGTGTGTTTTGGTATTATAATGATATCATAATGAGCAAAGTTCACAAAAAGTACAGCATTTTGTCAAAAACCTGACAGACTGTTAGCTCAGGGCAGCAAATGTGCGGTGTACAATCTTCATGGTACCTTGAGTCCCCATTTATCACAGAGCCTGGCCACGGTGTCTCCACACCGCTCCACCCTCTGCACAAATCCTTTTAGAGTCAGCACACCGAGTTCTCCTGGCATTGCCGACATCTAAGGTTATGAGCCTAGGGAGCTTTGGTGGAATGGTTTTCTCACCTGTCAGTGACACTATACCCTGAAAGCTCCTTCCGTGCTGCACCTTTTCTAAAAACGTAAGTTTAATTTCTATTATTATTGCACATAATCCACCCTGTGACTATAGCCACTCAAGCTTCATAAGATTTGGGATGCAATGGGTGTGTCACATGCGTTCCTGTGGTGAGGATTATCGAGGACATAAATATCTTGTGGGAACATTTGGTGAGACAAAACGTTTAATCATAATCCAAAGTTTAACATACAAGGTAATTGTTAAAATACAACACAATATGGTAAGTATTAGTAAAACCAGGGCAGGGTGAAGCGTCTTGTTGAAGATTCCTGTTGCGGTCAGTGACCATCCAAATAATGTGTCCCACCGGTGGTGTTCTCTATCCTTCTTTACTCTTTCTAAGACACAGTGTATCTCCCCTGCATCATGATGGACAGTAATTAGGGCTCCTTTTCCGTTGTTCTGAATTCTTTGCAGCAACTGGTTCAGATCATCGTGTTGCAACAGTTTCTCACCAATGCTAGTTTCATTCCAATGGGGGTAGGTAACATGTCTTGGTATGATATGTAGTTAGATTGTAGCAATTGGTAGGACATGACAGGCGCTGAATAATTAAAGTCACATCCCATTATGTTAGTAAAGTTACAAACACAAATATTAGAGTGATTATGAGTATCTACAGTGGTGCTGTCTACAAGTATAGAATCACAACGGGTTCTCATACAAGCACATCCTTTCCCAATATATACAAGTACAATTTTAGGTGTTTCATCGGGATGTATATCAAAATGGCAAATATTTTGTTCAGTGTAGACACAAATGTCTTGGGTTCTGATGGTGTTGCTCTCACAGATAAACCCTTGTTGCTCCCACACAACACATGCAGCAACATCAAGGGTTTCTCATTTGTCTTCATCGGGCCCATGCTCGATGTTCCAATGGATAGAGTACAGCCCCATTGTGGTTCAATCCCAGTGCAATGATTTGGTATAAGGTATATACTGAAGCATTGCATATTGTCTAAACATAAGCTGTGACTTTGCCATCAGTAGGGTTGTAGGTAAAATTAACTGGATACCACCAGGGCTGGAATTCTTGCTCAAATTTAGTTGCATTATCCAAAATTATCTTTCAAATTTCAGTGGGCAGGGTCCCTCCCTCACCTTCTCTATAACTGCAGCGACTATAGATTGTATCTACAGTTGAGCTTGGATACAACTAAGAGCTAAAGAAGCATTATTTTGGGCAGCACCAAATGCATCTGTAATAAACTGGTGGTCTTTCTCATTTACCTTTCCCCACTAGGCAACATATCCAATAAAAGCCATTGATTGTTTCCCAGAGCTGAAAGAGAAGATTATAAAGGGTACTCCCAATCCTGTTCCTAAGGCACCAGTCACATCTCTGGTCATTTTTGAGAGGTCAGGGTCCGTCCGTGCAATCATGCTGATCATCCTGCGTAAGATGTACCCAGGAATGGTGAACAGGTAGGGTTAACTGCAGAGATATTAGTCTACATTGTTAATTACACCCGTTTGACGGAGTATGACAGATCTAAAGAGTACTCACTGTTGCTCTGTGCTTTTAATTACATAGGGACCAATGTTACTGATGTGAGGAGACAATACAATAGGAGGTCAGGTGTGTGGATATGGTCAATTTTGAATTGAAAGCCCAAGCTAAAGAAAGAGCACATACGCTTCAACCCTATGTCACGTAGTCTACCCCGTCACACATGGATTCCACATATTACACTCAGTAATCATAAAGTCAAATAATAATTCTGCAGCACATTTGCCCCCAAGACAGAATGCAAATTTCAGAGGGTTTGCCGTGGGTAGAGTCATTGATTGTTCAACACCCTATTTCTATTTCTTCTTCTGGTGTGGGCTGCAGGGACAAAATTTTGTGAGAAGTGCATGGTCCCAAAGATCATGTATCTGGACTAGAAGGAATGTACTAATTTCAATTAGAAGGAAACCAGTCCCAGTGGAGTCTTTCCCAGACAGGTCATGCCATAACCAAGGGTGATTCCTGTAAATATAAAAGGAAAGGAAGCACGCTCGGTCGAGTATGCAACCGACAGGGTTATTATTATCTTGTTTTCCAGTGTAAAATACCATAGGATATTCTCTCGGCTCGGTATGAATCTTTGGGGTGATGGTGTTAGCAGATACACAAGAAGCTTTCATTTTGGGGCAGCCATCTCCAAGGCTGGGCAGCTCCCTGTATCAGTGTCACAATCTCGGCAATGTTTGGATCTGTGGCAGTTAAAGGTGCAGTATTAGCATTTAACTGTTGGTAATCCACTGTGAAACGCCATCGCCCAGTTGGCTTCTTTACTGGCCACACTGGTGATTTATAAGGTGAATCAGTCCTTTTGATGATGCCTCTTTCCTCTAATTCTGTTACCACCCTGTCACTCCCTGTAATTGCTGCTTCTAGTAATGGGTATTGCAGAACATTAGCGGTGCGAGAGGCGGGTAAGGGTACGGATGTTTCTAAGAGATTTAGTTTCACTAAGTCTGACCCTATTTCATTTCCTGCAAAAACTCCACACTGTCCCATCTGGGGGTTTCCACACCTGTCCATGCAGTATGTTAAATCCCAGAATGTCAGTGAGTACTGCACCAACTAACACCTTTGCTTTTGTTAGTTTTTGTTCTCCTGGCAGCCAGAGTGAAACTTTCCCTGTAGGGCATTCTTTTTCCACACCATCGATTCCAGCGAATTCAATCCTGCGCTGGCCAGGTTGTATGCGATCTTGGGTGTTTCTTGCAAATAGTTTGAGACTATCAGGAAGACTGCGAAAAAGAGGGGTTAATTGTGCAGGGTCAAGGGGAGCTAGCATCAGGGATTTCCTGAATGTGTCTCCTTGTACATTGCCTGTATGCAGTCTGCTTTCCATACGGATGCAGCCAGATTGTGGAAGCGAGTAGCTTCAATCTCCAGTGGTTCTTCTCTCTCCTGAGGATCTAGACCACCTGCCCAGGATGCAACCCATGCAGTTAAGGAATAACTATGATTTCCTGGTCCGGAGGTTAAGAATACTCCTGGCTCCCAATAGCTTCCTGCTTCTACCTAATTTAACGTAATTTGGTCTCCTCCTTGAAGAGAAACTCACCACACATATACTCAACTTTTGATTCTCCTGGCCACCTTGAGAATTTCTCCTGTATTTTCAGTAACTCCACTGGTGACCACTCAAAGGACGGTGGTGGTAAATAGCTCTTTCTCAAACTGGCAACCTGCCACTAGTGGGGTCCCCCAGGGATCAATATTGGGCCCAATGTTATTCAACATCTTTATAAGTGATCTGGATAACGGCATCATGTGTAGCCTGATGAAGTTTGCGGATGACACCAAGTTGAGTGGGGAAGTAGACACTCCGGAAGGGAGAGCTGCTCTGCAGGAGGATCTGGATAGGCTGGAAGAGTGGGCCAGCAAGAACCCTATGAAGTTCAACAAGGAGAAGTGTAAGGTCATGCACCTGGGAAAACATAATCCGGGAGTGCAGCACAGGCTGGGATCCACCTGGCTGCAGAGCAGCTCTGTGGAAAGGGACCTGGGGGTCCTGGTGGACAGGAAGCTCAACATGAGCCAACAGTGTGCTGCTGTGGCCAAGAAGGCCAACAGGGTGCTGGGTTGCATCAAAAAGGGCATCGCCAGCAGAGATAAAGAAGTCATTATCCCGCTCTACTCAGCACTTGTCAGGCCACACCTGGAGTACTGTGTACAGTTCTGGTCCCCGCTATACAAAAAGGATGTGGACAGGCTGGAAAGGGTCGAGAGAAGGGCCACCAAGATGATCAAAGGACTGGGAAGACTGCCATACGAGGATAGGCTGGGAGAGCTGGGTTTGTTCAGCCCTGAGAAAAGGAGGCTCAGAGGGGATCTCATCACCATGTACCAGTACTTAAGGGGCAGCTACAAAGAAGATGGAGACTCTCTTTTTACACGGAGTCACATGGAGAGGACAAGGGGGAATGGACACGAGTTGCTCTTGGGGAGATTCTGATTGGACACCAGAGGGAAATTTTTCACAGTGAGGACAGTCACCCATTGGAATAATCTCCCCAGGGAAGTGGTTGACTCGGCCACGTTGGACACCTTTAAGAGTCGCCTGGGCAGGGTGCTGGGCCATCTTGTTTAGACTCTGCTCTTTCCAGAAAGGTTGGACTAGATGATCCCTGAGGTCCCTTCCAACCAGAGATTCTGTGATTCTGTGATCCTTCTTCAGAGGTGCAGAAAACAAGTATAAAGAGGTGAAGCTGCTTGCATTTTGTTATACTAAAGTTAGTTGCAATCCAAGTGGCAATGAAATCAAATCTGTTGAATCTCAAGCTCAAAAGTTATTCTTGATTCTCAGCAGACATGAACATTGACAGATATTTCTTGTTTGGAAAAATATATAAAGATTGGAATACGTTTTAGAAATGTATATTTTTGCTCAGAACGAGTGTGGACACCTCCTTGGATGCTGACTAAGGATCACAGCTAACCTGTTCCACAAGAGATCATTACAATAAGGAAACATTCTTGTTTATATTTTAAATAAATTAGTCAATGTAGTTAATCAGTATGCATAGTCTAATGCTACCCAACAACTTCAACTGTGCACGGTCATGACAGGAATCAGTATAAAAGGAAAAAACCCTTTCTAATCTTTAAACATCAGTTTCTTCAGATAACCTGGGGTTAAAACCACTAAAAGCCTTACTCTTAAATTTATGGTTATTGCATGGCATGCCTAAATAACATATTTTTTTCATCCTTATTAAATACAAACAATTTCAACACTCTTGCCTTTATTTCCTTTGGCAATGCACAAGTTTAAGTCAAAATTTTGAATGTTTCAGCAAGTTATGAGCATGTAAATAGAAAATTTTATAACAAAAATGTTCTTGTAACCTTATAACAGGTGATAGCATTTTCTTGCGAAAACATTTTACTAAGCGTGTGAAGACACAATAGCTGAATTCAAAACATTTTGTATAAAATTGTGTCTCATTTTGATAACTGTCATATTTTTCTTACATATATATATATGGCATGGGAAATATAATGTGTGTGCTTCACTTGAGCCTCTGGTTGGTCCATTGGGTGACTTTTGTGCATAAAGCAAAGCACACTTGCAAGTGTTTGTATCTGCAGAAGCAGGATTCAACTGTACAGAGGCTACTCCTGTAAACTTAAGGTTAAATCACGTGATAAATCTACAGCCCAATTTATTTCTGTAAGTAATACTAATAAAATTCTGCAAATACTCCCCCACCCCCCAAAAAAAAAAAGAAAAAAAGAAACCCACCCCATCCAAAACCACCAAACCTAAGGCAAGGCTAACCTTAGATGCAGCTGTATAAGAATGACATTTACAGAAATAAATCTATAAAGTTTATTTTACTTTTGGATATTATCTATACCCAAAGTGGAAGATATAGCTAGTATATAGCTAGTATCTCTGATCAAGAGGCAAAATATTGTAAACACAACTAGACATGGAAAGCATAGCTCTGAAGATGACTAATTTCTAGTTTTACCAACCTAAGGTTTTATATCAACACGAAGTAACTGTTCATGTAAACAATAATGAAAACAATAACTTTGACATTATGATAGTACAGGGAAGTGTCTATGACATGACATGGTATATGATGGATGCAAACATAACTGTGTTATTTTTGATCATGTGACTTTGTCAAAGACAGTTTATAAATTTGTAATCCTTTGCAACATTAATATTACTGTCAGGAACATAGGTTTCAAATCCTTTATTCAGAAATCAGTCACAAACTTTAGACACAGTTTAAATCATCTTTTCACGCCAACACTGTATCTTTGTATTGGTTCTATTATATCAGTACAATAAGGTATGATATTGTTCCTAAGAGGGACTTTAACAGCTGAGAGGGCCACACTATCAAGCTGACAAAAAATATCCCTTCTTCAGCTAAGTTTCTGACATTTACTCCAATGTATTTTATAATCTTTTCTAAGTAAGTAAAAACTGTTTTAAAAGGCTAATTTCCCAGTATTTGAAAATATTTTTTCTTCATTCAAATTTATTTCTTATTTTCAAATGTCATTTGCTTGTCTCAGCTTCCAGAGGTCTTTCCTGTCTTGTCTCTATAGAAATACAAATTGCACTTCTGGAAAGAAATAAAGTAAAAATTACCCCTCCCACCCCAATCTCTGAAAACAAAAAGAAGAATAGAAAAGCTATTTTAAAATAATGTATTTTTAATATAATCTTATTTTTTCTGTTTCTGTGTAGGGGAGGTTTTGAGAACATTAGTTCTCAGCTGTACTTAGCCAAAGCTCTAGCTCACATCTGCTATCTATTTCTACTTTTTTTATTCCAAAACCTAATGACCAAGTATGGAGAAATAGAAAAAAACTATCCGTCAAAGCTCAATTCAAAATATCATGTCCCTGTGTTCCCAAACTCATATAGGCAGTATGAAGTTATAGAAGTCCATTGTGGGGGTGAGGGGAAGACAAAAAGTAGGAAAAGCTAGTAGCAGCAAGTTTTATACTTAGTTTCTTCCGAAAGTTAAAATTGAGCCCCTTTCACAGCTTCCCTTTATATTTTACTATAAAATGTGTTTCTCAGTATGTGATGTAAAGTACTGCCAGTTGAAATTTAAGCTCCTTATTACTAGCCTTTCAGAAGCACTCAGTGAAAAAACATTGTTCTTGTCTCCCTTGAGTATTTTGGCTGGTGTTACAATTCTCAGTTTCCAAAACTAGTTCGAGGCACCGTTCCTTTACCTAAGGTAACTGTAAAGATTTTCAATGGGTGGGAACAGTTGCACTTTTACTACTAACACGATAGCAGAGACTGGTTGTGTCATAGGAGCGGATTGGAATGATTGAAGTTTTGTAGCTGTAATGTTTATGTGCTTCTCCAAAGAACCCACATCTCTTGGGACTCTTAAAGCTTCTTGGAAGTCACAGTGACAGGAGGACACCTCTGCTTTATGTTCACAGACTCAGGTCAACAACCCTGCAGTTTTCCTTTGCCTTCCTTCCTTCTTTCATTCTCAATACTCTCTAGGAGTAATTCTCTCTTGTGGAACGATTTGGTAGAGAAAAACCCAAATGCTTGCAAAAGCTGTCATGATCAAAACCAATATCTTAAATGCAAAAATGAGGAAAGCTATTACTTAATTGATCCTATGTTGCAGAGAAGAGAAAGAGAGAATAAAAACAAAAACAAACCATACCACAACACAAGAAAAAACCCAAACAAAACCCCATTTGCAACTAAATGAGAAGGGAGTATCTCAAACTATTCTTCAGACAGGTTTCTTGGAGGACTAGCAAAACATACTGAGGTTCTGGCAGGAATAGCATTCCCCTCCTGCAAGGGCATCTATATTTTAACTGTGAAAGTAGTTTAAAACCTTGGTCATCTCATCTGACCTATCTCTATTGCAGACATCTGAATAGTGGTATTAACCAAAAAACACCTTTCCATTTTCATTGAGTCTGGCATATCTCCACCATGCCCTCCTCTTGCCTCCCAGTCTTGATCTTAGCTATTTACAGCTTTTAAGATGGATTGCTGCAATATATCCAAGAATAGGACTGACTGCAAAATAAGCTGAGAAAACTGCCAGCATCAGAATTAAGGGTTCAATGACAGTATGTCACTCTCCTTTTTTAAATTTTATGCAGACTCTACAGGTAACTACGGAAACCCATTTTTCTCTGAAAACAAAGCTTTTGTACAGACCAGTTAGTGTTAAATCCTTCAAAATCATGATGACATTATCATACTATTACTGTTGAAATATAACTTATTTAACTTTAGCGATTCTCTTTACAGGAAGTACCACAATCACAGAAAGCTTGCACAGTGCTGAAAGGAAGGATTTCATAATGCCGCTACATCATTCCCAAGGCTGAACCAGGCTTGATGCTGAGCACGTAGATAATATATTGCAAGCCTCTATCACATTTAAGATGATTCAATGTTTTCAGACAGCAATGAGCAGGTGAACACTTTCCTCTTTCCCGCAACTTTCTCCCCCCAAATCCATGTATGAATATGCCAGTGTGAACACACACATACACACAAAAGATCACTTCACTGTATGTCCTACCACTATACAATATAGTACAGCTGATAATATATATTAGGTGAAAGCCCTGTTAAATCTCTACTTGAGCCTGGAAGTGATTAATATGATCCATTACTTCACACATAAAAAAACCTAGCAAACAAGTAATCTTTCTTTTACAGATGTGGTGAACCATTTACCATTCCTGTCTCTTCGATTGCAATAGCATCTGTAAAAAGCAATGTATCTTTGAGATCATGGGATATAAATCTTTTTGTGATAAGAAACTCTACAGCTTACAGGACACTGCGAGTCTAATACATCTTCTGTGTCTTAACAAATAAAAAGTAAGTTTTCATGCTTATAAAAGATTCAGAATGAGAATATCAGAAAAATCTTTATTACTAGAAATTCCTTTCTTTATCTGCACCAGAGAGACAGTGCAAGCAATGTAGTTTAAGCTTCCTTAAATTGATCCACTAAGGTTGCTTGAGGATCTTCAGTGGATCAATGTAGAGAAGCTTACAGCGCTCATCTGAAGAGATTACTTTTAATAAGAAGGGAAAATTCAGCTTGAGGACTATTTAGCCTATTGTAGGAGTCAGGAGACAAAGTTGTATTATGCTCTACTTGGTTTTATTTTGCATAAACAGTGACCACTAAAACAAACAGAAACTCAGGTGAGACTTCATAGTATAACATTTATGATACTAAAATATTTTATCTTCTGAAGTTATAGGAACATTTTCTGTTTTAAGTACCAACATATGTTTTTGTAGATGATGGTCTATTAGGGCTTTCAGGAGAAGACTTTGGTGTCATCTTTTTCAGAATGTGTAAATGAACAACTCTTGGGGAGAGGGAAGGCTTTAAGCAGCCTGCTGCAACATTATAGACAAAGGAAAAGGTGCTAGCTGGCAGTCTATTAGTCGTTCAACAGGATCTGGTAAAGAAATGCTTCCGCTACTGTTTGCCTAAAGCTTAGAGGCATGTCTTTTAGGACTGAGCTTGGTTATTCCTGTAATGAAAGCAGTAAGTATTTTAGCAGGCCTCAATTTACAAGAAACTTACAGGTTAATCCTTTATGGGTGAAGTCTTGCTAATGAAAAAAATCTCTACCCTGTATTAGTGCTGAGAGCTATCTTTCAGTTTCTGTCTGAACTTGATGACAGACAGCAGTTGTCCGAGTTATAACCCACAATTAACTGTCTTTTCACATTCTACATGTTGACCATATTTACTGACTACATTAAATTTTGTAACACTATTGACTATGCAAAATATGAAAACAGAAGTCAGTCAGGATCTTATTAGGTTTCATAACTGGTTGAATAACTGGACCTTGATCTTAATAGCAAAAAAAAGCAAAAACTTTTAAGGTTTAAGTTTAATCAGTCTAATAGAATATTCTAGCTTTCATTGCATTCATATGTTCATTTTAATTCTTTTAAAACTAGACAATAGGACTGCTTTAACACTAGTATCACCTTGCGCCTTGTAAAGTCGCCAGTAAAGTCAAGCTAGGTTCTTCGAACATGCTCAGGCAAGTGTAAAACTTACTGACAAAATTTACGTAACAAGGTGATCTAAGTGTGACGTTACCCAGTAAAACACACTTGTAACCAATGGACATAATTGTCAAATGTGAAGTAAATTTGATAGTTCAGGATGGGGGAAGAAAATATTTGAGGGTTTTGTTAGGATGAAGAAGTAAGTATATAAAAAGTAGTAAATAATCAATAAAATAAGTAATTAATAAAAAATATATCTGTGACACTTCTTGCTGCTGTTGCTTCTATTGAACTCAGAGGATTATGAACATTTCAAGAGTTAGAAGCTTACAGGACTGTAGCAGTAAATAGAAGTAAATTTTTATCTTGCTGCTTTTGCTGTACAAACAGAAGGTATTTCCTAGGATAGCTTCATTATTTGTCTTATGACTTTTGGAAAGGATGAACTCCAATAAAAACCAGGTATTTAATAGGCATGTCTGTTAGTATTTGACACCCAGAGCTTCCAATCTGGCCACATAATAAGGAGTGGTTAAATGCTGCTCATTCAGACAACAAAAGGGAGAGAAGTGGTTTGTAGTAAATACCCCAACTCTTCTTTCCTTTTAGGGCAGATATTCTGAACAACCAAACTCAGTCACTGCTGACCAAGATACCTCCTGCAAGAGGTGAAGCCACAAATTTGCTCCTAAATTTTTTTCTCCAGTTTACTTACAAATGCTCCCTTTTACCCACATAATGTCCACAGGATATCTGCCCCTTTAATCAAATGGACAGCAGAGGCAGCACAGACCCTACAGCTTTTTAGCTTTCAGAAATATTCAACCTGGACCTCTTGGAGCTCAAAAAACTGCCAGTGATGTTTATGTTACTGTATAGGATAATCCACCTTGATCTCCCTTATTAACATCAAAAAAGATATCTAATCCGGTAAGGGCCATCAAAAAGGGTCAAGCAGAACTGTCTGGTGCTACAATAATTGATGTCTTTGTTGGGCAATTTTTATTGTATTCCTTGAGCTGAATTAAACACACATTTCTGCTTAAGAATATATATCTATATAAATTAATGAACAGTACATTGGACAGTCTACAAGAAATCTGTAAAGATGCGTCACAAGCCAATTCCTTATATACACTTGCACCAGCATCAGTCAGGTGACTATCAGCATGGGGTGCCTTGGCCAGATGTTGGGTTAATCCCCCAGTTACTGTTTGAATTTACTCTTCAGCTTTAATATGTACCAAATGTTCTCTCTTTTACTTTGGAATTTTTTAATTTATCAGAAACATTTCTCTTTGCTTAGATTGCAATTCAATACCTTAATGTATTCTTTTGAGATCTATGACATATCTTCATGAAAAAGGAGGAAAAAATGCTTCTATAAATGCAAATTATTCTCCTGCCTCCATCCCCACAGCTCCCATTACCTTGCTCAAGGAAAGACTACCTGGCACCCAACCCAGGTGATGCATGGTGATGTTCCATAAACACCAAAGGAAAACTAAGTATTGGCTCAGTAAAATATGTGTATATACCATGTTCCTCTGCTGTTCTTGATGCAGTTGTCTATCCTTAGATGTGCCTCCATGCTCAAGTGAGTTCCTTTCCACTGCCTGCATGACCAACAAGACAAATATGTTCTACATATCTACAAAAGGGTCGTTTTCTTCTGAGAAAAATATTTCCAAACCAGAAATTTCTTGGCTAATTTAAATAAATAGCTGAAATATTTTATTTTTAAACAAGCACACACACACATGTGAACACATATATATATTTACATACATGGATACATGGGGCATAATATTATTAAAAAGACAAAAGGGTTTTCTGCCTCATACAGAATCACAGAATCTCTGGTTGGAAGGGACCTTAGGGATCATCTAGTTCAACCTTTCTGGAAAGAGCAGAGTCTAAACAAGATGGCCCAGCACCCTGCCCAGGCGACTCTTAAAGGTGTCCAACGTGGCCGAGTCAACCACTTCCCTGGGGAGATTATTCCAATGGGTGACTGTCCTCACTGTGAAAAATTTCCCTCTGGTGTCCAATCGGAATCTCCCCAAGAGCAACTCGTGTCCATTCCCCCTTGTCCTCTCCATGTGACTCCGTGTAAAAAGAGAGTCTCCATCTTCTTTGTAGCTGCCCCTTAAGTACTGGTACATGGTGATGAGATCCCCTCTGAGCCTCCTTTTCTCAAGGCTGAACAAACCCAGCTCTCCCAGCCTATCCTCGTATGGCAGTCTTCCCAGTCCTTTGATCATCTTGGTGGCCCTTCTCTCGACCCTTTCCAGCCTGTCCACATCCTTTTTGTATAGCGGGGACCAGAACTGTACACAGTACTCCAGGTGTGGCCTGACAAGTGCTGAGTAGAGCGGGATAATGACTTCTTTATCTCTGCTGGCGATGCCCTTTTTGATGCAACCCAGCACCCTGTTGGCCTTCTTGGCCACAGCAGCACACTGTTGGCTCATGTTGAGCTTCCTGTCCACCAGGACCCCCAGGTCCCTTTCCACAGAGCTGCTCTGCAGCCAGGTGGATCCCAGCCTGTGCTGCACTCCCGGATTATGTTTTCCCAGGTGCATGACCTTACACTTCTCCTTGTTGAACTTCATAGGGTTCTTGCTGGCCCACTCTTCCAGCCTATCCAGATCCTCCTGCAGAGCAGCTCTCCCTTCCGGAGTGTCTACTTCCCCACTCAACTTGGTGTCATCCGCAAACTTCATCAGGCTACACATGATGCCGTTATCCAGATCACTTATAAAGATGTTGAATAACATTGGGCCCAATATTGATCCCTGGGGGACTCCACTAGTGGCAGGTTGCCAGTTTGAGAAAGAGCTATTTACCACCACCCTTCGGGTGCAGCCTGTCAGCCAGTTCCCCACCCACAGCACAGGCCACTTGTCTAGGCTGTAACGCATTAATTTCTCCAGGACACTGTGGGGGACCGCATCAAAGGCCTTGGAGAAGTCCAGGTAGACAATGTCCATTACCCAATTGCTATCTATTATTTGAGGATAAGAAATCTGAGAAAATAATGTCTGATTGTAACACGTTTACTTTTTAATAACTGCAAACTTCACTACCCAAAATCTTCTTGCAAACACAACTGTCTCTTGAGATAACCAGTGAAGGCATGGTATATAAAAATAATCAATCCTGTGCTATATTATGCTTTCACAAAATCCAATAATAATCAAAGAAAACACAATGCCTTTGTTCTCAGTAGTTTGTCTAAGGGTAGGTGTGTTCCAGAAAGTTTAAATTCTGGTCAGACCTACTGCATTGTCAAAACAAGAATGCCATGGTATGATCCCTTTCAACAATTTAATGTACTGTAAATTTCCTTGGCAAAAATATGAAGTAACTTCTGCAGTTTTAGAGATTTAAATGTTAAATTGTCTTTTCTGTTAATCTTCCCCATGTTGTTATGGTTACATCGTCTCTTACCATTCTTTTATTTTTTTATAAGAGACTCAAAGTATGAGATAAAGCAGTGGTAAAAATTGCCATATTGTTTTTAGGGAGACAAAAGTTGATTTAAACAGGGTCCATCTGCACAGTTTTGTTATATGAGGATGGGGTGGAATTTCTTTTTGTCCCTGCATCCCTGAATAATTTTCTCAGGACACAACATTAACAGTCCTTTTGTTTAGGAATAAATGCAAGCAGATGTTTAATTAAATTGTAAGTTACTGTAAATAACATTGCAACTGCCAGTAGTTGGGTTCCTGTAGCCATAATTGTTTCTGCTGGCCATTACCAGCAGCTTTGTATGAAAAACTTGCAACATTCACCAGATACATTCACACTGTCTTGGAATGAAGGTGTAGGGAAATAAACTCAGAGAGATGCCAGGATTTTGTCACTGTCAGAGCAGCATATGGAGGCAAGTTTTTCTGTCCTCCTTGGCTCCCTTCCTGCCTATCAGAGATCTACACGTTTTTCTTTTTTTTTTTTTTTTGTGCATTATTTTTGTCCTACTAATATTTCAAAGGCAGACAAATTCACTTTTCATATAGTTGAAAAAGAGCAGAGAGACAGCAAAATTTTGTAATTTTTATTAATATATTAAATAACTATATAAACTAGATTACAAACCTGTCCAAATGAAAACACAGTGGAAGATTGTTCAGTAAGGTTTAGCATTTCTTTCCTAAATGAAAGGAAACATAGAAACAAACTTGCTGTACACCTAGATTTTTTAACGATAATTGTTTTGGTTACATTTTAGGTCTTTCTTAAGAGAGGGTGGTTGGTGGTTCCATCTATCTGAGGGTCCCTTTCAGGACAGTCCTGAGAAAGGTAATTCCTATTCTAACACCTAATATCAAGCTTGATGTCTGATAATAGCCAGATGCAGTGCCAAGTTACTGTCATTTTGTTGCTACTATTAAGTTAACACTATACGTATAAACTATTCTGTAAAAAGTTCACTACCTTTAGCATGATGGTGCATAAGAAAGGCCAGGATTGAGAAGCTGTTATTTGAGCATCTGATGTTCACAGTCATATGAATTTTCATAGAACCATAGAATGGTTTGGGTTGGAAGGGATCTCTAAATGTCATCCAGTCCAACCCCCCTGCAATGAGTAGGGACACCTGCAACTAGATCAGGTTGCTCAGAGACCCGTCCAACCTGACCTTGAATGTTTCCAGGGATGAGGCATCTACCACCCCTCTGGAAAACCTATTCCAGTGTTTCACAACCCTCATTGTAAAAAAAATTTCTTCTTTATATCTACTCTGAATCTACCCTTCTTTAGTTTAAAGCCATTAACCCTTGTCCTATCACTACATGCCCTTGTAAAAAGACCCTCTCTAGCTTTCTTGTAAGCCCCCTTCAGGTACTGGAAGGCTGCTATAAGGTCTTCTCAGAACTTTCTCTTCTCCAGGCTGAACAAATCCAATTCTCTCAGCCTTTCCTCGCAGGAGAGGTGTGCCATCCCTCTGATCATTTTTGTGGTCTACCTCTAGACCCACTCCAACAGTTCCAGACTGTTACAGACTCTGGAGTCTGTAGTAAAGACTCCAGAGCTGGATACAATACTCCAGGTGGGTCTCATCAGAGCAGAGTAGAGGGGCAGAATCACCTCCCCTGAGCTGCTCATCACGCTTCTTTTGATGCAGCCCAGGATGTGGTTGGCTTTCTGGGCTGTGAGCGAACATTGCCTGCTCATGTCCAGCTTTTCATCCACCAGTACCCCCAAGTCCTTCTTGGCAGGGCTGCTCTCAATCCCTGTATGTCTGCAAATTTGCTGAGGGTGCACTCAATCCAACTCTGTACATTGTTGGTGAAGATTTAAATGGTACTGGACCTAACACATATCTTATAAGCTTATGGAGAAAAATTTGGATTTTTAGAAAAAAAGAGTGTGAACAGAGTATTTTTAAAATGGAGTCATAGTAAGTTGAAGTTGTAGACTTAAATTAATCTGACAGCTCTTTCAATATATTTCCTGCATTCAAAGAAGGAAATATCAGCAACTCTCCGGACTGCATTGCTCAATTAGGAAAATGTCTGAAGATTAAGTTTGTGTTGTTTTTAACAGTTGTTGCACAAAAGATCATTCCATTATATGAAATGCTAGGGGTACCATCAGTCTCCATATAAATCAAAGCCTGTCACTTAAATCCATCTTCTAGGTTCTGTATTTCATTCTTTGAGTAAGTGTCTTTCACAGCATTCTTAAGGAATAGGTTTCAACAGTACCATTAATTCAGGCATCATCCTTCACCTTCACTCTTTACTGCTGGTATGAGGAATGTTGGAGGTAGAGGTTATGAAAAGACAAGACAAACAAATGGAAGCCTGGAGAACATGCATACGGAAAAGAACAGTTCAAGAAGTTTGAATAATACTTTTTGGAGGTACAGTTCAACCAGGGTTTGGAAAATAAACAGGGTTGCCAGCAAGCGGCAATTTTAGGGAGCATGTCTCAGAATGAGAATCTTTGAGTAATTGGCTTAAGCAGTGAAAAACTTCAATGAGAGACAATGTGACATCCGAACTTGTCACAGAGCCCTTTTCAGCGAGAAAAGAAAATGATATTGAACACTTTCATACGGCGATTTCAGAACAATGCAAGGAAAGAGCAATGGAAGAGAAGTAGGGAAACATAGAGGGGTTAAAGGCTTTTTCTGTTTGGTTGGTTTGTTTTGGTTTTTGTTTAAAATACAGTTTGAAAAACTAGTGTGACTACTTAGCTCTACTGCTCCTAACAGAAATTTTGATCTTTATAGAATAAACTGAGATATGTAAAATGAAATTAAGAAAAATGTGCTGTACTGCAACTACATTTCAGGTTCTGTAAGAGGAAAATTGATTAAATAGTATGTCCCCTTCTTGGACTAATGTTGTCTTTCATATTGTTTGTTCTGAATACAGCATGAATTTGCACTTCGTTCACTTATGTCAACTAATGAGTTGTATCCATACACATTCATGAAATGACAATGCCCATACTGCAACATAAAGAAAATATGTTTTGTCAAGTGATAGGCAACTAAACAAAGATCCAAAAATAAAAATAATGGATTGGTTTCGGGAGGCAACTTTCAGAGGGAAAAGAATGTAACTTCTTCGAACAAGCACGACTAAAACGTCTTCTGCTTGAAGTAATATTGCATTATATTAGATAAATCACACTAAAAATAGTTAATATGGTTTTATATTTTTATAACTAAATTAAATTGATTTAGCAGATAGATAGCTTTTATGAAGTATTAATGCAAGTGTCTTTATTACCTTGCTTTCTATGGGGATTAACGTCATCTGCCAACAGTATTTGTTGGAAGGGCTACTTGAGAAATAAAGTATTACAGCTGCTCCTGTGACAATTCTAGGCACCAAATTCCAGATGAATACTATGAAAGTAAGTTTATTTCCTGTCTTTCTAAAACATTTTTTCTTACAGCTGTCATTTTTCAATGACACATTGTAGATTGTCTCTTTTACCTTAGTGTGTAAACCTTCCTTCCTGATGGTCAATAAAGTTCAGCAAGAATAACTTCTGGTTTTGTCAGTTTTTCACTATTATATGTCCCTGGAGTGTTCCCTGTTGCAGCAATTCCTTTTCAATCCTCTCAGTCCAATCCTGGGACTGTTGTTGGCATTTCCATAATATTAATCAATCATTGATTTTTTTTCCACTGGCATCAGCAAGAGTCACATATTTAATTGAGTAAATGCTGGGTGAACATACTTGGTTATATTAGGCTGCTGAATCATAATTGGTGATGCTGTAATATTCCACAAAAGTTTTTACATTTCGCAATTCAATAACATAATGATTCTGAAAGTACTCATTGAGGAACAGAAAATGAACATGTTGTTTGCCACTGAATAAGGCTGTCTACCTTGAACTGACGTATTAAAATTCTTCAGAAAACATTATGTTGTATAACAAAATCCAATATTGAACTGTATCAACTCTGAAAATAAGCAAGATGATACTCCTAATTTAAAAAATACAGTGCAGTAGCTATGTGTTATTTCATGCTTATAATTGCTACTGAAAATGTTTCTCATTTTTTCCATAGGTAGTATATTCTGAAGTATAGTTTTAAAAGAGATATCGAGCATATTTACTTTTCTTGGCATATAAATTGCCCACACTCAGTGTGGCCCAGTTTAAATTAGAGATTAATACTTGCTTAGAACTAGTGCTTTCCTAATGGCCTATATATATTAGAAATGTACTTTCAACATTAGGAAAATGTAATATCTTGAAATTATTAATTTTCTAAACCCTAATGTCAGCATAGATTGTTGCTTATTTTCCTGTGGTGACCCTGTTAAATATTTTTAGGAACATCCTTTTTTAAACTGAAAGTTTAGTGCATGAAATTCAGGTGCCTATTCTGGAAATGAGTTGTTACATGTTGTTTACTTATGCTGACGTTTTTCTATCAGAAAGGGAGAATTTCTTTCTTGAATTAGTTTCTCAGCATGAATTTGAGAATCCTGCAGCTTACCTCAAGTATCCACACTGTTTACAAAAGTAGTCAGTTTGTAGTCAGGCTGCCTGCACGTTCCAGTTGTCCAGGGCTGACCACTAATCCCACTAAGGGATGTACGGCTGTGTTACACCAACTGTGCAGTGATCTGGGGCAGTCCATACTGCAGAATGATGTGTGTTTATGCTAAAAGGCAGAAAAAGCCCAAATTGCTGGATAATCCATCCCACATACAGAAAAATAAAGACCATAATGTTGTGAGTAACAGATTAATATTTCATTCTCTCTGTTCCCTTGAGCCTTGGCATGTTTGTGCTACTCCGGTAACACTTGGAACAAGAGAGGAGAAAGAGTTAGTAAGTGTCAGAGATGTTCCAATTGCAAAGGATGCAAAACTGTTTCTGTGGTAGGACCTAGCTAGGGCTTACTTTCCCCCAGTCCTTTTCCTTTAGTATGGATGGATGTTTTAGCTTAACCCAATGACACCTTGCAGCTCTGATATCTCTAGCAACAGTCATAAAGTTTTCAAGATATAAAAGTGGTGCACCAGCACGGTCCATTGGCCAAATTGAAGTACACCCACCCTGAAAAGATTTTATAGGATGCTTTCAGTGATTGCTCGTTTCTGATCAAGAACACATTCAGTCATAGGCCGGAAGAAGTCTTTCTGACTGAATGAGCTTGTGAATTTGAAAGTTAGCAGGGTTTGAACAAAAAGCCTTATGAGATTCTGCAGAATTATTATTAGGATACAAAAATTCTGGTGCCTGTAGTGTGAATTGAGTAATTGAAAACTGGGTTCATGAGAACAGTTAGTGCTGTAAATAGTCCTTTCTTTTTCCTTGTTTTGTACAGACAGAATTCACCTGTTAAAATGTCTCAGACTGATTAAAGGTGTCTTGTGGGAGAGGGTTTAGTTCTTTGGTTTCCTGTACTGTGAATAACAGTCCAGACAAATAGAGACTTGTTACTTTTTCTCCAAGACCAAGAGCTCAGGAGAAAGCCAAAAAATCATGTACCTCATGATTTTTTTTTATTTATGTGCAGTCTTTTCATTTACATGCAACAGTTGTGAATTATGACAAATGGGTATCAAGACCATTCCTCTCCCACTCCTTTTCTTGTTTTAAAGTACTACCATAACAAAATAAAACTAAATTATTTCTATGGCATAAAATAATTCAGAATTATTTTTCTCACTGAAGTGAGAAATCGGTCTGACTTTTGAATGCTAAGAATTTTGCATGTTTTCTGCAGTGAGGCTTTGTTCCTATATGAAGTAGGAAGGGGCATAAGAGGTTGAAAACCAATTCTGTGTAATGTACAGTATGTGTTCATTTTATTTATGGTGCTGTAAGTGAAAATTTATAATGGAAGTGTTATTCAGGAGGTCTAGTTTATATAAAAGTAGCTTTGGGTTGCTGTTTCTGTCAATTTTCCTGGCTGTGTAAGATTAAATAAATAAAAAGTGTACAGTGGAATCATCAGAGAACTCATTAGTATTTTAATCTTTGTATTTTCTCTTAAAAGAATCTGGCATTCTTACCATTTCTTATTGCTTCTTCCTCAAACAAGCAAGCTCAATGAAGCACAAGAGAGTACTTTTATGAACTCAGTAGAGAATAATGAGGTAAAGATGACAGAATGTTACTCAGAGGTTGGTTTATTTCTTTTTTTTTTCCCTCAACATACTTCTTTCAGAATGCTTCATGCAATTATTCACATCACATTATCCATATTCAAAAAAACGGTCGAACTGGGACAAGAGAAGTCAAAAGGGTAATATTTTAAAACATGGTTGCCTAAAGGTATGATGGGCAACTACATCCATTTTTGTGTAAGAACCTCATGAAGTTCAATAAAGGGAAGAGCAAAGTCCTGCATCTGCAGAGGAGTAACTCCAGGCAGCAGTGCATGCTGGGGGCTAAGCAGCTGGAAAGCAGCTTTGCATAAAAGGAGCTGGATGTCTTGGTGAACAAATTAAGCATGAGTCAGCAATGTGTCCTTGCCACAAGGAAGTCTGACAGTATCCTGAGCTACATCAGGAAGAACATTGCCAGTATGTCAAGAATGGCGTTCATTCCTGCCCTCCTCAGTGCAGGTGAGACCCCTCAGGAGTGCGAGGTCCTGTTCTGGTGTCCTCAGTACAAGAAGGGTATGGACCTGAGTGAGTCTAGCAAAGCACAACAAAGATGAAAAGGGACTGGACCACCTTTCATATGAGTGGTACAATGCTTCCAAATGGAGAAGTCTTAGGGTGGATCTTATCAGTACTTGATAAGAGGGAATAAAGATGAGGGAGCCAGACTCTTCTCAGTAGCGACCACTGACAGAGGCAATGGACACAAATCAACACATGTGAATCAATCTAAACAAAATGCAAACCACGTTTTTACTGTGAGGGTAGTCAAACACTGGAACAGGTTGCCCTGTGGATTCTCCCATTTGATAATATTCAAAACACAACTGGACGTGGTCCTGGGCAATCTGCTTTAGCTGACCTTGATTGAGCAGAGGTGTTAAACTAGACAATCTCCAGAGGTCCATTCTGACCTCAGTTATTCAGTGATTTAAGTATTATTAGGATAAATTATCCTGGTGAACACTGAATGAAAAATATTAACAGAGACATAAACAAATTATTTTGTTGAATAACTATAGGTTAGTGCCTTTGAAAGAAAGAGCAAGAGATTTATACATGGTTCTTGAACAGAACCTGGAAGATTCTTTCTATCTAATAATCAGAAAATGACCACAAAACAGTATCTCCTTGTTCCCATATATTCCTGACAAGAATCAGATTGAGACTACATGAAACTGCAAGGTAAGTACTAGCTTTTATTTCCTCTGTCCTTCTATCACGCCGTGTCGTGTGACCCAATGAGCTTCAATTGATTGCAGATTCAAAGCTCTGCAGCAACTAAAATAAAAGTTTTCTTTACTTTTTGGGGTTTTTTAACCTCTTTGCTAACAGGATAAAACAAAACTTTGCCATTTCATCTTTTATTAGTACATTATTTGCACAGCTTTGCTATTTCTAACTACCCAGCCATGACCTTCCCAAAACGTGTGATGATTGCAGCAGTTAACTCTATAATCAGATTCCATTGATTTGGCAGAAGAAAAGGATGGATAAATTCCCAGAATGAAGAAAATAAAGCTTCATCTACATTTGTTGTTAATATTACCTTCAAAACCCCCTGTGTTACTAAAGATTTCACTGAATGCCACGTACCCTGAGTGACTGTAGAATAGTTTTGTAGAGGAAATGGTCAATGCTGTCTGACCTTGTCAGTGTCAAATATAGAAACAAATGTACATTAGTAATAATAATTGTCTATTCATTTTACCTTGTCAAATGTCACTTGAATTATTACTCTGGTCCAGAGAAAAGAGGTTTAACCTGATGTTTCCTAGGGGGAAAAAAAAAGTTCTCTTCTTTGTTTGGCCTCCACAAATAGAAGCACGGCATTTGTCTTTTCATTGGTAACATTAAGTCTGTCTGATCTAGGTGATAAAAAGCAGAGATTATCTATTCCTGTCTCTCACTTTTGGCAAACTTGCGAACTTTTCATAAAAACAGAAAGATAAATCACAGGAGCTATTATTGTCTTTGTCTTAATCTTTCTAATGGATCAGTGTAATTTTTGGTATGCTCTAGTAGGTCAGGGAGGTCATCACTGTAGGAGAACAGCCTTGCCTACTTACTGAATGCTGAATACTGGTCTCCCACACAAATCCAGATAAAGACTTTGCACAGGGGATTAAGCTACTGGCAAAGCAGAGTACTCCTGTGGATCTACTCAGCTGTTGCTAAATGACTTCTCTGACATTTAACAGTCCCTCCAAGGTGGGGGTTGAGGCCTTCAACTTCTAAAAGTATTCAATTAGAATTTACAAATGCTTAATTAAAAAACTGGCATGCAACCACAAACAATGAAATACCTCACCATCATACTGCCTGCAGTTTGTGATCAATATAGACTGGAGAATGCAATGTTACTGGTGGATAAAGTTAAAAATTTTACTGCAGACAACAACAGGCATGACAATATAGGAAATAGCCATTATTTAAAAATTATCTGTGTAATCTGTGTCAATGTTTTTTTCCTCCTTTCAAATGAGAAAGAAAATGTTTCTCTAGGAAAAACTAAAAATTGATTTGGGTATAGCAATGAACCATTACATAAATAACAGACAAATACAGATAAAAGGAAAAATACTGAAACTTACAAAAAACAAAAGGGGGAAAAAGATGCCTTTCCTGTCCTTAATGGGTAAACTTCTACCCTGAATAGGTAAACTACTGAGGTAATACTTATTACTATTTTTTATTACTATATCAAAATATGTTTCCAATGTTAGTGATCAGAGAAAGTTCCAAAACAAGACTCTCAAGAACTTGAATTTCCAGGAGCTTCTTGTTTAGGCAGGAAGAATATGGTACGTGGCTCAATAATTTTTCCTCTCAAAATGATAAAGATTTTGACCTAAAGGCATAAAAAATGCAGGCATAGAAGAATGCCAGGAAGAGAATTGGTGGAATGTTTGTGAGGGCAGCTATAAAGGAAAACTGATTATTTTGAAGAAAAAGGAAAGGAACAAAACACAAAATTAAAATTCTGGCACACTGCAACTAACTGGTCTGACCAGCTGTCTTTAATTCTGTCATTTCTATCCCTCTTTCTTTTTTCTCCATCTTTTTTTCCTCCTAGTATCTCATCTTCCTTGCCCCTCCCACCCCACACCCCACATCTCCAATGCCCATTATCTCAGCTTTTTTTCCCTTGCATTTCCTCTGGATTTCTTGAAGATCATCACCCTCCACGTTCTTTTCTCCTTCTCACAAAGCCTTTTCTTTGCATTTCCTCATAACAAATCTAACACCCTCTTCATTCCATACACAGGTCATTCTGTCTAAGCAAAATCTCTCTCAGATGGATTCAATCTAAGAGATTAAAAATGTCAGATGGAGGAATAGGAAGCTATTTGAGCCTGACCTTTCGGACCAAATTTGATCACAGTGCAGCCTGACTGAATAGATTTTAATCAGCTTCATCAGTGCTGAAATTTAAGTTCTTGTGTAATTGAATACTGTTTCAGCTGATTTAAAAACAAAAAAGAATGTGATCATGTAGATGATTAATATTTTTTTATTTATTTTTACATTATGTACAGTGTATAGTGTTCGTCTACATTACTAAACAGCAAAATCACACTTAAACAGGAAATGTTAAAATAATTTTCTGTTCACCTGCAAATATTTATTAGATAAATGCACACTGTCACCTTAAGGAAAAGGTAAAGAGGCAAACATATCTCTACACTTTCAAACGTACAGTTACACATTTCCACAATTGCCTAAATAGTGTGTGTATTTAAATGATTCCTACATTTATACAGAAGCACAGTCTGTATAAATAGAGTCTGCATACTTATAGTTTGTTTCAGCATTGTTCAATGGATGAGTCTGACAGATATGCTGCTCATTGAAATGGATTTTAAAAATATAAAAATAGTTCTTCAGATATGATTGTATACAAACAAACAAACAAAAAGAATCACCACTACCACTTGTCTCAAGGGTCCACTACCATTAGGAAAATTTTTTCTGAGATCCTCATGGTGATTTCAGACTACATTTCTTCATTGTGTAATACATGTATATTCAAAGAGTTTAAGGCAATGACAACTTTCTTGAAGACTTCTATGCAGGTAGGATTTTATGCTAAGAACAGAAATGGTGTCTTCTAGGTCTGAAGCCATGGAAATTATAATATTGGGAATATATTAAAGGACTAAAAGAGATTTCCATTCCCTGGAATAGAATACTAATGAAAACCTGTTATATAATATACATACACACACACACACACACACACACACACAAACAAGATGACCCTGAACCAGCACTGTGCCATTGTGGCCAAGAAGGCCAATGGTATCCTGGGTCGCGCGTAAAAAGGAGTGTGGCCAGCAGGTCGAGGGAGGTTATCTTCCCCTTCTACTCTGCCCTAGTGAGACCACATCTGGAGTACTGTGTCCAGTTTTGGGCTCCCCAGCTCAAGAAGGATGTGGAACTGCTTGAGCAAGTCCAGCAGAGAGCTACGAAGATGATCAGGGGGCTGGAGCATCTCCCTTATGAGGAAAGGCTGAGAGACTTGGACTTGTTCAGACTGGAGAAGACTGAGGGGGGATTTAATAAATGCCTATAAATATCTAAAGGGTGTGGGTGTCAGGATGATGGGTCTAGGCTCTTTTCAATAGTGCCCAATGACAGGACAAGGGGTAATGGGCACAAGTTGAAACACAGGAAGTTCCACCTAAACACGAGAAAAACCTTCTTTCCTGTGAGGGTGCCAGAGCAGTGGCACAGGCTGCCCAGGGAGGCTGTGAGGTCTCCTTCCCTGGAGACATTCAAAACCCACCTGGACACATTCCTGTGCCCCCTGCTCTAGGTGTGCCTGCTCAAGCAGGGGGGTTGGACAAGATGATCTCCAGAGGTCCCTTCCAACCCCTGCCATTCTGTGATTCTGTGATCCTCCATGTAAGTAAAATATATTGGCTTATCTATCTTTTCATGTTATTGTATACACTTTGTATTTCAAGAAAGTCCAAATAATTATAACAACATCTCCTATTTACTCTTATAAATTAAGTGGATTTTTTTCTTTTTGAAACAATTAGTTAGGGGACCCTATTATTGTGAAAAGCGCCAATGTTTTTTCCTGTAGTTATTTTTCCATATTTTCGTATTCTGCAGTATACTTTTCAAGAAGGCAGTTTCAGCTAAATTTCTAGAAAATGACAAAAGACAATTCCACTGTTTGGTTTAACAATCTAGTCCATTTCTCAAATTTTTAGTTTTAAAGAATGAAAATCAGAAATTGATTTGTCTTAAAAATCAACTACAGGAGAAAAATATTTCAAGATTATTGCTAAATAGCTTGGGAGAAGGCGCAGAATATTTTTTCTCCACTTAAAACAAGTTCACGTAGAACATTTCTATTTCTCCTTATATTTACTAATTACATGTAAAATCATCCATGTAATATTTTAAGTTGCCCCCTGAGACATAACTCTTAAATCCCCTCAGAATACTAAGTTCAAAAGTCAACGAGGTATGCAGTGACAGAAAGTTTAACTCCCTCATTGCAGTATAGCTAATGCTTCACCCTTTTTGTTTGTGACTGCTGCCTACTTGGTAAAGATCTGAAGGAGTTTCGGTGCCATTGACCAAAGTACACCAGACAGAACAAAGGACCGAAATGGACATCCTAATTATGGAGTCTCAACTCCTGCAGTTGCAGACTAGCCTCTTTGACAGAGTCATTCTAAGTCATAAACTACGCAAGGCTTTCAGCTATGTAGCTGCAGGAAATTTTATCTATTTCTTTCTCCTGGAGGTGTTTTATCTGTAATTAAAGCATAAGTTTTCCAAGACAGGAATAATGCCTACATCTAGGTTTGCAGCAATGCACTCAGTATATGGGAAAAAAATAACAGGTATTAATCATGCCAAGTTTCAAGTATATATTATCCTTAAAATATGAAATAAAAGTATGATTTTGAAATTTCAAGCAGAAAGGGAAAATTAAGGGTTTTAAAATAAAAATGGATTCACAGTTTTCAGCAATACTATTTTGTTACTGGTGGATTTGGATATTTCATCTGCAGGCAGGACTGTGACTAAGCATGGATATTAAAACTGAAGAGAAGTAGAAGGATGTCTGCACCTTTGCATCTGAAGTGATTGGCAAGCACATAGAAGCCTTGTGCTCTTAAGTGCAGTGAACATCCCTTTAAAATCCAGTGACCCTTCTTGGCTGACAGGCCAAGGATTGAATAATTGATCTACCCCTTTGCACTAGCCAGCAGGGTAATTTTTCTTCTTTTTTACTGACATATGTGCTGCACCTCTAGAAAAAGCTGCCATATTAGAATATATTTTCCAGGGACAAGTTCCTCCAGGAAAATCACATTATCTATCCTCACTACCTGTTTTCTGCCTCTTGTTTTGCTAGTAGGTCAAAAAGTCTGCTGTAGTCTTTTGTGTTGCACTGAGGATTAATGTCCCAATTAAGAAAATACAGTGTCTATAAAAAAAAAACAAAAACCAAAGTCTGAAGTCGATCTTTTTGTTTTCTAGGCTCCGTTTCCTTAAATAGACATAGGTGGGAGGCTAGTATCATCTGTCAATTTTCCCTTTTCCGTTAGAAAATCGGGGGGGGGGGGCAGAGTGGGGAGCAATGGGAACAGCTTTTCCACCGTGCTAGCGGAGCAGTCATATTGCATGTGACTAAGGTTAATGTATATCTGACAGAAAGTTCATATAGTCAAATAATCATCAAAGAGTATATTTATGTGGTCACAGCATTATTGGATTTTTTAAACACAGATTAAGATAATTGAAGCCCAAATTGAAGACAAAGTAGAAGACAACTGGCGTTGTTTGTGGTTTGCCTTGGTCATATTACATCCTTGTCTTTTTCATCGGTCAAACATAAGTGGAGTGTAAATGTGTGTGTACTGCTGAAAAACAAATCTTTGTTTTCATGCCCAGGAAAGCAAAATGAAATCAAACATCAAAGCAGATTTGACTCACCCAATCCTTCAAGTAAGCAACTTTTATCCTCTACCTTTCTCAGTGGACTGAGTACATTTGTGTTGACCAAGTTGAAGGAATTCTGTGGTATACACATGAATTCAAAGGAACTACATTTTCCTTCTTCCTGTTCTTGATTTTTTATACCTGAAATTCTTGTATTTGCAGTGTTACAGCAAATAGGCAGAGGAAAACCTAAGAGTGATTTCAGTACCAATTTCATAGTTCAACATTTATGTGAAAACTGTTCTCATGCTCTAGTCACAAACCCAGAACTAAAATTAGAATTACAATGGATTCCTGAAATATTGTGTCATCATTTTAATTCTCCAATTCTTTGTTTACTCTTTGAAACTCTCCACAGACCACTTCACTCTCCACCTTTGACTCCATTCCTAAAAGCAGCAGCTAATGTTGAAGTTGTAAAAATATTTTACGTAAGGCGTTTCTTCAAAAGTATCTTCTGCCAAAAAAAGCAGTCTTTGTGCTGCAAATCAGATTGGAGTTCAGATTGCTGTTGCTATTCACAACTGCTGCTAGATAGTTTCATATCTCTGTACTTCACTCATCAAACATAAAATGCAGACAATAATATTCTTCCTCACTCAGGCAACTGTCATGAGGCTCCATGCATTTATGCTTGGGAATTGTTGCACAAAATTCACTTGGGTTTATTCTGAAGTGTAAAATAGCTGAGAGAAAAGGATGCAAGGGAAAGACAGAGGGAATGAGAATCTAAGTTTCTTACATGTTTCTAAAATGCAAGTAAGAAACATAGAACAGTTGAGAACAAGTTTTGTACTCAGGTCAGACTCTATAAAAATGATGCCCTTTTTCTAGACAAGGAAAATTCCCATGTAACTGTGTAAAGCAATAGTGGTCTCAATATATTCAAAAAATAAATACATATCAGCCGTGTTTTCCGTTTCCAGGCGTGCAGTTGAATTGAACATGGCAAAATACCAAAAGTATTAATGAAAACAAAAATGAAACAGGCTGCTTTAATTGAACAAAAAGACTGTTCTTGACCATTTCTTTTCAAAGGAGTCTTATTTCAGTCTTGCTCTTGTTCCATCACAAGGTTCAGATCAGGCTGAACCGCACAGTCTTTCATGATCTTGCTAGACTCGTCCATTCAACTAGGACCGCTCTATCAGCTATAGTTGTCTTGAGTTTTAGTTTGAAAAACAGCTGCCACCAGGAAGGTTGCAAAGGCTGGTTTAACATGACAATAAGAGTTCACTTCTAGCAGAAATTTGTTCTAAGTTTTTTTTTTCTTGCTGTCTTTGTATATCTTTTATTTTAGATGACTTAAAACCAGCAACAACAACAAAACAAAAGAGGCCAGTGTGCTTGGTTCTCCTCTTCACCTTCTCTGAGTCTCCCTTGCAAAGTAGTTCTACATTTGCAGCGTATTTTATTCTCTTCTTGTTTTAAATCTCTCTGTTCCTGGAAGGTTAACATAGTTTATACTCATTCTATGATGAAAAAAAGAGCTTAGTTTACTCAGAAGTAAATATCACCATCAAGCAAGGATAAGAGTAGGATCTGTGCAGAGCTTCTTTGCAAAACAAAGAGTCATACTTAATTCAACATTAGCAGAGGCAGGAAGACTGTCCACTGACTTCAGGCTTTTCATGATATTGAAAGTATTTTGGAGTTTCATTGGTGATTATCAATGCTGACAAAGAACAAAATTAGTTGAGATCAGTTATTTCCACCAGTGGCCTTTTGCTCTTCAGGTAATACCACTGCACCTCAAGATTGCAACATATGTAGAAAAGAGAGAAAAATCCAACAGATTCAATAATACATGACATGTTATTACTCCAACACAAGGACCTTAAAGAGCTTTGTGAATGTGGTTTTTTCTTTATCTTAACACATACCTAGATCCCTCAAAGGCTAACAAAATATTCAGTGAAGAAACTCAGTCACATGATCACTAACACTTCTGTTTCAGCCACCACCTCTTTCTAGCTAGAAGTGCTGATAAACTTACTTATATTTGGGACAAAGCCTCACAGACAATTTACATACAAGAAAGTATAAATTGGTAGCAATAGTCTTAGCATGTGCCCCCCTCCCACAAAAGATATCCTGCATCATTACATTTATAAGGGAAAATTTAAACCCCAAACCTTTTCTCAAATCTGTCTACAAACATCTTTTGATCTCAAAACTGGAAATACTGCAGGCATAGAAATGATATGTAGTAAGTAGTTAAATGTCAGTAGCAATTATATGGCACCATACCAGGACAGATGGTCATTTTCCCAAAGAACTTATACCCACATAACCCTTTGTGCGCTATCTGCGCTTTGTGTTAGCATGCTAACACGTTACCTCTATCATGTACTCCACTCTCAGTGCAAGACTGACAAGTTTGGTGAACATTATTAAGTAAAGGAAAAAAGAAAACAAACCCACACCAAAAACAGGAATACAGTCCCCTTGGTCTTTTCCATTTTTTTGTGAGTGATTTTGACCTAGAGTACATCTTTCAGAGCCAGTTGGATATTCTGAAAACCAGAAAATAAAGACTTGTATAGATTTGGTTAACTTCAGGTATATTGGTTTTCCATACTTTCTTGGAAATAACCTGGCATCACCATGATCAAAGAGGTTTTCATGCAGGCTATTTAGTTTATGAAGGTGAAGGATAAGACTTATTTATCCTGTATACATATATAGAATATGCACATGTTTACATATATGTATTTATATACTCCTCCTGTTTTATAGCCAGCAAAAGTCTCAAAGATACTTAAATTCAAACAGAAAAGCTATCTTGTTGATTTCAGAAGTTCTACTGGCTCACAAAAAGAATGTGTCATACAGACACAGCTCTCTAATATAAATATTTCTTTTGTATTATTTTCCTCTGCGGTCAATGAGTTCTTATCAAATAGTATTCATCTGCACAATATTATCAAGTATGATGAAATTACTCTTCAAAGCTGAACCATTATCCAAGATAATTTTTCTTTTTCTCACCCTTCAGTGCTGATGGAGGGAGGAAAAAACCACAACAGCTGAGCAACCACCCTAGTGTTCAGATGACTAATAATCTGAAAAATCTTAATTGTCTGTATATTAATTTTCTTAAATATAACTGGATCACAAGTTTCTTTTACCTCTAAACTAACCAGGAAAAAGCCACTTAGAACTCAGCTGGAATTAAATATGTGTTTGAATGAGTAGGTGTTTGAAAGATGAAAAAAACAACAAAACAAAGCATAACAGGCCGATCCATTTTTAAATAGCTCACCCTCTTTATTCACAGGTGAAAGAAAATTAAATCTATTTTGGTTTTTGGCAAAGAGTTCTCTTTACTTTCTTACCTGACATGGTAAAACAAACATTCCCCATAAGCAGCAGTCCTTTTTAGACTGGTCATTTCTCCCCTATTCCATGGTTCAGTTACACAGCTCTACAATAAAGGCATTGTAGAAATTTATATAACAGGTAAACTCTGCAATATTAAAAACACTGAAATAGTTCACCCATAAACATTTCCTATAATAATGAAATATAGTCTCCTTTCTTTCAAAACAGTTGTGGATACTTGGCTGCATTATGCCATGTTTCCCTCAGGAAAATAAAATAAAAAATAAAGTCATTAAAACCAGTTATCTTAAAATCTTGCTGCCTAAATTACAGTTTAAAGTCTTGTGTTTGCACAGAGAGTACTACAATAATAATAATTGGGAAAAAAAAAGGGACACCAAAATGGGCACTTATTTGTGTGATTACCCATTCAATAGCTACAAATATCTCTGCTTCTGCATATGCACAAATGTAACTGATTTATTACTGTGTCTAATTTCCCACGTCCTCCACTGGATATTAGGACTGTTGTCAATTTGAGAGTTTTGTTCTTTAGCCCAAGATGTGGTGACTCATGCTGCAGGCTAAGCAAGCAGTCATCATACAAATCTGAATACCAAGATTGACCTGTGTGCTTGTCAATCCTGCAGATGCAGATTAGAAGGTTTTGAAAATGTAAATTTATGTGTGAAGCTACAAAGCACTATAAACATCCCAGATTTCTTGTAGGTATCTCAGGATCTCCTATTTCAGTGTTATTTTCAGTATTTCTCCCCCTATTTGAGCAGTGTTTCACAGTAACTTTTTCTCAAGATATGAATTGTCTTTTTTTAGATTCTTAAAACAATTTTTACCTTTTCCACCTCTGAGCTGCCTCAACAGTCTTAGAAGCAACAGTTTGTTGCTAAAATATGTAATACCTTTCTACTCAATACATAGATTTTTTTTGTGTGTTAGAGATCTGTTAAGTACTTCATTATATTTGTTTTTTCTTCCTTTACATATAGTGATTTTTGCATTATTATATTGTTATTAGCTATCTACCTTGATAGCTTGGTAAAAAGTTCTTAAATCTTGATTGTCTAAGGATCTGAATATCTTGGCTTAGCAATTTACTGTACCTGTTCTCTGCTGTTGTCATTTCAGTTATAATTGGTGTTTTTTCCTCAAGAAGTTTTAAATCCTTTCTATACTCAGACCATTTGTTTATTCTGAGCATTAGCTCCAATTTATATTACCTCTCTCAGTAAGCTCGCATGTAATAATAGACATACCATAGAATTTGTTAAATATTTTAAATTCTATTTGCTTAATTGGCATAACTGAAAACTCTGTGAACACTCAAAACTTCTCAGGGTCAGGATGGTTTTGTATTAAAACAGATTTTCTCCTAATTTTTTAGAAAGATTTCATTGTAACTAAAAGCAAGGCTTTTGTTTTGCTGAAATAACAATTATTAAGTCTGCTTTAGTATGCTCAAACTGCTTTTTTCAAAGTCCTAATACTCCCATTGGTGCTATTCTCTCAGCCCTGAAGGCCAAGTAGGTTTTGAAGCAGACACTGCAAAACATGCATTCAAGGATTTGATAAACTTACAGGTAAAAGGCTTACAGCTGTCATCAGCAATTTGTAGTGCAGTTTTATCCCATCCCTTCTTGACACTCAGTGAGATATCCTTGTTTTGGGACATATCACTCAACATAGCTCATTGCTGGATATTTGATTCTTAAGACAGAAATCAAAAATACAAATAAAAATATATTTCAGTGTCATATATCAATATATTCCTTTCTGGTTACTTCTGAATTCACATCTGCATGTTTTTAACATCTAGCTACATTGTCTTGATTTAATTACTTTACTTGAAAATGCCCATGTAGATTTAGATTCTGCTTAATGCAAAAATACCTCACTTGAGAGAACAAACAATAAATATATTAGGAGGAACACTACGGTTGTATGTACAATATATTAAAGTTTTAATGGACCATTGCTTTCTAACAGCCCTATGCGGTTCATTAACCTTTAAGTTGTAGTCTGTGCAATTCACACAGGTAGATAAAATACAAAAATATAATTTCAAGCTGGCTTTTGCCCTTAAGGGCACAAATAATCGGAAAAAATGTATTTTTTAACTGTAAAACTATTTTTGCTAACAACAGAGTATAAGATATCATGACTACTAACTTCCTAGCAAGACTACTAAATACATTAGCAAGTATTAAGTAGGTTATTAACAATCAATCAGACCTGGAAAAATAATTTATTGTAATTTTTATAATATACCAGTGTAATTTCATTTTTTCAATTTATTTTTGTTTTTAAAATAGTACAAAAATCAGTACTACATAACAAACATAGCTTACTCTTTTGTTCACTTTTACTGCATTCTCACAGCAGAAGATAGAATTGTAACATGCCTTGAAAATGTCTGCAGAGAGAATTGGGAACAGTAGTAAAATGTGAAAACAGATACTCAGAATGATCAGTGGACTAACTACAAATGCCTTTTGATATGAGAAGAATAGAGGAAGCAAAATAACAGTATTAATAAAACCTGAGCAGAATTTGTATTTAAAAAAACCAAGAAGGTTAAAACTTCATAGTATGGAGCAGAGTGTAAGAGAATAAAATCTATTTTTTTCCAATATGCCTGTTGTTTTCCTTCCATTTTTCTTTCAATCTATCAAATTTTCATAATATCAGATCATAATCAGACAATTTACAAACAATGAAGGTCTTACTCCAATGTAGGAAAAATGCAGTTGCTTAGGTATCAGCCCTTCTGAAAAGGTTCCAGTAATGTAATTTTTGGTAATCTCTTTCCCTCACTTTTATGAAGTATGTAACTACAACACAGATAAGAGTACAGTAAGTTTTTTATGGCTGCATGATTTGACTTCAGAACCAACTCTTTAACGTCAGTTTTGTAAAAGATACCAGAATACAACTTTTGCAGATAAATAAGGCATTTTCACTTTATCCTTGAATGCTTTAATGAATTTGCATTAGCAGTGTTATTAGACTAAGGAGAAAAAGTAACTCTTCACCTGCTACGACTCCAATGCAATGGCTGAGTATCCCCTGGAAGCCAATAGGCTTCTTTGAACTCAGCTTGTGGACAAGTCAGAAGCACAAACAATTAGTGTTTCTGACCACTGCTCTGATGAGGAATCCCTTAAGTCCATTTTCAAGGCCTGCACTGTCTATATCCTTGGAGTTAGTCTGCAGTAAAACTTAGCTGTGCATGTATCTGAGAACTGCCTGTAGAATTAGTTTCCATTAACGTAAAAAGATAATGACAAAAAAAAAATTCAATGGGATTTAGCCAGGGCAACTAGAAGACACCAGGCACCTTGAGGTAGAAAATCTTGTTATACACTCAGAAAACAAGCTGAACAATGTTTCATTTACATTACAGTGAGTTTGCAGCACTGAAGATGTTGCTACGTATTTGTCTTACTGTTACTGCACTAGAAAATGGCTTTCAGCCACCTGTTTCACGTAAACAGAACACAGAGAGAAAGCAAATTGCAGCAATAACTTGTTTATTTCTTGAAATCTCATGGTAAGATCTTTTCTCCTTACTGACTAGGCTTCCAGGATCACATCCAGACCACGGTGGCTGACTGAAGAAGACAGAAAGTGAAGGAATCATTAAGTGATCTGTAGCCATCAGCTGGAGAGGTGATACATAAGTAGCTCTATATTTGGATTTATACTCAACAAACAAGGTATTTTCTACTTTTCTGCTGAAGTTGTTGTGCTGCCAAGCATACCTGTCATTGATTTTTACTTCAGAAAGAAACATAGTCTTGACCTCCATGTGTGTAAAGCCATGAAATCACAGTCAGAAGGATGAGAAGTGTTTGTTACATTATATATAGAGAAGTCCTATTTGGGCCTCTGAGAATAACTTTAACTTGTATTTTATACCACTATGCATACAGATAATCACAGCTTAAAAGAATGAATGTGCCTCAAACATCTACAACCATCTAAAATCACTTATCTGCCCAGAAAAGAAATATTTAGCTACCTAACAGTTTTCATGCTTGAGTACAACTCTAAATAAAGCCTGATACTGAAACATATGGAATAATGTTTCTAATCATTAAACCAACCCAACTTTGCAATGATCCAAGTGGAAGAAACTATGAGCTTCAGTAGTTTTGAATTAACTTAACTTTGTTGTTAATAAAAGTTAGAGGATTTATGAAAAAAATACAGGGAGGAAATGAAGTGTGTGCTGTTTGAACAGTTGTGAGCCACGGGAAGGCTGACCACTTCTAGTGCCTCAGGTTGGCAAGAGGTATGGATGATTTTAGGCCTGTGATAATATAGTCACAGAGAGATGGAGCAACATTAACTATCCTTGGATCCACCTCTGGCATAAAAGAGAGATCAAAGAGACTGTGGAGGAGCCAAGTACTCCCAACATGTAAAAATCTGATGAGATATTAAGAAAAAGCTTTCAGAAAGATGGTGTTCAAACACTGTGGAAGGTTGCCCAGAGATATTATGTAATCTCCATCCTTGCAGACATTCAGAACTCAACTGAACATAGTCCTCAGAAAGTTGATCTGCACTGACCACACTTGGTGCTGGAGCAGACAACATGAACCATTTCCTCCCAACCTAAACTATTCTACAACATCTCTGAACCATGTGTGCCTCTAACTTTTTTTTTCTTCCCAATATCTCAAAAAATAGTCTATTTTAAGAAAAATCTTATCATTGTAATTCAGTTTGGTCTGAGTTCCTGTATGGTGTCTTAAAACAAAAAAAACCCAAAACTATAGGGAGTATAGAGAGCTTACTTAT
Source organism: Phalacrocorax carbo (assembly GCF_963921805.1). Lineage (NCBI taxonomy): Eukaryota > Metazoa > Chordata > Aves > Suliformes > Phalacrocoracidae > Phalacrocorax > Phalacrocorax carbo. The sequence continues at coordinate 75,477,196 of NC_087514.1, read as the reverse complement.
GAGTACCACAGCTGCTGGGGCTTTCCCATGTGTGTGTATAAGTGTGTGTATGTCCCCTTGAATTTTCCACCTTCATTGACTGACACAAAAACTAACCACTGGATACAGGTAAGGAACTTCAAGAGACATTTTCACACCTTTTACAATCAAAACACAACTTTAGAATCATATAGTCAGCTTAATTGCCTATTAGATGCTGCAGCACCTTCTCTAGTAGTTTCTGTATGAAGCTCATGATTGTTTTAAGCTGTAATTCATGAAATAGTCTTTAAAAGAATCTAGAGTATGTTCTAAGGCAGTTGTTCCAGTGGTTAATTGTCTTCTCTGTCAAAAATCTCCACTTTATGTCTATTTATATGGCATCTTACTTCCATTTCCAGCCTGTCAATGTCACAGAGCTTTTTCTCTAGATTAAAGTTTCATCCACCATCAGAAACTTTCTCCCACTAGATCTCTGGGGGCCATGGTCAAACTAGTTATGATAGTATTATTATTGGGTGCAAAAAAAACCAGTTGGGCTCCTTTGTTCTCTCATTTTCACACACATTTCCCTGACTTTGAATTATCCCTGTAGTATTCATCCTTCTGTCTGGAAAGTAGATTCTGGTAACAGCATTACAGTAACAGTCTTACTTATATATAGATACTACAATTCTACTGCTCTGACTTGATATTCCTGAGTTGACTCAACCTGCATGGAACTCATATTTTTTTTTCATGACATCAAAGCAGGTAACTCTTTATGCCTACAAGTATGGCATTGTATTTAGATCTTCTCAAGCGTTAAAAATCTTGTTGACGTGACCCTATCCAGTTAAATACCTTAAGAAATACCTCAGAAAGTGATTTCTCTCAGTTACAGATCCACCATTTTTAGAAGCCACAGTCCCCTATTTTCCTCTAGTTCACTGAGGAAGATATCAAATACAAGAAATAAATTTCCAAGTGAAATTCCACTGAAGTACTAAATTAGATGTGATCTGTCAGTTTAAATGCTTTGTAGTACTCCCTCCAATGCAGACTATACTGATAAGCTAAATAGTTTATGGAAGTATGAGAGTATTTCAGCAATATGATTGCCTTCATCCAAAATGCATAATATGAAATTTGTGTAGTAAGACTTGCATTCGATTATGTTTGATTTTGGTTCTGTTACCATCTTTCAATTCATTACCAATCCCAAATCATCTTAGGGATTTAGTGCACAAGTTAGGATCTAAATCTTGCATTATAGTCAGTTTGGTGTCCTTCCCATGCACAAACACTCAAGGCTCCTGAAGTTCATGGACACCTGAGGTTTTTTATGCTAACTTCCTGAGACACTTAAAATTTTCCTGCTGGAGAAACTCAGAAAAATACCAGGCTTGACAGTGTTGAGCCACTCAGTCGTTGTTATTATATGTCTAAGCCTCCCAGATATTCATACAATGTGCATTCTTTTTATATCACAGGGATTTGAGGCTGCCAGCATATGCTGAGAATGGCTACCAGGTTTTCCATTAGGAGTATTCAGTAGCAACTACTCTCTTGAAAACAAAAAGAGAGGTGGTGAGGCAGCTAGTTACATCATTTGAGCCTTATCTATTAACATAACTATTAGCAAGTAAAACTTTCTATCTAGAAAATGCATATCTATATTACTAAATCATATGAGTCCTGGGAGTCAATTCTAGGGCTGAATTTTTGATTGTCCACATTGAAAGACTTGCCTGATTCAGAGCAGCCAGTCATGATGTGATCCAGGTGTTTAAATACTTAATTGATAGTGACCTACGTCTCCTTTCGTTGGTATTGCTGGGTATCAACTTTATCAGCTTGTAGGTATTACACCCTTTTTTAACACTGACACATTAGCTTTTCCTTTTTTTGTATGTATTTAAATACCAAAATAGAATATCTATGTAATATTTCTAGTTTTTCTGCAGTTTGTTTAGCCATGTTAGTATCTATAGCTAGAATCAGATTTTACTCTTGCAGATTTTACGTGTCATTTGTTCTGAGTAAGTTTATAAAATTCCTTCTTAATATTCTTAACTCTAAATGACACAGGCTGTGGTGCTACTACAATGTTCCTGAGCAGTTTTCTGTTTCCAGATTTTTTGTTCTGTCTGCTTCTCTATTTTCTGTGTATTGTATGTTGGAGTTTTGAAAAATTATTTTTATTGCCATTTTCACGTCTCCTTTTAACTGAGGTGATTATTTTTTTGAAGTAGTCTTTCATAAGCATAGAATTGTGGGAGGTTTTGACATTTCATAAAGTATTCTTAAATAATTCCCAATCATAATTCATGCTTTTATGTTTCAGTATTGCCTCCCACTTGATTTTGCCTGTAACTGTTTTCGGCTGTGTGAAATTACCCGTTTCAAAGAATCAGGTCTATGTTTTAACTGGTCAGGATATTGCTTTGCCACTATTCATTTTCAGTCTGAACTCAATATATTGTCTCAAAAGATTGCCCTTTAGCAGAGATCGAAGCTGTAGAGAGTGAGCAAGTACTCTTTAGAATGATGTAATATGTAATATTTCATATGCTGTGATCATAGTGCAAGCCAGTTCTGAGGGGCATGTTCTTTTAGTCACCACAGAATAACACTGCATGCAATCATCAGCTAACAATTTATTTGGAATAACTATATTGGCAAAAGGCATAGATTTTTAATATGTAAACATAAACCCTACAGTTTGGAGATGGCTGCATTTAAATGATGTCTAACTCATACAGTTGACTAATGAGCTTTAATTAGGAAATCCTGAACACCTTCAATTGACCCACTGAAACTTAATTGCATTTTTTTTAAATCCACCATGCCCTGAGGTTTTAGAGACAGCCTAGGAATTGGGAAATCTGTGTGCATAAGACAAAATTTAAATAACTCATTCATGCAAATATTTAAATTTCTTTTGCCAAAGGTGCTTTCTCCTTTAAAATCTCACCTTACAGCTCTGTCTATACAGTTTAAAATAAGAAATAATTTGAGCATCTGACCTCTTTATCTCCATTCACCTCATGCTCTTTTGTATCTGGAATAGTGTTAATGCAAATCTAAACCCTTCTGTTTCAGACAAAAATAAAATTGAAATCCTTCTTTAAATCAGTTCCTGGGGACACATGGTGGGACACTCTGCACCCTGCTGGGCCCTGCACCTCAAGATAAGCTGTTAGCATGTACACAGTTAACAGAAGATTACAAGATTTTGTAGTACTTTTCTGGTCCTTTCAGGAGGTGGGCAACCAGCTGGCTGCTGGTGGTTACAAAGGATGGTCAAGAAGTGACATTTCAGGCTTAGAGCTGAAGGTAGTAATGTTCCTGAAGATCAGGAGGGAAATAAGAGATCAGGGTCTGTCTCTTTATCTTGTCGCTATATGCAGACTGATTAATTTATTGGATGTGAGGATTCAGATAGCAGTACGGTTTGAATCCCCAAACTTAGCAGGGATAGAGGTTAGTAAGAGGAGGGCTAAGAGGAGGGCACTCTGTAAATTGGCTGTTCGCTTGTCCACAGTCTCTTTCCTTACATCTCTGTTGAGAAACCATTACAGATTACTAGTCCACCTGCCTTAACTAACATCTCCATCTCAAGCCACAGATCATGACACTAGTCTTAGTCCTTAACCATCCTCTCTCATCCTGCCACAGGCAAGGTGCACCAGTTGCAAAACCCTGCTGTGGTGACTTTCAGGCCACAAACAGGCCCCTGGTGTCCTATGAACCACACTTTAAGGCTCATTCTGGTAAGGGAGATGGGGAAGAGGCAGATCATAGAAGAATAGTATCAGAAAGGGCCCAATAGGCAGGTGGAAGGTGCAGGACAGTTTCTGCCATTCTTTGCACCAACATGCCTGTCACCATCCTGAACACAGTCCACTGTACACCTGATTGCAGTAGGGAAGCAGGCAAATTTCTCTATCAGTAGGTACTTATGGAAGGTAGCAGCCTGGGGAGAAGGGAATGGCAAAGTGGTTGAGGCAAGGTCCGTGCTGCAGGACAGCTAAGCTGTGCAGCAGCCACAGCACACAGCAGATTTGCAACAAACACAAATGAAACCTCCCTGCTGTTCTAAAAGGCTTCTTCATTATTCTGGAGTCACTTGAAACAGGAGGGTTTTAATCTTTCTTATTGAAGTGTTGTCTAAAAAAGAAGCCTATGAAGGGACAGATATTATTGTAGGATTGTTCCTTCTGCTTGCACAGGTTGATCCACTTCCCTTTCTCTACCTTCTTCCCGTTTAATCTTCTCATACTTGTGTTGCAAGAAAGACTCCTCTATACTGCAGCAGTGCACAGAGGTTACTTATCAGAAACTGGTGGACCTTCCTAGTCAGAACTCCTCGTAGATGATCAGCAAAGGAATGGGTCTACCCTACTACACTATGGTCAAAGCACAGGTTTATGACACCTACAGATTATGAGTAAACTAACTACATTACAAATAATATTAGCTGGCCTTGAACCCAAATATAAGCATACTAGAATAGTGTAACCAACAATATATAAGTAACACTCTGATGGCATCGGCAGACATAATGTGTAAGCATTCTTCACAAGTGAGAAATATGATCAGCAACAGCAAAAATAAAGATTTCTGTAGCTGCATGCAGGGGACATGGGAAAACGTGTTAACAGTGATCTAAATAATGGAATATGCAAGGTAAGGAGCAATGAACAGGAGGAGCACAAGGGACTGCAAGGGACATAACATCCTGTCAATCAGACATAAAGAATAACTAACAAAATCTAAACAAAAATAAACAGCAATGAAAGTACATGAGATTTAAGGAGAAAGGCAAGCAACATAACACCAGGAATGAAAGAATAAAACTGGGGAAGAAAAAGAGAATCCTGCTTCTGTTCTGACTTTTCTTATTGAAGACTAGTCCAGCCTGATCACCTGTACCTCAGAAATTAAGACCATCATGGACAACAGCTATACCTGCTAACTATACAGCATCAGCTCTCTTGTGTTCTACATTTAGACCTAATGCAGGATGTAACTATTATGGACTAACGGTTTTGTATATGTAGTTATAAGTAGTGATAATACCCAAGAACTAACCACAGAATCAGAATCACAGAATGGTAGGGGTTGGAAGGGACCTCTGGAGATCATCTCATCCAACCCCCCTGCCTGAGCAGGCACACCTAGAGCAGGGGGCACAGGAACGTGTCCAGGTGGGTTTTGGATGTATCCAGGGAAGGCGACTCCACAGCCTCCCTGGGCAGCCTGTGCCACTGCTCTGGCACCCTCACAGTGAAGAAGTTTTTTCTCATATTGAGATGGAACTTCCTGTGTTCCAGCTTGTGCCTATTGTGCACATTGGGCACTATTGAAAAGAGCCTAGTCCCATCGTCCTAACACCCTCCCTTCAGATATTTGTAAGCATTGATGAGAGTCTCCTTCAGTCTTCTCTTCTCCAGGCTGAACAAACCCAAGTCTCTCAGCCTTTCCTCATAAAGGACATGTTCCCACCCCCTGATCATCTTTCTAGGTCTCTGTGGGACTTTGCAGTAGTTCCATGCCTTTTTTGAACTGGGGAGCCCAGAACTGGACACAGTACTCCAGATGTGGTCTCACTAGGGCAGAGTAAAGGGGGACAGTAACCTCCCTCGACCTGCTGGCCACACTCCTTTTTATGCAACCCAGGATACCATTGGTCTTCTTGGCTACAAGGGCACATTGCTGGATCAGGGTCAGCTTGCTGTCCACCAGCACTCCCAGGTCCTTCTCAACAAGGCTGCTTCCCAGCAGGTCAACCCCCAGCCTGTACCGGTGCATGGGGTTGATCGTCCCCAGGTACAGGACCCTACACTTGCTCTTGTTGAATTTCATGAGGTTCCCATCAACCCAGCACTCCAAACTCTCCAGGTCTCGTTGGATGGCAGCACAGCCTTCCGGCGTATCAGCCACTCCTCCCAGCTTGGTATCATCACCAAACTCGCTGGTACACTCTGTCCCTTCATCGAGGTCATTGATGAATATGTTGAACAGGACTGGACCCAGTACAGACCCCTGGAGAACACCACTAGTTACAAGCCTCCAACCATTGATCATGACCCTTAAGCTCTGTTGTTCAGCCAGTTGTCTATCCATCTCACTGTCCTCTCATCTAAGCCACACTTCCTTAGCTTGCCTATGAGGATGTTATGGGAGACAGTGTTGAATGCCTTGCTGAAGTCGACGTAAACAACATTCACTCCTCTCCCTTCACCTACCCAGCCAGTCATGCCATCATAGAAGGCTATCAGGTTGGTCAAGCATGATCTTCCCTTGGTGAATCCACTTCTGATAACCTTCTTTCCTCTACATTCCTGGAGCTGGCCTCCAGGATGTACTGTTCCATCACCTTTCCAGAGATGGAGGTGAGGATGACTGGCCTATAGTTTCCCAGGTCCTCCTTCTTGCTCTTTTGAATATTGCAGTGACATTTGCTTTCCTCCAGTCCTCAGGCACCTCTCCTGTCCTCCATGACTTTTCAGATATGATGGACAGTGGCTTAGCAATAGCATCTGCCAGCTCCTTCAGCACTTGGGGGTACATCCCATTAGGGCACATGGGTCTGTGAGGATCCAGTTTGCCTAAATGATCTCTAACCAAAATCTCCTCAACCAGGGGGAATTCTTTCTTCCTCCAGATTTTCTCTCTCACTTCTGGGGACTGGGTTGCCTGAGGACCAGCTTTAGCAGTAAAGACTGAAAAAGACTGAAGCAAAGGCAGCATTCAGTAACTTTGCATTCTCTGCATCCTCTGTCCCCAGGGCACCCACCTCGTTCAGCAGCAGGCCCACAGTTTCCCTAGTCTTTCTTTTACTACTGATGTATTTGAAGATACCCTTCTTGTTGCCCTTGACACCCCTTGCCAAGAGGGCCTTGGCCTTCCTTTTCACATCTCTGCATACCCTGACAACGTTCCTATATTCCTCCCAAGTGGACAGTCCCTTTTTCCACACTGGCTGTAAGCTACCTTCTTCCATTTGAGTTTTTCTAGAATCTCTTTTCTTATCCATGCTGGTCTCCTGGCTTTTTTGCTTGACTTTTTCCTATATAGGTTTGCACTGATCTTGAGTTCAGAGGAAGTGGTACTTGAATACGGACCAGCTCTTTTGGACCGTTTTACCTTCTAGAGACCTAACCCATCAGATTTCTCCAAGCAGGTCTTTGAAGAGGCCAAAATTAGCTCTCATGAAGTCCAGGACTGTAATCCTACTTGTTGCCCTGTTTTTACCACACAGGATCCTGAACTCCACCATCTCATGGTCACTCTGCAGCCAAGGTTACTGCCAACCCTCACATCCTCAACCAGACTGTCTTCATTTGTTAGTATAAGGTCCAGCAGCACATCTCACCTTGTTGGCTCCTCCATCACCTGAGTCAAAAAGTTATCCTCGATGCTCTGCAGGAATGTCCTGTATTGTGCACGCCTCACCGTGTTGCTTTTCCAGCAAATATCAGGGTGGTTGAAGTCCCCCTTGATAACCAGGGGCTGCGATTGTGAGGCTACTTCTAGCTGTCTGTAGAAGGCCTTGTTGACTTCCTCTTCCTGATCAGGTGGCCTGTAGCAAATGCCCACAACAGTGTCACCCATATTTGCCTGCCCCTTAATTTTTACCCATAAACTCTCGACTTTTTCTTCCTCCACTCCTAGGCAGAACTTGACACGTTGCAGTTGCTCCCTCACATAAAGAGCAACTGTGCCACCTCGCCTTGCTGGTCTGTCTTTCCTGAAAAGCCCGTAGCCATCCATGACAGAATTCCAGTCATGCAAGCTATCTCACCATGTCTCTGTGATTGCATCCCATTAATATGAAGTAAGAACCAGTAGTATGGAGGTGCTGTTAACGGATGTCAGCCAGGTAAAGTTTTGTTTTAGAGTTTTCTTTTAAAGTTTGAATATTGCCAGATTTACTAGGCTTCTAAACACTCTCATCTTGATGATATCGGCAGATGGAGTTCACCTATCTCAAAGGGGGAAAAGGCTTCTTGCAAATGAGTTGGCAGGGCTCATCGAGAGGGCTTTAAACTAGGTTAGAAGGGGGAAGGAGATGTATCCAGGCCCACCAGAGAGGAGCCTAGGGGTGGTGTGCCAGGGTTGGGGTTGAAACCAATAGCCCACCTCAAGTGCATCTACAGCAATGCATGCAGCATGGGCAGCAAACAGGAGGAGTTGGAAGCCATTGTGCAGCAGGTTAGCTATGACTTAGTTGCCATCACAGAGACGTGGTGGGATGACTGTTATGACTAGCATGCTGTAATGGATGGCTATAAGCTCTTCAGAAGGGATAGGCAAGGAAAAACAGGTGGTGGAGTGGCTCCGTATGTTAAGGATTGCTTCGACTGCGTAGAGCTAGCAACTTTGATGATAACGTCAAGTGCTTATGGGTAAAGATGAGGGGGAAGGCCAACAAGGCAGGTATCCTGCTGGGGGGCTCTTACAGACCACCCAACCAGGATGAAGAGGTATATGAACTGTTCTACAAGCAGCTGAAGGAAATATTACAATCGGTTGCCGTTGTTCTAGTGGGGGACTTCAATTTACCAGATATCTGCTGGAAATACAACACAGCAGAGAAGAAACAGTCTAGGAGGTTCCTGAAATGTGTGGAAGACAACTTCCTCACAGAGCTGGTAAGTGAACCTAACAGGGGAGTTGTCTCGCTTGACCTCCTGTTCACAGAGAAGGACTGGTGGGAGATGTAGTGGTTGGAAGCTGTCTTGGGTTTAGCGTCATGATATGATTGAGTTCTCTATTCTTGGCGAAGTAAGGAGAGGGGTAAGAAGAACCACTACCATGGACTTCCAGAGAGTAGACTTTGGCCTGTTCAGGGCACTGGTTGGGAAAGTCCCTTGGAAGGCAGTCCTGAAGGGCAAAGGAGTCCAGGAAGGCTGGCCTTTCTTCAAGAAGGAAGTCTTGCAGGTGCAGGAGCAGGCTGTCCCCAAGTGCCGCAAGACAAACCAGCGGGGAAGACAACAGGCCTGGCTGAACAGGGAGCTTCTGCTGACACTCAGGAGAAAAAGGAGAGTCTACTGCTTTTGAAAGAAGGAGCAGGTAACACAAGAAGAGTACAGAGACCTCTTTAGGTCTTCCAGGGAGAAAATTAGGCAAGCAAAAGCCCAGCTAGAACTCAACCTAGCCACTGCTGTAAGGGATAACAAAAAATGTTTTTGCAGGTATATCAACAACAAAAAGAGAATCAAAGAGAATCTCCATCCTGTATTGGATGCAGAGGGGAATGTTGCAGCTGAGGATGAGGAAAAGGCTGAGGTACTAAATGCCTCCTTTGTCTCAGTCTTTAATAGACAGACCATTTATCCCCAGGGTGTTGAGCCCCTGGAGCTGGAAGACAGGGATGGGCAGCAGAATAAACCCCCCATTATCAAGAAGGAAGCAGTTTACAACCTGCTGCTCCACCTGGACTCTCATAAGTCTATGGGGCTGGATGGGATCCACCCGAGAGTACTGAGGGAGCTGGCGGAGGAGCTCGCCAAGTCACTCTCCATCATTTATCAGAAGTCCTGGTTAACAGGGGAGGTCCCAGATGACTGGAGGCTTCCCCATGTGAAGCCCATCTACAAGAAAGTCCTGAAGGAGGATCCGGGGAACTACAGGCCTCTCAGCCTGACCTAGGTACTGGGGAAAGTTATTGAGTGGTTCATCTTGAGTGAGCTCACTAGGCAAGTGCAGGACAACCTGGGGATCAGGCCCAGCCAGCATGGCTTCATGAAAGGCAGGTCCTGCCTGACCAACCTGGCCTCCTTCTATGACAGGGTGACGCACCTAGTGGATGAGGGAAAGGCTGTGGGTGTTATCTACCTGGAATTTAGTAAAGACTTTGATATTGTGTCCCACAGCATCCTCCTAGAGAGGCTCACGGCTCATGGCTTGGATGGGTGCACTCTTCGCTGGGTAAAAAACGGGCTTGATGGCCAAGCCCAGAGAGTTGTGGTGAACAGAGCTAAATCCAGTTGGTGGCCAGTCACGAGCAGTGTTCCCCAGGGCTCAGCGTTGGGGCCGGTCTTGTTTAACATCTTTGTCAATGAGCTGGATGAGGGGATTGAGTGCACCCTTAGTAAGTTTGCAGAAGACACCAAGTTGGGTGGTAGTGTTGATCTGCTTGAGGGTAGGAAGGTTCTACAGAGGGATCTGGACAGGCTGGATTGATGGGCCGGGGACAATTCTATGAGGTTTAACAAAGCCAAGTGCTGGGTCCTGCACTTGGGTCACAACAAGCCCATGCAACGCTACAGGCTTGGGGAGGAGTGGCTGGGAAGCTGCCCATTAGAGAAGGACCTGGGGGTGTTGGTCGATAGGTAGCTAGCTCAATATGAGCCAGCAGTGTGTCCCTGTGGCCAAGAAGGCCAACAGCACCCTCGCTTCTATCAGGAATAGCATGGCCAGCAGGAGTAGGGGAGTGATTGTTCCCCTGTACTCGGCACTGGTGAGGCCACACCTTGAATATTGTGTTCAGTTTCGGGCCTCTCACTACAAGAAGGACAATAACTTGCCGGAGTGTGTCCAAAGAAGGGCAGCGAAGCTGGTGATGGGTCTGGAGAGCAAGACTTATGAGGAGCGGTTGAGGGAACTGGGGCTGTTTAGTCTGGAGAAAAGGAGGCTGAGGGGAGACCTTATCACTCTCTAAAACTACCTAGAAGGAGATTGTAGTGAGGCAGGTGTTGGTCTCTTCTCTGAAGTTACTAGCAATAGAACAAGGGGAACGAGCTTCAAGCTGCATCAGGAGAGGTTTAGGAAAAGACATTTAGGAAAAATGTCTTCACTGAAAGATTGGTCACGCATTGGAACAGGCTGCCCAGAGAGGTGGTAGTGTCGCCATCCCTGGAGGTGTTTAAAAGACATGTAGGTGTGGCACTTTAGTACATGGTTTAGGAGACATGGTAGTGTTGTGTTGATGGTTGGACTTGATGATCCCAGAGGTCTTTCCCAACTTTAATGATTCTATGATTCTATGGTTCCTAGCTGAGATACACATGCATTTGTATATGTGTATTCAATTCCAACAGCTCTCACTTATCTGAATTGAAATGTACCCTTGAGAATCGGGCATTGTAAGAGGGAAGCTGATGGCAACTCGCAATGCAGAAAAACATCCAAAAACTCTCAAGGATTATAAGACTTGCTTTTTTTTTTTTTTGAGATTGCTGTGATAGTGACAGAACCTGCATGTTTGCCAGTCCCACACTCAGTCCCTCTCTGCTGTGGCAAGAGAAAAGCAAAGAGGAGTGATATGGTACCCATTCTTGAAGCTACCCTTCCTTGAGGCCATGCTGTAGCACATAAAGAAGGCATTTTAAGAATATGAAGAGAACAAAATACCTGACAACCCATACAACTTGTCCAGTATACGTGCTTAAGGTTAGTAGGTGTGGAAGGCAGCAATATCTGGAGAACTATGCAGTAGCTGAGCTGCCACAGTGGCAATGGTGTTACAGGTGGCACAAAATCACAAGACAGACACATTGACAGGTCCTTGGGTCTCCTACTCTTAGCTTCTGTAATGGCCGTTTCCTTGGAGGACCAAGCTGTCCCACTGTCTCTGCCTATGGATCATCAAGGACAATTTTTGTGTCAAAGAACCTGAGACCATCAACTGTTTCCCCCATTTTCCTCCATTTCAATGACTGATCAAGTCTAACATCCCTTCACCTACCACCATCCTTAAGGGACAAATGGCTTGGCAGGCTGAGACTTGGCAGCAATTTAGGCAGTAACCTGAAGGAAGTAAAAAAAGACTATTGATATCTTTTACGGGTGGAATGAGAGGGAGAGAAAATGAGAATTGAAAGAAATCCAACATTTCATTATTGTACAGAATATCTTAATTGATTTGTATTTAACTTTATTACAACCCAGTTGTATCACCGTGTGAAGTGCTGGATGCATATCTTGTTCACAGGCCTCCTCCAGCAGGGAGGGGATGGCATTCTGGACACAGGCAATTTCCCAGGTGCCTTGGCAGCTGGAAGAGGCTGAATGAAGGTTTGGGGAGGGAACAAGGCACACAGGCACACAAAGTTTGTTGCCAGAATCTTCCTTTTGAAGCTCATCCACACCAGTTGAAAGTCTGATACAAAGCTAGTTATGCTGGGAAAAAAAAATATATTTACACTTAAAAATTTTTTGTTTTTCTCTGAACCAAAAGAACTGTACAGGAACAGATAAATGTACCTGATTAAACCTGCACAATGCATACACAAGTATTGCTCATGCTGACATAGGCTGGTTTATAGAGCAGATTCGTTTACATCATCACATCTCAACTCTACAGTATTATTTAAATTAAGCATGTGGTCTAATCGGAAACAGGCCTGAAGTCCTATGCATTGTAAGCTGTTGTTTTGTTATCCGCTAATTATATTCACTTATACCTAACAAATAAAATTAGATTATTCTGAGGCTTGCTATCACAATTAATTTTTACATTGTAAAGATAATTTCACAGAATTTGTACATTTCTAATCATTCAGAAGCTGAATACAGGATTAATCCTAATTAAATATATGTCAGTAGAAACAAATTAACTTACAACTTGAATTTATATACTGGATTATGAACCACATTCGAAATAAAAGTTTTAAAATTGAGTTGGATTTATGTCTGAACATACAAACACTTGGGCATGAAAATTTTAAACATAAACTTTATTTTAAATGTGCAAGTGGAAAAGGTACATTTTATAGTTCCCAGTGTATAAAAAAAGAAACAGACTGGTGAATATTGTGTATTGATGTTGTCTGAAGAGTCATCTAGGTCCAGATAGAATGCCTTTGAAGTCTTTGCCAATAAGAAGGTTTATAGATTTGGAAGAAATGCATATTATTTTTATGTATTTTGGTATCACTGATTCTTGTATGCACGCCACTAAACCTTAATAATGTCCTTGTGGATTTACGCATATATAAGGAATAAGAAAGTTACTTTTCCAAAACTTCACTACACAGATATACATAAAAGACTGCTTTTTTTTTTCTGTGTTGTTTACTATGAATATATATGAGAGGTCTACATTAAATGAAACTTAATTCTCACATTTGTTTTGGAAAAGATTATTAAATCAGAACTATTGCATCAGAAGTTAATAACGACTTTCTCCTTCTAAAATCACAAGTCCTTGTGAAAGATGAACAAAATATATATTTCAGAGATACACGAACAGGAAGTTTGATATGAACAATACCAAACAAAGAAAACATCCACCACACAGAAATCAGAATGACTACAAATGAGTCTGTTTCCATAAGAGCAATTGAAATGAAAAGGTAGAAAGGAAGAGGACAGAGAGAAAACAATTTTCTAAAGCTGATCCCAGCTGAAGCTGTAGAAGAAAGCTTTTGTGCAAAGATATTACAAAGCGTGAACACTACTGAACTGTATAAGAATTGAAACTTTGAAATCATTGGTTTTCCCGTTAAAATGTTAATTAGAATGTTAATGCAGAGTTATATGTTGATTGTTTCAATAATGTAAAATCCTGTCATGATGTTTTGTGTATACATGAAAAATAAATAAAAGACAGTTCCAAAATATGAACCTAGAATTCTAATTCAAAGTAGGTTATTGTTAGCTCATTCATCATACCAAGAATGAAGGAATTAAATCAACAGCTCTTGGCAATGCATGAACTGGTAAGGAAAATAGTTTTTTCTTCCACTATTCTGAAGTACTAAAAGATAATGAAAGTAGTAAACACGTATTTGTACCACTAACAGAGTACGGCAGAATATGCATATATGAATAGCTCAATTGACTAGAAAAATGCCATTTTATATCATCACAACTTGAGAGTTTAATTCTTGCTTTTTTGAATGAGTTTCTTATGATAACTTATTTACAAGCATACATTTCAGTGGAGCTGGAAACAAGAAACATGATTTGTGTTCCTTTGCAGATTATTATTATTTATTGTAAGCTTAAGAAGTCTTCTATTGGAAAAATAAACCATCCTCTCAGTTCCAAATAAGTTTGGACATCTCTGTTTGCATCTTTCTGATACGTCCACATCTAAACGCTCATGGTTTTGATGCAGAATTGTCCACATTTGAAATTAATATATGATGATGAATAACTATGGTTATATATGGAACAGCATAGGGTCTATGAAATAGATCTTGGGTTACAGATAATGACACTTGGGGTAGAGTTTACAGTTTGGTATCCTACCATAGGCTAAGAGGCAAACTTTCATCACAGGAAAAAAAAAGGATCTGTTCAAATAGAAATTTTCTTCTCAATATTCTCTACCTAAGTTATCAGAGAATATGAATAAAGGCTATCCTGGTCTGGTGGCAGCCCAGCCAAAAGAGCTGATTCCTCCAACTCTATCTAATCCTGCCTATGAGGGAGACAGATGGCTCACTTAAAGTGAAGACCACTTAGACTAAGACAGCTGAAGTAAAAGAGATCTTACGTTTTCTTGACCATGAACTAAGGATGTGTAGTAGACTCTTAAACTGATTAGCAGGGACCAGAATGCAACCTAAAACTTGACAGTTATCGAAGATGTACCAAGGTGCTCTCTTCTGTGGGAAAATTACTCCAAGTGTGGGCAAATGTCATTTGCTGGGCAGGGACTAGAGCCAGGGTAGCTCCAGGTGGTTGCTGTTTGAGATTTCTGATACAGTTAATATGAGTGGAGTTCCTAATAACCAGCTTGCTGTGGACTCTTTGGTGGGTCTCGTGAATCAGATACATATAGACTGACACCTCTTATTTTTTAGATATATATATACATAAAGGTATGTAGATACATATACATATGTATATAGACAGAGTATTATGTTTTCTTTTGTCTTTTTCTCCTTTTCTCTCTAGTAGAGGTTTGAAAAAAAAAAGAAGCAAGGAAAAGTGACTAGTAAGTGTACAGGTATGGTCTCATAACTGTTGCAGATGGATCCCATATACTTTGGATTGTGACTTTAGTGCTACCACCATTGCAGTGTAGAGGAATTCCAGTTTTATTACAGTAAAAAGAAACATAATTTTAAATTAGGGGCCAACCTCCTGAAAGGACCCCAATCTAGCCTCTCAAAGTAGATGTACACTGTGTTCACATTTTATCAATTTGCAAACAGAAAGCAGTCATTGCTGTAACAAAATGGCCACTGGGGACTGATATAACCTTTAATTACTCTATAATCTCTGTGAAACTAAGATAGAAATAAAGCTTATAATTATAGAAAAAAGTTAGACTAAATCAGGCCAATGAAAATACTATTTTTTGAAAACTAAGTTGTAATAGGAACAAAGAAACCTGTTTCCAGTAGTTCTTACAGTAAGCAGACTATGTATTCTGTTTTTAAGGAGAAAGTGAGCCCTGCACAGAATACTGAAAGAAAGCTGAAAAAAAAAAAATCAAACAGCAAAGACAGAAGAACTTCACAAAATAATTTTTTTTTGATTAATGTTTTAAAAATAAATTATAAAAGCCATTCCATAGATCAAATATATTCCTAATGACACTAGGGAACGTTCTTTTGAAGAGCTCTTCCTGCTCTTCATCTCATTGTTTTTAACAACACCAACATGTTAAACTATGTAGTTCTTCTTTAATTTGTACCCGTCCTCCAGTCATGCACAATGCTGGATAACTACCAAAATATCAGAAAGACTGAATTCATTCTTGATCCCTTGAGAGTTGCCTCAGATAAAATGTTAGAGACACAAGCAATCATGAGGCTTTGGGTCTTTTTCAATTTAAACTAAGGGTTATTTTTGTTTGTTTGTGCCTTAATGTTCATATTGCACAATATTTTCTCGACACTCTCCACAGCCAAAACTCATTCAATAACTTCTACAATATAGAAAGCAGTTTCCAAATATTTCATACTTTCTCACTTATAGCCACTTTTTTTTCTTAGTCCTATCATGCTGTCATTGACCTCTATGGAGGTGTCTGAAAAATTCTTCATGGGAACCTCCATATTAACTTTGATGAATGAAAAAAATCATGTAGCTTTCTGTAAGAACTTGCATGGTCCAAAATTTGCTTCTTTGTGGCTGAAACCACTTAATACAAATAAGTTTCCTCACTTCTCCAGCCTTCTTTTCCCTTGCACCATAGTGCATAGATGAACAGCATGTATAACCTTTCCTTTTGTATAGTGTTGATTGCAATATCGCTTTGCATTAACACAGTATCTTCCAGGAGCAAAGTTATAGCACTCTACAGGCTTATATAACAATAATACCAAATATTCATGCAACCAAGAACCTTTGGAGATTTCATGTTTACAGAAGCACTTGGTAATGACTCCAACAGTGTTATCGTTGCCTAGTTAGCAATGCAACAGAACAAGGAAAGGACAGTAACTTGTTTCACTGTTAAAACCTAGTCATCCATAGTGGTTAGTTACTAGCAAAAAGAAAATCATCATTAACTTCATACATCATGCTTGAGGGGTTCATCTTCACCTATGGTAGGTGAGTAAAATTAATTTATACAATTATATATATGCAAAAATTGATGACAGGTACAAATCGTATGTCTTATATCCCATATTTCAGGAATAGACATAATCTTTCATTGCTCTTATATCTTCTTCTATCTTGGTGGTTTCTTGGTGAAGAAATATTTGGAACATGCAGCTTTAGATGCCAGTTTAAGCATGAAAATCCAACACCGAGTGCAACTCATGAGGTGCTCTGTGGAGTCAGTGGGAGGAGAATGGGTCCTCCAGAAAACACCTCAGGGCAGACACCTGACTATGGTGCTTGTTTTCCCTCTGGAGGAAAATCTCTCCCTCTCTCTCTTTCCCTCTTTATCATAACAGCAGTACGACATACTGAGAAAAGTACTTCAAGCCAAGCAATATGAATCTCTTCCATAACATCTTAAGGCTTTTTTTCCTATAATTTTTTCTTTTGCTCCCCACTGTTTTGAATGATGCCTCTCTTAACCCTCATTGTGTGAAAAAAAATTGAAGTGCAGCTCTGTGTAGGTATTAAACATCTTAGTGTCACTTTCTTGTACTAAGTTACACAATTATTTGTATGCCCCTTTTACTCAAATCCCTACAAGCAATTTCTAGATCTTCCATTCCTAATTACAAGCATATTATGCAATTTACATATACAAAATGTGAATGCATTAAGAGATCCTAAGGAAAAAGAATGAGAGGGAAAGAGAGGAAGAAGAATGAGAGGGAGAAGGGGAAAGGGAGAGGGAGACAGCTGGTGATGTGATGCATCTGAACACTAGAAGGTGGAGTCTCTTTGACAAAAAGCAGAACACGAGGCATATATTCTGGAAGCTTTCCAGTTGCCCAGAGGCCACAGATCCTAATTTCTGCATTCAGGAATCAGTGTATTCACTTTGCTTCTATCATGGTCTGATTACTTATCTGGGAAACATTATAGTGTTAACAACATTTCTTCAGTTGGTACACAGTAAAATTTGCATACTGCATTCATAGTTCTGGGAAGGGTGACTTTATACCATGTTATGTGACAATCTTCTTTGTTATTCTCATCCATGATTGTTTCTGACCTAGCAGGTAAACAGCAGCATTTCTCTAGGGTAGAAATGTACTAGGTAAGAGAAGGCTTTCAACATTGATGGGGTTTGAATATTCACATATAACCTATATGTTTGAATCACCTGATTCTTTGGCATGCAAGCTGAATTTGTGTAGGCAGGCCTGTTTTTTGTAGGGTAGATACTCAGAATACTTTTTGTAATTCTTTTTTAATATAAAAAAATACAGATATGTCTCAAGTAAGGCATTTCAAAGCTAAGACTCAAAACGATAATTTTAAAAAATGCAGTCCAGGTTGTATAAGGAATACTCATTTGAAAGGAGAATATTTTTTGTTTGTTTCTTTTATAGCTATCATATCTAAGGCATATAAACCCATTTCAGAAGAAAAAAAAAAGTTGGGAGGTAGAGAATAAGACTCTATATTAAGAACTTTCTGAAGCTAACAAGAAAGGCCAAGAGTCCAAAGAATTCTTGCAGAGGTGATTTAGTGCATGGAATTTGCCATTGAGAATGAGAAAACCTGCAGAAGGGAAATATTTTTAACGTTCAGGGGATGCAAAAAACTGCTATGCTCTAACTACTCATTTTGATCAAACTTGTACAAGTTCCAAAAATTGTCTGAGAAGTTAGGATATCTCTCCAGATTTCTACAGACTATATTCACTCAGACTACCTCCACTGAAGATCTAGTCTCTCTTTTATCTTGAAAGAGTAAAATGATCTTAACACATAAAATAATATGTAGAAAAAGTGATATTGTGCGTCATATATAAAAAAAATATATAATCCCAATTCTAAGTGAGTGGGGTATGACAACATAAATGAGTACGCATGTAGGTATTTTTATTAACAGTTCTGAGGGGAAATGGAACCCTCTCCCTTCAAAGATATCATTATCGTATTTGAGCAAAATTACAGTTCTGAATGAGACTTTTATTTGCAACCTACAGGACTTAGTAATTTACAACCTCCAAGAACTATATAGGGATTAGTATTTCATTGCCAATCCTTCAAATATTGGTAATTAGCACTTAGTTTTCTGCATTCCCTAGTTCATGCTCAGGAACAGATATTTTTCTTTACTTGTGTCCTGGTTTCAGCTATAATGAGTTAATTTTCTTTGTAGTAGCTAGTATGGGGCTGTTTTGGATTTGTGCTAAAATGAGTATTGATAATACAGAGATGTTTTAGTCATTGCTGAGCAGTGCTTGCACTAGTCAAGGACTTTTTCAGCTTCCCATGCTCTGCCGGGTGCACAAGAAACTGGGAGGGGACACAGCCGGGACAGCCAACGCCAACTGACCAACAGGATATTCCATACCATACAACATCATACTCAGTATATCAAGCTGGGGGAAGAAGAGGGGATGTTTGGAGTGATGGCGTTTGTCTTCCCAAGTAACAGTTACACTTGATGGAGCCCTGCTTTCCTGGAGATGGCTGAACACCTGCCTGCCCATGGGAAGGAGTGAATGAATTCCTTGTTTTGCTTTGCTTGTGTGTGCAGCTTTTGCTTTCCCTATTAAACTGTCTTTATCTCAACCCACAAGTTTTCTCTCTTCTGATTCTCTCCCCCATCCCTCCAGGGGGGAGTGAGCATGTGGCTGTGTGGTGTTTAGTTGCTGACTGGGGCTAATCTACAACAACTTTTAATGCTAAACTGGCAACTAACAACACTAATGACATTTGTTGCCATTCTTTTATTTCTGTTATGAAGGCTTTTGATATGAGAAGGGCAAGAGGAGATTTATTCTCCCAGCCAGCTCCTAAAATATATTTAAAACAACAGTTTAGATTCTCTGAAGACATCAAACCATTAATGAATGCAATCCATTTCTTGGAAACTATAAAGGTCAATTTAAAATATATAATGAATTTCCTCAGGTAAGTGAGGGAAGTCAAACTCAAGTTTCCAGGCAATTACAGACAATCAAAGGTTCCCACTCTAGATTACTGAAGAGCAATGAAGATAAAGTTTTCTGTAAAATGTGCCATCAGAGCTTTCATGTTAGGAGGATGATCATGAGGCTTTTCTTTTTTAACCACAGAACCGAGCCAGAGAAATACAATAGAAGACTTTGCCCCAAGATTCTGAATGATATGTTGCTCTTGCTACACACAAGATCTGTGACCCACTGTCAGAGATCACAGAGCTAATGTATATCTATCATAATAAGCCCTACTCTGTGTAACTTTTACTGCATTTTGAGGATGGTAATAATAATAATGTAAACCTTGTGTTCAGACGTTAGAAAAATCACAGTTTAAGGTAATGAATTTGTATTCAGGAATCCAAAGTAAAAAAAAGAAAAAAGTAAGTCCATCACTATTAAGGTTCTTTTAATGTGGTACAGCTCCTGGCTCTAACAACTTGGAGGGACTATTTATTTGGAGGAACTATTTAATGGGATAACTGCAAGTTATTTTGGATGAAACTTTTATTTATATGCTAGCAAATAGAGATCAGTTATAGTTTCCCTGTCCAACATATTTCTTCCTTCCTATCCTGGAATGTCATTGTCCAGTAAAACCATGGGTTAATAGAATGCCTTCTCTAGTTAAGGGAAAAGGATAGAAAGAGGTATGTCAGAAGTCATCAATCACTATATATCAGTAGTACCCTTCCCCTTTGGGTTGCAGGAGATAGGAGGCAGATGAGATAACCTTTAAGTGATTCATGACAGTAGACTTGGTGGGGCTTTTTAACTGAGATCTGTATGTTCCCTAAGCAAGAAATCAAAGACCCAGATGCACCCTGAAAGGTGCAGGGTGGTCAAGGCTCTAGGAGCTGGAAGCTTGATGCCAAGATGAAGAAATACCCCTAGAGAAGCAGAGGGAGCAGGCATGATCCTTGTGGTCCAGTGTAACTCAGTATGGTATGTGCTGCTCCATGCAACCACTGTATATCACTTGACCATCGTTCTGTTGAATAAGTTCTTTAAATGTGTTAAAGAGATCATTTTAACAACCTGAAATTGTTCCACAGCATTGCCTTTATGTCTGCCTCTGATACTGATATGACAGTTCTCTTGACACAGGAATCCTGTTGGAAACACAGTTATATTATTAATCTGGAATTAAATTATTAAATTATTAAATTCTATTATTATTATATTATTATATAAATAATTGTAATTATTAAAATTATTAAAATTATTAAAAATAAGGAGAAAAACAGGCAATTAAAAATAAGATGATAAAAAGCTTTACAAAACAACAGACTTCAAAGCCCTCATGTTTGCTGAAAACCTTGCTGTCCTACTGCTTAGTCAATAAAGATAATTGGCTAGAAAGTATGCACTACAAGTCATCTTCCCACTCTTCCCTTTGAACTGTTATTAATGAAACTCTTAGAGAATGGGAGTTTTATGTTCACTCATTTTCCAAAACTTTGTGACCAATATGAAGGCTTGCTTGAGATCAGCATCTCATTTTCCAATTTGTATGAAAAGACTGAGAAGAAGGATTCACTGACAATCAGCCAACCGTAAATTGTAACTGGATTTGGGTACTTGGAATGAAACTCTTTGATGGTAAATTACTTTCATAATTACATTGGATCAAGATTAAATAAAATTATTACAGAAGAGCTTTTTAATTGTGGTAGAAGAGACTTAGTTAATGGAACATTTATCTAAAAAAAAAGTACAATTGAAATCACCTCCAGGAACACCTAATACAGAGATATTTTGTTTTTCTTTGCATATTATGCCCATTCTTCCTGTGCCATGATTTTTAATCAAGAAAATGGTTAGTGCAGCATAACCTAAGAGCAAGGAGAGCTCATGGCATAATTTTTCCCTGCAATTTCTGTAGCAACGGTTGGGTTTTGACGTAGAATGTTTTTAAGTTGATGAGGCTATTTTCTTCTATAAACTCAAGGGGTTTTATCTAATTTGGAACACATTTCATAAGGCAAACTTTACTACATTAATTTATAACACAATTTCAAACTACTTCATAATTATTTATAAAGAATCAGAACTTCAAAAGAAGTGGAGACTTGTACGAAAGACTGGGGAATCGTCAATGTAACTCATTAAAAGAACTGAGAGCCACTAGGTAGTGACTGTTTCAAAACCATAATTTCAAACTAACAGTAGTAATATTCCAAGTGAAAATGCAGTCAATTAGACCAAAATATGCTCATTTACTAAAAAAACCCGTTTATCTAATGAAATGTTGTTTAATATTTAAATAAGTTCCCATGGTTCTGCTTACCACTTCCACTAGCAGGCAATGTCTTACATTTGTTCTTGACTTTCATATTAGCATTTGCACTAAAAATGTTTTTGTGGGTTTTGTTTGTTTGTTTGTTTGTTTTTTAAATTAAATGAACAGTTTCTAAATACCATTAATTGATAATTAATAACAAAAATTAATAAATTGGTTATGTATGTTATGTATGAAGCATATCTATGGTTCAACTTGATTTTTTCCCCTCTCCCCTTATTTTGAGGTATTTATGTTTTAACGGTATTTAAAATCCCAAAGGCATCCACTTAAAAGAAGAAATGAAATACAGCATTTTAGACCAAAAAATGTCAGATAAAACCAAAGTTTTATTTTCCATAAGGTATTCCTGAAAATTTATTGCACAGAGGTGCTCATTTTGAATTTAGAAAGCAATACAGTTATTCTGCCTGTGTTTCCAGGATCTGTTGTGTTTTCTTCTTTGTCATGCACAGTCAAATTTCTTCCGCCTTTCCATGAATCTCATTGTCTGGCTTCTCATAATTCAGCAGCCCTGTTTTTCTTCTGGTAAGGCTACCCACAGCTTTGTCTTGCCCCATAAATTCTGGGCCTGAAGGTGCTCCTTCACAGTCACTTATGCAGATGTCGTTTCGTTGACTCAAGCCCTGGCAATCTGCAAGAATTTGCAAGCAAGAGGAGGGCCAGCTTACAGAGAGTGCAACTCAGGCATGGAGCCCTTCTCTATATGTCCTCTGGGTGCATTCAGGACCTTATATGAAGTCTGCTTTAGATTTTTATTTACTTATATCAAGGCTCCAAGTTTTCCATCAGTGATTTAGGAAGTGATCAGGACAACTCTTTAATAATGGTGCAAGAAAAAAGGTAGATAAAACACATGCTCTCATAAGGACTTCTTTCTACAAGCTGTGAGCTGTGATATACATTAGTCGAAGCACTTTCATTTGATTGTGTGATCATTTCACACAGATTCATTAAATGAAATTTTAGCCTCATTTAAGTTTTCTATTAAATTTCAGTGACTACTGAAGACAGAATTTGACCTGTTACATTTGGTTGTGACTTTAAGATGTAATGTGTACAGCTTAGTAGAGGGAAAAAACCAATATGAAGTTTTGTGATTATCTCCACACAGACCTATGCAGATCCATTTTCAGACACAGGGTCCTGAAATAAAATGAAAACAGGTTTTGATTAATAAAAAACCATCAAGTTCAGGATGTCTTTTGGACACTTTTTTTTTAAGTTCAAGCAGTGTGACTTAGTATGACTTGGGTACAATGCTGTTAAATATTTTCAATTTACTATACTGAATATTTACGTGCATATTCCAAAAGAAAGGAAAGAGATTAAAAATTGTTATATAATTGTTATGTATTGTTATATAATGCTTCAACAACAACTGAGAAATTTTTATTTCTTTAACTTGCTTACAGTAATTTTCAACTTGGCACATGCAAAGTATCCATTTGTATTATTTTACACTCCTATCCTTGCTGAAAACAGATGTAACCAATATTTCCACTTAATCAACTAATAATTTTAAATATAATATATGA